>NC_056728.1:1871914250-1872034250 GCF_019279795.1 Protopterus annectens
TGATAGATATGCTACTTTGCCTATTAATAATGAACTAATCAAATTTACTTTCTTCTTATAAGCTAATCTGTAAGTTTTCCACAGAACACAAATTTCTTTAAGTTCCTTAATACTGTTTCCCACTGCTTTCTGTTCTTTTCTTCATCAAAATTTACTCATGATTCCAAGATTTCTTTCACTAAAAATTTCATATCTGCTATTTATAGTGTATCTTCTATTTCTTTACAAACAAGTAAACAAAATATAACCTCTCTCATCCATTCCCTATTTTAGTTGCTGTAATATCATCTGCATATGACATCAAAACTGGTATTTTGACATCTGTATAACATATATACTTGCTTTAACTACATACTCATTCCATGGATTGTCATTATGTCTCTTTTCATACTCATACAAAACTTTTCCATGCCCTGTGCAGTCTCAAAAAAAAAAAATCACAAAATGTTTCTTTATTTATTAAAATAAAGACTCTTACCTCATGTGTTTTCATGCCCATAGGTAAAATTGGCTCTATATCATATAATTAAAAACACTATTAGTCAAACACTGGTCTATATTATAAAATTGAAAACACTATTAGTTGACCACTTATTAGTCGAACGCTAATAAGCGAAAACCCTAAATGTTGAATGTTTCAGTGAAAACTTTCCATTGGTTAAAAAACAATTGGCCAACCCAGCAAACTGCACAAAACATTACCAAATAAAACGCATTCTACTGTGGGAGGGCATGCCCCCACACCCTCCGATGTGTAGGAGGAGCCATGCCCCCACACCCCCCTAACAAAATATACCAACTCCAAGATCACAATACAGTGGGGAAAAGGGAAAATCCCTGATGACAGCAGACTGGTTGTTTTCCCAGCAAAATGTTTCTCTGAAACATTCGTTTGACATTTAGACTTTTCGCTTATTAATGTTCGACTAATAAGTTCTCGACTAATAGTGTTTGACTGTATGATATATATCCAGGTAAAATTATAGTGTTCCATCCTTCATATCTGTTCATCTGCAGACTAGTTTTACTTTGTACTTTTACCACATATTTTCCTTTTGAAATGTTCTCTTTCTTTTCTTTTTGTTCCCATAGCTAGTTGTGACTGTCTCAGCATACATTTCCTTTACCTGTGTGCTGCCCCCTTTCGTAGTAGCTTCTGTTTCCTCTTCCTCTATTTTTTCCATAATTTCTCTGCACAAAATTTCATTTTCTGGTTTGCTCTGGTCGAGTAAATATTTTATTAAATCATTCTGCAACCCTCCCATTTGAAGGATTGAAACAATATATTCTTCTCTGGCTAACTCCTCGGATTCAACAAATAACTCTTTTTGGAATAACATTTCTGAATTCCCTGTTGAATTCAAAATGTTCACTAAACTGAAATTTGTCTCTGCTCCCTCCATTGCATTTTTCATCTCATGAACCATCATCCCTTCTGCAACTGTGCTAAGAATGGAAAGTGCAGATGTACTCGCATCAAGCTCTCAGCAAGTCCTGATTTTGAGGAAGGGAAGTTTCACAATGGCCTGGCCAAATTTACCCTAGCAGCATAAATGCCACTTTGGATTTCCCCTGAAAAGAGGTTAATAGCACAGGGGGCCTAACGCAATCAACAAAGGTAGTAGGCGAGGAGAGGGAAAAGATTAGCATACTCAATGTATGAAGGAAACCAAAGTTTAGGAGAGGGGGGTATGTTGACATGAGGGGAGGGGAAAGAACAGAAATCAATGGAAAGGATGATGTGGAGTGATAGATACAGGGAATTATGAGGAACATGCACAGGACCATTTATAACCTAGATATGTTTTTCAGTTTTTAACAAATGTAGTTTGGCTGGATTCATTTCTAAGATCTTCAGGAACACAGTTCTATAGTTTTAATACTGTTTTTGTAGTTACCATGACAGTTGATGGATTAATCTACTTTTAAGAGGTTGTGGGTTTGTGAGCAAAGATTTCTAGCTGGAGCATATTTTTCTGCAAAAGTAGGTACCGGTGGACATGCATTAGGCTTATACAACTTTTTGTGGATAGTTTTTAGTTGGCAGTATGTCATTTGGTGCTACAGCCATTTTATTTTTGTAATGCTTTATTGCAATGAGATTGTTGGGCATGTGTGTAGCATATCAGGTTGTTTTATTATACTTGTGTTTCAGTTTTCTAGTTGAGTTTTAGGTAAGTTGGCAAACATGGATGAAGTAAAAAGCAGGGTAGGTACGAGCAATAACCAAGCTATGTTTAGCTGAGAAGCCTCAGTTAGATAATGTTTACCACTGTAGAGCATGCCAAGCTTTTCAGTGAATTAATGAGGTGACTTTGTCTATGTGCTTGTCAAAGTGTAATTTATTTATAATTATAACTCCAAGATTTATGTTGGAGAGAACTTTAAGATAGTGTTCTGCTCTTCCTAGTGGATTTACAGAATAAACTTGTTTTTCATTATTAATGGAGCCTTAGGTTTTTAATTTGAACTTTCACTGACAGTGTGTGCGTGAACAGTTTGTCCAGAAAATACCATACACTACTCCTTAAAATGCCTCTGTTGTCAAGTGCATAATCTATTTGGATTGTTTTTTTTCCACAGTGTTATGAAGTCACACTTTGGTTACTGCATTTGGTGTGGTTGTTCCCTGCTCTCACCTGGAATTCTCTCTAATCCCAGACATGCAGGAACTGTTAAAAACACCTGAGGAGTATAAGATGGAGATCAACCAGATGCTAGTAGAACTATGGCAGTGTTTTTTTGGACTATCTCTTGCAACTGCCACCCCAAGAAACGTGTCTGACATTGTGATGACTTAGACACCTTCCTGGTAGTTGGTATGTTACTCAAGAGAATAGGTAAAAATCAGAATGAAGGAAAATATTGTCATCCCAGCTGACAGGTTACATATTAAAGACATGCATGGGCCTGGTGGAAAATAATTACAGAATATATCACAAAATTAAAATTAAACATAAAACTCTTTGCTAGTGTTGGATAACCACTGAAGGGCAAGGAATACAATTTAATAACTGGATTTATTAATGTTGGTAAATCAGTAAGAGTAAATATGCATGACTTGAAGCACATTTTAAAAGTTATGGTTTGAACATTTTAGCAACAGCAAAATGAAAATGCAGTAGACAGATTAAAAAAGTTATGACTTGTTAGATAAGAAAATGGATATTGCAGTGATCCCATGAAATCTTTACAAGCTAGGATCAATAATTGAATGCTTTTAATCAATGATACAATGTTTAAAACTGAATTGCCTGCTTCTAAGGCTGAAGTCAGTATAAGAAATGTGCCATCTTATGTGAAACAAAAAGCAGTAAGTCATGGGTAAAGGGTAAACTTGTTTCAAATGGTGGAAAGAGATCATTGTTAAAGTCTCTCACATATGAGGTATGTGGATAAACACCTTGGGTCAGATTCCAAAACAGTGTAAATTTGCTCTGATTCTGAAAGACCTGTTCTGGTTCTAAGTGCCTTACTCCAGATTCTCAAAGACCTGCTTTCAGCTTGCTTTCAGTGTAAGTGGTCACATACACCGAGAGCAAGTGTTTTGGAATTAGCCTCCATAGATTTTGCAGTGCTCCCATGTTGAGATAGTCTGGGGTTGGGTGACACTTTGAGTGTCAATAACAATTCATATGTTGTGCTGCCATGTTGAGGCAGCCTGGGATTGGGTAATGCATTGAGTATCAGTAAGAAACTAAGCAAACCTCCAATAGGAACAAAAAACTGCACATGGCAAGTTTTAATACAATAAAGAAATCAAACCAAAATAAAGGTAAAGCGCTTTTCGTCCAGCTTAATAGTCAGACTTCATCAGATAAGTAACCATTTAAAAACACCTCTTAATGTAGTAAAAAACATCCCCTCATTAATTAATTCTAACCAATAACAACATAACAAACTCCCATGACCCCTCTTGTGCAAAACATGATTTTAACAGGTATAAGTGTTAAAATATCCTACATAAATACTTTGTTCAACAAGTGTTACAGTGTTCTACATAGCATGTAAAAATGTACATCTAATATGAATTCTAAAATAACATAAAAATCTTACATAGGTTACATCTAAGAAATAAATGTGTATGTATTTTTTTCTTTTTTTTTCTTCATACTGTTAACAATTGCCTATATTCCTTGCACAAGCATCCCTAAGGCTAATACTACCTAGTTAAGCTTTTTAATTTTAAAATACATGTAATAGATGCCACATCATTTAAACCTGGTTGTCTACTTGAATCTAAATGAAGCTGCCACAATAACTCATATTTTTCCAATAATAACTGATAGGGACGCCCCCTAATGTCAGGTACCACTTGTTCAATAGACCTAAACAGAAAGCTGTAATTAGGGAACCTAGCGCAATGTCTTGCTAGGGTGTTCTCTAATTTCCCTTTCTTTATACTGTATATATGTTCGTACACCCTTTCTTTAAGCTTTCTGTTGGTCTTCCTGATGTAGAATGCTGGACAGTTTTGGCATTGGTCCAGATACACCACAGATTTTAAATTACAGTTAAACCTTCCATCAATCCTGTAAGTCCTATCCCTTACTACAAATGAAGTTTCTGAGGCCATTTGTTTACAAAAATTACATGTATCGCATTTAAACATACCTGAGGTCTTATATACATAGCTCACCCATGTTCAAGCGGTCTGACATTCGGTGACACTGAGTATCAGTAACAGTTCACACACAGCGTTCTCATGTCAAAGCAGTCTGAGATTGGGTGACACTTTGGTACCAGTAGCAGTTCACACACAGTGGTCCCATGTTAAAGCAGTCTGGGATTCAATAACGCTGTGAGTGTCAGTAAGGGTTCACATGCAGCACTCACATGTTGAGACAGTCTTGGATTGGGTGACATATTTAGTATCAGTAGCAGTTCACTCAAAGAGATCCCATGGTGAGGTAGTCTGGCATTTGGTGATGCATTGAGTATCAATGACAGTTCACACACAGCACTCCCATGTTGAGACAGCCTGGCATTGGGTGACACATTGAGTATCAGTAACATTTCTCACTCGGATTTGCCATATAGAGTAGCACTTAAGTTTTTATGGTGACTGGGTCTGTAGCTGCACCTAGACAAAGCAGTAATGCAGTGAACCATTAACTCTCTATTTCTGTGGAACATAACAGGCCAGTGCAAGGTTACAGCCGTTTAGTTAGTGCATAATACATGTTAAAGTTTTTGGGCTACATTAACAGGTTTATTAAAACCACTTGTTACAATCTGCATACGTTATGACATTGGCTTCCTCTATTCCTTATTTTCTGAACTTCTGCAGCTTTTATTAGCTATGCCATCTGATCCCTATGTTTTTTATTACTGAAGCTTTATATTTTTCCCTTGAACTGACACTGATGCTGCGTGCATGAGCAGTTGATCAAGAGCATGCCATGCACTATCCCTCACAGTGACTCTGGTGTCATCTCTTGCATTCTGCTATACTGCAGTTTGACAGCTATAATCCCCTCTCAGCATGTGACTGCTTTTACTGCCTGCCATGTGGACAACAAGTCTGAATGAGTTTCTACAACAGTTTATTTTGGATATCAAATTATGGAGTCAGTTTCTGGTTTTCATTTTCAAATATATTGTTAATTCATTGTTAAGCTACTATGCACATTTTTTTCAGTGTTGTTATCTTGTATGAAGCTACAATAATTTCTTATTGTTATCAAATTAGCAAACCAATCACTTGATCTTTCCCATGTTAACCATTGTAAACTGGGCAGGATTGGATTGTGTATGACTGCGCTTTTTGCATGATTTAAATAAATCTGAGTTAAAAATAGAATGAAAGTCGTGTGAATAAACTCCCTAAAATATTAGCAATATGTATAGTAGGTAAGAAAGGAAAATGCTGATAATTAAAGCAATTCACTGACAACTTGAGTCATATTACAAATGTTTACTATTAAAAGTGAAAATTAAAATCATTTCTGTTTGAAACTCCAAAATAAAAAAAAATGAAAGTCAAAATTCATAACATGACACAATGCCAAATCAGCTGAAAAAATTTGGTAGATTTTACATTGTTGCCGAACAAATGACGTGATGTCCATATAGGAGCTCAGGTAAAGTAAACTCCTATACCTAACATCATATTTTTGCAGTAAGCCCCCTGCACCCCACACCCCCTGATAACTATATATTTGAACTCTGAGATCGCACTACAGTGAGGAAATGGATGAATTTCCCACACCGCATTGTACCGCGATCTCTGTTCAGTACTTCGACTTTATATCAGAGAATGCACTGTGCATTCGCTGATATAACTTTCACACACTGGGATGTTCAGCAAGATGGAAATTCAAACATCCATGTTTTGAGTTTCCATCTGTGAGCATTCCGCATTCCACCTTTTGATAGTAAGCCATTGCAAATGCATGTATACATTAGTTGATGGTGAAGTGGATGGGAAATCAGAAAGTCACCCCTATTCTCAGAGGTATCCCTGTGATGGATAGAGGGAGCAGTTAAATTATGCCTTGACTAGCATACACTTTTTAAAACAACCTCTAAAGTGCAATAAATTGTTTAGATACATTTAGGTTGCCCGGCTGGGCTTATAAAGACCCAAGTGGTCATTAGCATAGTATGCACTTATGAACCTATGAACTATTAACATTTTGAAGTGCATACAGGAAACAATGACTTGATCCAAACACTTTGATTTGAAAAGGAATTCTATATAATTTTAATGCTTCGGGATCTAAAATCAGAAGATAGAAGCAGCTTTGATATGGACATTCAGTACTGTGCCCCAGAAGATGTTACATGAACAACTGAACAATCCTTTACAAATTACATAATCAAGTGACATTGATGCCAGTAGATCTGGAATGTATGGATAGAAGCGTATGTTGGGGCCTAGATAACAAGTACTATAAAGGCTGGTTAAAAAATTACTTCTGTCTAGTCTGTTAGTTTGCCAATTAATGTCACTAGAAGCAAACTCACAAAGCACTGAAAAACAAGTTGAGTTTTACATCAAGTAAAACAAAGGGGTGGAGTATGATACAGAGCTGAAAATCAATGCTAGTGTTTTACTTTTCCACTCATGATGAACCAAAATAGATTAGTGATGGACCAGAGGAAGAGGAAAAAGAGATTATGAATGAATGGGGGCAGACCTCTCAACTTTCCCTTTTTAGCAAGAACATTCCTATTTTCAGGCCTGATTTATTCCTACACATGATGTACCAATTTTTGGAGGTAAGCCATTATTTTTTTACTTGATTTACCACATTCACACACTTTTCTAAATCATCCTCATCACATGTGATTTTTTGAAACTGTCTAGTACAGAGAAAAACTCACTACATGACCAACATAATAGTGGTACCAATAATTTTAAGAAAGAGGACATTTTGAAGAGTACACATGTCTTACATCTCCCTTTTTTCAGAAGCAAAAAGAAAT
Source organism: Protopterus annectens (assembly GCF_019279795.1). Classification (NCBI taxonomy): domain Eukaryota; kingdom Metazoa; phylum Chordata; order Ceratodontiformes; family Protopteridae; genus Protopterus; species Protopterus annectens. The sequence continues at coordinate 1,871,921,682 of NC_056728.1, forward strand.
GATTTTGTGTGGTAAAATTTTGCAATACAGTTCATGAAAGTCTTCAAATTTTACACTGTCTCTTTGATAATGTGCTTATATGTTTTCCATCTTTTTTGTCACTATTTTTTAAAAATGTTTCTGAGTAGTATTCCACATGTCTGTTGAAAATGGGAAGATTTATATGTTATTTGGTAGTCATATGTTATACTAATCAGATGTCCAGATTTTTGGCTGGATGCACTTACTTCTAGAGGGACTTTGCACCAATTTTCAATGTCTGCAGATAGACAGGTATGAATGAGGATCAGGACAGGTCTGCATTGTCCAGTTGTATGAATGTACTTAAATTACTGAAGGAAAGATCAAGGTCTCTGGGATTGGATATAGTCATCTCTATCAAGATGTTATAAACCTTGTGCTCAATATAATAAATCTGACTGTGCTTTATGTGAGTTGATAAAATGTCACCTTGTGCATTTCTTTTACCTGACTTCAAGTTAATATGCTTTAATTCATCGTCTATTTTTGTCTAGGAGATTATTATGTCTTGTATGACAGTAGTCCAGGAATTAAGCAAGTTGGTAAAATTTGCACTTTTATTGACAAATATGTTAACCTCTTCTCTACCCTTATTGATAAAAGCAATAATATAATTGGTATTGGCACAAAATGGGCTCTTAAACTACAGAAGGAAATTTGACAAAAATATTACTTGCTTCCATCAACCCTCTCCCCCCAACACACAGAATTAACATACTTAAAAATTATTCTCATGAAACTAATGGCATGCTAAGCATCATAAACTGTTCTATCCAGGGACACTAACCTTAACTGGAAGGACAACGGAAATCTTGCCTGAACACCATGCTTAGTTCTTATAACTTGACCAGCGAGAGTAAGTGGGAATGAGACGTCTAAAGAATAACAATGAAACCTCAACCTGAGACATTTTAAGGACTAACATTCCTGACCACGTTCATAATCTCTTTCATTACATAAGTGACCATAGCCTGCTACTTTTATGCAGGTCATTCAAAACCCTAAGCTATTTCCAATATTCCTGAAAACAAGAACATAACTGAATCCTCTAAAGGCATATTAAATCCAGAACAAATGTAAATAGATTGATCTTTTGTACTGACTGACACAAAATCTTGACCTAAACTGAATAAACTGGTCAAAATATTATCTTTCAGGCAAGAAATGTTATTTCCCTTACAAGCAGAAAACATTAGCAGCAAAAGTAAGCCTTGGCTAAGACCACATTTATACTAACAAATAAAAATGACACAAACAGATTTGTGATTATAACAAAAAACTATCAATGCAACCACATTTGCAGATTATAAAACCTTAGAGTTAGACTTAGATTAGTAAAGCCAAAGTTACTTATTGTAGATTAGCCCATTCAGACTGTTTTAGAACTCCAAAACAATTCTGGAAATGTGTTAAATAACTTACCACTGCCAAACCATTCCACAAAACTAACACTGCCAGCACCCTCAATGAAAAAAATTTTAATAAGATCAGACCAATCATAATCAACCCTACCATAGTCAGCTCTACACTTTTTCCAGCTTTCCAGATCAAAAGCCACTACACCACCTGCTGGGCTTCCTCCATTCCATTTTATGGCTAAAACTAGGAAAGAAGTTAAAATAACCCTTGAAATGCTTCAACCCAGCTTTAACCCAGACCACCAAGTACTTCACACCTACTATAAAAACTTTTAGTTAAATATTATGAAAGCCACTGGCATATATCTTTAATCTGTAACTTACCATTAAGGTTTTCCTCAACAACTCATACTATTTTCTACCACTACCAACACTGTGGATATCTAAAACTGCTAATGATTTCCACCTCATAACAAAAGTAGACCCTATTTGCAACATCCTTAAAAAATTTACAATCAAATTTTCGATTGTACTAAATATGATCTGCTTACACAAGCACAGCATGGTTTTAGACAAAAACGTTAATACCATTACAACATCATATTGTCTTACCAATAACATCTACAATAATATGGAGAAGGGATTACTCACAAGCACTATTTTTATAGCTCTCAAAGGGGCCTTTGAAGCTGCTAATCATGGCTTATTTTTCCTACAGAAGTATGCTTGTATGTTTTTTTAATTAGCTCTCCAATAGGTCATTTGTTGTATCTGTTGTGGTACTTTGTGCATAAGCAGGAACCCTCATTGCAGGAGTTCTATGGGAATCTCTCTTGGGCCACACCTGTTTTCTTACTTCTTATTAATGCCCTTTCATGGGAAGTATCAAATTGAACTGTCTCTTAAATACATGACATAGTAATTACAGTGCCACATATGTCATTGTTTGGCATACTGCTAAGATTACCTAGTGTCTCTATCTAATCATGCGTTGATCCAAACAGACTACATTTGATGACTGCAGTTTCCTAATGGAAGTATTTTGGGTGTAGCCTTGGACTAAAGCCTCTGATTCATCCGACATACTGAAAAAAATCACACTCTCTTTCCAATAAATTAAAATCATTCTATAAGATCTCTCATTTGCAACATCAGAAGCCAAAAGAAACATTGCCCTTGTCACATCCAGAATATGCACCTGCTATCCCCTCCTTGCTAGTCAAACAAAATTAGTTCTGTTGCAAAAAACACAGGATAACGTTTTATGCTTTATAAACCTGTCTGCCAGGGATGAACATCACTGTTCTGTTTTGTAAAAATCAAATTGATTACATGTAAAAGACAGAAATGTCTTTATATTAAGTAGACTGACTTCTCAACTAAATAATAAAAGCTACTAACTTCCTCTTAAAAAGTAAACATTAAGTAAGAAGTAGTTAGAATTCCCTCAAAAGTCCCTCAGATATTAGACTGTAAATGTCTCCTTTTACTATTTCTATTGTTGAAAAGTCATCACTGCAGTTTTATCCTGTGTTTCTACAGTAATATTCAACAGTCATGGACCAGATGCCACCCTTTTGCCAGTACCATGTCTTATTACACATACCTTTGCCTCACATGTGTTACCACCACAGCCACTTCCTCCTATGACTTCTCACCCATCTTCTTTTCCATTGCTGCTATAGGTATGCCAGGCAGTGCTGCAATCTCTCCATTTCCTGAATATTTTTTGTAGCATCATATTATATAGCATGGAGAGACCACAAATACCTTAATATAGACTACTGCAGTGCACTGCTGGATGCATCCAGGTACAGGAAGTTAACTCTATACAGTGCAAACTGCTGCCTATTGGAATGTCAGCACCCAAAATGCTGAGTACCAATAAGCCCCCCCCCCAAAAAAAAAAAAAAAAAAAAAAAACGGGCTGGACAATAGCAAATCCTGAATATTGCTTGTCTCTTTTAAATTTGTTTTTTTGCAGAAGTCAGTGGGAATAGCCTGACCTCCACTGCCAACACTCAAATTTATACATACCACCTCCTATATCATCATAAATTGGAGAAAAGGTAACATTCTGAGAAATGGTTATCTCGGGCTTAATATATGTAATCCATTGTTTTGAGCCATTCAGTTTTTTGGGACTCACTCAAGCAAATCATGACATTTCAAATGGTTACTGTCCAAACACACATCTGATGATGTTCTGTGTCTGAGATGTATTGGTATAATACATCATCTTTAACATAATCTGGTAGCTGTGGATGGGAGCAAAAACCATGTTTCCAAGTCACATCCAGCATCACCTGCAACACACAACAGTGAACATCATCATACGTGTTCTGAAACCCATGTTCACATGTCTGAATTATCATAGACTCTAATGTTGACAATATATACACCTACTGATTAGATTACGCTGAGGAAGGTAGTCCTTTGTGGCTAGTAAAAGTCAGATCTTTACCTGTGCCAGTCACATCCTGGATGCTGCAAATGCATATTGTATATAATACCATATGAACTGCACATCACCTGATAGATGATGGAGGGGAAGCCCCTATAGTATATACACCAAGTGCTATATTGAGCAGGTAGGGCTTTGATCAGGGCTGGATACAGCACAGGGTGATCTAGGCAGCTGCTTAGCGCGTGACGCTGGCTTGGGTAACTGCTGTGGTAATAAAAACAAACAAAAGAAGAAAGATGATTACCCACTCTGCTTGACTGCTCTGTTTGCAACTGATCCAATCCACATCCTTTCATCAATGAGCACCTGACAAAAGAACAATATGACTTCTCTGAGCATCAGAACCAATGAGTAAGACTTCCAAAAGGTTGCGCACGCACATGTGTCTGCATGTGTGCGTGTGTGCACGTGTGTGCATGTGTGTGTGTGTTTGTGCGTGTTTGCGTGTGTGTGTGTGCATGTGTGTCTGCATGTGCACACGCGTGTGTGTGTGTGTGTGTGTGTGTGTGTGTGTGTGTGTGTGTGTGTGTGTGTGTGTGATACTTGGTTCCTACAACCTACAGAACTACTTATTATATAAGGGAAGGAATTGATTGTAGCAAACATTAATGTCATCCTATTTATCCATGTTCTTCTGGTCTAAACACTGTATTCCTTCTGTTGACAGTATGCTGATTATTTGCCCAAGAGTAAACTCAACAGTACAAGTTTAACTTTAATATTTAGCTGTGAATGCATTTTAATTAACTGCATTTCTTTTTAGGCACTTGAGTGTGAGATGCAATATAAGTATGCAAAATGGTCCCACTGATTTCAAGAAAATGGACTATGTTGTAGAATGCCCATTTAGTGGTAATTTTCTCCTCTGCTTGTCATGAAATCCAAATATGTTCCTGTATATGATGCAGCATCATCTCAAATATCTGGTGTTGAATTCTTAAGACTTATGTCTGTGAAACTCTTAAGGTGTTTTTGTCAAATGTTTTATGTGTACTGGTATTTGCAATCCATGCATCTCCCTTGATTTCATGTAATGACAACACATTTCTGCTTGCTCCCTTATGAAGTTTTTGACCAAACAGTTGTAGTCAGCTATCTCCCAGTCATAGACAGATGATATGTCAGCCACTGATGGACTTACAGGTAGCAGCATGCAATAATTTGGACAACGGATCCTAAGGCAGCCACTAAAACAGGCTGACCAGTTATAGCAGATGTTAATCCTGGCATTTCAGTTTAAGCAGTCCACCTGTATTATATACCAAAAAATGAAGGTGCTCCACTAACTGATAATTGTGTCTTATTACACTAATTTCATATGTTTCTGATTATCATTGCTGTATTTGATTTTGTCATTCACATATACAATAGATTTCATTCAAATACTAGCCTGCACTTTTACATAATTATGCATTAATTTCCATGTGATTTTACCTCAGTGTTTTTCTCTTTGTGCAGACAAACTATGTGTACCCCTGGCCTAAGCTGCCTCCCTGCTGTAAGTCTCCACTAAATAACATGCTGCTCTATTTTTTTTTTTTCAGTTTACTATCAAAATGCTAAAATGTGGTTCAGCGAACGAGGAAAGTCGAACGTTAGTTAGACGAATTTCCGTGTTGCTGAACGCTAGAAGATTGAGATTACATATCAGCGAATGCAAGTGTGCATTCGATGATAGTAACTCAATGTTGTGAGTAGAGCCGCGGAACAGTGCAGAAAGGGAAATATATCCCTTTCCTCACTGTACTGCGATCTCAGAGTCAGAATATTTAATATGCAGGGGGTGTGGGTAGCGCAGTCCCCTGCTAAAACATGATTGACAATGTAGGTGTTTCATTTATGTTTGCACCTACACTGCCATCATGGCCAATTTTCGACATTAATGTTGAATCTGTTAAATTCGATCAACAGATTTGACATTATAAGCTAATTAGCATGCTAGAAGTGTTACGTCATTTTTTGTTGTATTGAACGTTCAATGTTCTGAACGTTGTTATTTTGATAGTAATCCATTTTTTTCTCTGAATACCCTGCTCTGTATGCATTATGCATATGACTGTATTTATATTAAACAGCAGTATTTATAATGTGCAAGCAGTGGTAGTCCATACTCAAGCTGATTTCTGGACCAGAATCCTTACCAGTTAAATATGCAACAAATTCTATCATGGAGTCAGTCAATGAACCACATAAGCAAAGAAACAAACATCAAAAGAGATTTGGGAGATTTTGAAGGTGACACAGTTTACATTAATAAATGTATAAAATTAGCAGAAGAGAGAAAATAAAGGAGAAAGTACAGTACAAAACCATCTTCAAGTACTCTCATAGATGAATGTTTTCTGTCTGAAACCGAACAAATGTGAATGATGAAAAACCAGAAATAGCTGTAGGAAAAAAAAACATAATTTCAGTTTGGGGAACATCTACTACAGAGAATGCAAGAGCAAAGTTACAGTGAAGATGCCATTAGTAAAACGTAGCGATAAAATGAATCCTGCTGATAGAATTTAACAATGCTTAAAATGTCTATTGACTTTATTTTCAAACAATACATAATTCTACAGAGACCACTTTCCTATTACACGAAAACTATAACTACAAAATGTGTTCAAAATATGTGAAACTGCTGTCTGTGTAATGGAATGGAATGAGTTCCTCTTTCTATTAATGCTCTAGGGCAAACTGCAGATACAATCCTGATGAATGTGTGTGCTTAATAGCTGCCATTTTAGAAATACAGCTGAGAAAGTTGCTGTTAGAAACTGAGAACATTAATGTAACTGGAGAATTAAAGCTAGTTGAGAAACATCTGAACGTGCAGGACCAGATGTTTAAATGTTACTTTATTCCTAAGGATTGCAAGACTTTGAACCAATTATCAACAAATTAGTGTAGGAAGGCAAGATGAAAAGATATTGAAACTTCCACTCAGTTTGTTTTCAACTGAAGAGTGAAAAATGAAGACTCTAAAAAGGAAGGAAGGAACTATTATACATTCTGCTAAAGTCAAAAATGTAGCCTTAATGAGACTAGTCAGGTGTAAAAATGTGTTAACCTATTGACTGGACAACAGAGTCACTAAGGAGAATGTGTTGGGAGTAAAACGCAATTTTTCCTTGTTATATGTAGACAAAATGACACAAAGACATCACTAAAGTTGTAACAAACTGTTAAATCCACATTTTAAAAATGGCATTATTCCATTAGCACCTGAAATACGTGCATCTCTGGTTTGCACTTCTTTACAGACTGCCTAATAACATGTAGCCAAAGAGATCATTAGAACTTATCAGCTGGCTAACAAATGAAGATAGGTAAAAATGCTGCCTAAGTCCACTGTTATAAAGATAAACATAAACAATCTGAAGCTGTAGAACTGATAATACCAGAAGATGAATATATATTATAGACACGTCACTTTTATTTTATGTTTATTTTGTAAAGTAGGTGAACTTGTTCAAAGAATGCTTTTCAGTCAAGACAAACAACAAATTTTGCACAATGATGTCATAAAACAAAATAAAGTTTGTAAAGGCATGCAAGACATTAAAATGCAAATAAATTATAATTTATAAAAATACCATTCTGTCTTTGTTGATCTATAAGAATGAAGTTCTGACTATGACCACAATGACCAGGCTTCTATTAGTGTCCAAGCTCCAGAGGAGCTGGTCCATAAAAAGGGCAAGGAAGTGGTAGTGCTTGTTCACTTCTATTGGAGGAGGTGGATATCATGGGTTCATGGGATAACACTGGGCTATTGGACCAGAGGTCCTTATAAGCCTAGCCAAGAATTTTGCCCATGTTCCCTCAAAGTCAGCATGTGTTTTCACTGTTCAGCAGATACACAGGTGGTTTCCCAGGGGTGTATTTTTTGTTTCCCAGCCAGTCATCCAGGTTCCTTTTAAATAGGGCTAGAGAGGTACACTGCATTACATGGAGAAGGAGTCTATTTCACAGATGGGGGAGTCTTTTGGACACAAATCTATCCTGACAACAAGTTCTATTAATGTCACAGACCAGTTTAAGGCCTTATGTGCAGGTTACGTGAGTGGAGTTTGACTTACGGATATGCAGCAACTCCATCAAGGCTAGGTCTGAGATGGCCTTGTATGCCAGACAAAGGTTGCCTCTGAGCAGTCTGTACGAGAATGAGTAGAGGGACAGGGCTTTTAGCCTACCTGCATGGGTTAGGTGTTTGAGATCCTAGATTTTCCTGGTCAGGAATGTCTATGGTCTCTCCAGCTGCTGCATGTGCTTGGTTAGGTGCATGCCAAAGGGGGCATTGTACATGATAATGGGTCTGATAAGGGAGGAGTACAGGGGTGTTATGACCTCCTTGTTCCTGCATGAAATATCCTTATTTAGGGCCATGGAGAAAGCCTTCCATACAATGGAGGCAACTTAGTGGTCAAAAGTCAAGTTGCTATCAACCTGGGTGCCCAAGTCCCTCACAAGTGATTGCATGCTTAGTATGTTGTTATTAATGTGATAATTAGTGGGGATGCCATTTTCCCCAAAGGGGATTATGATGAATTTCTTGGCATTCAGTTTGAAGCCATGCTTCTGGCACCAATCATTTGTTTGGGTAAGGCCCTCTTGGAAGATCTTCACATAACTAGGGGAATTTAAGTCAGTGCACAGCTTGCAGTCATGTGCAAATTTGGTCAGACATAGACCACTGGTTTTGGCTTGCACCTCAGAAAAGTATATCCAAACAGCAGAGGCTCTAAGGCTGATCCTTGGGGTACAGCGCTCATTACAGGCTTACTTCTAGAGGTGGCTTCCCCTATTTTGACTAAGTTGGTTCTATCAGTAAGCCAGTAAACTACCCATCTGGTAACATATGGGCTGATGCCTAGCTGGGAGAGTTTATCTATTATGCCTGAGTGGGGAATAGTGTTGAAGGCTTTGACTTGGTCAAGGTAGGCAGTGTGCACCATCTTCCCCTCATCTATGGCTTTGGTGACTGTTTCGAAGAAATCAACCAAGTTTAGCAGGCATGATTTCCCCTTTGACAAAACCAAACTGTGTGGGGGTCAAGCATTTGGAGGTTGCCGATATCTTTGTTTATAAGGTCCATGCTAATGTGTTCCGTGCCCTTGCAGATCAGGCTAGTTAGGCTGATGGGCTTATAATTCCCTGGATCAGTGGATGCTCCACTTTGTGTAGAAGGATGACAGTGGCTGTCCTCCATTCAGCTGGGATGAAGCCGGTGCTCAGCCTTTGGTTGAATAGGGTGTCTAATGCAGCTGAGAGCTCATGCCTGAGTTCACATAGGATGCAGCCAGGGATGTTATCGGGTCCCATGGAGACTGTATATTTTGCCTTTGAGAGAGCATTAAAGACCTGCTCCATGGTGATGAGGGAAGGGGAGCAGGTGCTGGGGATACCCCAGTTTACTTAGGGGGGAAAGAGGAGTGAAGTTTTCACTGAACCTGTCTGCCAGCAGGTAGGCTATAGCTATGGCATTTGGGTATGTGGTGTTATTGACCACCAGTTCAGAGCAGATTTGGTTGTTACCTTTGAGACTGAGGACATATGTGAAGAAGGCCTTGTGATTGTCCTTAGTAGATGTGGCCAATTTGCACTCAAAGATAGCCTTAGAAGATTTCACCAGTGACCTTATTTTCTTGTTCAGACAATGGAGAGATTACTTCCAACTTGGCACCTGCTCCTTCTTGGATGTGCACATCAATTTTTCCTTTTATTATAGAGTTTGTTTATTGCTGCTGTCCATGAGACAGGTTTATTCTTCCTTGAGGAAGATGATTTGGTCCTGTCAGGTATTGCTGAGTCCATATAGCTATGTATGCGCTCATATACTTTTTTGGTGTAGGCTTGGATATTAGTGCCAGTTCCAACTGAAGGGATGGTGACTTTGAAGCTGCTTATACCTGTTCTGAGGAGATCAGAGTCAGTTTTGGAATTTTTTTTGTTTATCACTGACATGGGAGGGGGTCGCACGGGAGATGGTTACTTCAAATGATCACTTTATGGTTGGATCTTACCAAGGAGGATGACACTGTAGGGGTGCTAAAGTGGCTATTCATGTTGGTTAAGACCAGTTCTAGGATATTTTCACCTCTCATAGGGCTGTCTTCCAGCTAATCCAATACATTGGCATTGATGAAGTAAAGAAATCTCTGGGCGTTCATGTTTGGGCTAGAATAGGTCTTCCACTCTATGGTTGGGTAGTTAAAGTCCTCCAGGATCAGGGTAGAGGGTTGAATCTAGATGGATTGAAGTAAATCCAGATAGATGGAGTGGGCGTCTTGAGTCATGATTGGGGGTCTGTAGGTAGTTATGATTTGAATAGGTGTTTTGTCAACAGTTAACTGCACTTGGAGTGTCTCCTGTGCATCATACTGTTTGACCAGCTGGAGGTGAGTATGTCCTTGATAAATATTGAAACTCCACCTCCTTTGGCTTTGTAGCCCTCCATTTAGGATCTGGAAGTATGGTAGGATGAGTAACCTGGTAAGGCTCAGGTGCTCTCTACAGTTTTGAACCAGGTATCAGTGACTGCACAAATGTCAGCATCCTCCAGGGCAAGGAATGCTTGCAATGAGTGCAGTTTCATGGCAAGACTCCTAGAGTTTAGCAGCATGACCTTTAAATTTCATTTAGAATAATTTTTTCATGTTGGTAATATTGTGCTCATGAATTTTCCTAAAAAAGGAAGTATGGGGAGGCAAGAGCCTTTGCCAGAAGTCTGAATCCCAGGGGAGACAGATGAAGGCCATCTCTGGCAAAGCATCATTGTTTGTCAATCATGTCCTCCCAAGCTGTCAGGTACTGGATCCCCTTGGAATTACACCAGTAACTAAGCCAATTGTTAAAGTCAATAATTTTCTGTTTGTAGTGAAGCATCATTCTGGTGATGGTAGGATGATACTTAAGGCTAGGGACATACCTGCCTGGGACACATATTGATCACAATCAACCATGTCTCTCTTCATATAGTCCAGAGAGGTACATCTCAAGTCATTCACACCAACATGGACTATGACAGAGTCATAACAGTACCTGTTGCGAAAAGACTTGAGTGCGTGTGTGATATGGTGAATTTCTGCATCTGACAAGCAACTTATAGTGATTTTCTCCTTGTCTAACCAGGTAAGGGGCACATCTGTGTGTTTCAATAAAGCCTCCTATGACTAGTATTCTGGGTTTGTGGCTGGGCCTTAGAGGCTGTGAGACACAGATGTGTGTACTATGTGTGATGCTTGGTGTTGTGATGTGCATGTGTGTTTTTGTTTTGGAGGCCTCTTTTGTTTAGGTATGTTTTTGTTGAGAACCCCCACATATGCAGGAGTATGTTGTACAGATGGAGGTGGTGTTAGAGGTGTGGTGTTCATAGTGTTTGTGCAGACAACCTTCTCAGTGCCAGATGTACTGGCTTGTGAATGAGACAGCAAGGATTCTAGTTTCTTATTTAATTGCATCTCTCATATATTGTATTCCTAGGTGGTAGTAGTAGAGGGTTGTTTGTGTACATAAGGCAGTTGCTACACTGTCTCAGGATGCCCTTATCAACAAGACTAGTAGGATAAACCATACAGAAGTGTCCATCCATGGTTATCAGAATCTGTGGAAGAGAGGTCAGGGATAGTAGAGAGGGTACTATCTGAAGAGAGTACCTATAGGTATGAGTAGGTTTGGATAAAATCAATACAGTAGCTGCAGGCGAGTGCCTCACTTACACAAGAGTGCTGGTAAGGGAAACAAATGCAACAACTGAGATACCTTCCAAAGAGTTAAAATAGTGGAGTTGTGATGCACGATGGGTAAACAAGCAGAAACCCATGCAAATGCTGGGTTTAAATACCACAAAAATGAAAGTAAAATAGAAGCACTGGAATTGACCAATCAACCCTTGTCCCTGAGCTCTTGGCTCAACCCTGTATGACAGACAAGTTCCAACCAGTTCACTTACTCCCACTAAGTGCAGGCAGGCCCTGGCAAACACAAGATGGCATAGCGGGAACCACAGGCATGACACAAATAGAACTGGATACAGCAAAACCTGTAACCAGCCTATGCTAAAGATATTTAAACTATGTTTAGGTTGAGTTAACGCAGGAGAATAGATACACACTTAAACATAGCAGTAGCAAGCAAGAGCAAACTAACTTAAACAAGTTAACCAATTAACCAATAAAAAAGCTTAAAACTGAGCCCTGTTTCAGCAGTCTCCAATCAGACAAGTTCTAACTGCACACTCCTGCCACTAGGGTGCAGGAGAACCCTCTTCAAAAAAAAAAAGATGGCCTGCATTAGTGCTCAAGTTATAAAAACAGAGCAAGATTCAGCAGTCTATGTTACAGCAAACAAGGCGCACCAATTTCAGAAAGAAACACTTCAAATAAGCAGGCACAATAAGCCTTCAACCAGAAATTCTCAGCTCAGGAGGGAAGAATCTACCCTATCCTCCCACAAGAGTGTAGACCACGAACCTTCTTAATGTAAAATAACTGGCCTGAAGCCCAAGTGCTTAAACCAGAACTAAAACACTTTTAGAATAACAAGCACTAAGTCTTCAACCGGCAATTCCCAACTTAGAAGGATGTAAGCTACCTATCCTGCCACAAGAGTGTAGACCACAAACCTTCTTAATGTAAAAACAAAACTGGCGTGAAGCCCAAGTGCTTAAACCAAAAGGCTTAGAATAACAGTTACAATTTAATCAGGCTACTAACAAGCAGTAATAAATGCAACAGAATACATGCAATTGAGTACTTTTAAGAACAAAAAGCAAAAGCAAAACAAAGTAATAAAGTAGGAAGAAACACAAATACAGTAGAAGCAGATGAATAAAGTGCATTTTTTTGGTTAAGTGGTAAGGGATGAAACAAGATATTTCAAGGTTGAGAAACTAAGGGGGTTGGCCTTCCCAAATGATCTCTCCTTTACTCAGTAGAATGAGGTGATGACGTGGGACTGGAAGGAGTGTCAAAAATGAGGGGCAGGCAACTCAAAAGCCACCAAATTTAACAACACAGCAATAACTGTGTATGTGGGGGGGGATGCAGTCAGAGATGAGTGATATTCAGAGCAATGCAGACCACAAAAACAATTCAGCTAAATACAGATATTTCCAAACAAAAGAGCAATGCTGTTTCTCAGCTCTTCCCTCTAATTAACTGATGCTATTCACAGTTTGCAAAATAATTCTTTGGTAATTTTTTTAAATGACCCTAGCCAAGAACTCTTAAAAGTCCAACAGAACAGAACACTTAAAACAAAACAAATGTAATGCTAGAATACGATATGAAATAGAATCAATCAAACCTTAAATAAAGAGCTTCAAATCAAAATTAAATGCAATCAGAGATTAGTGATATTCAAAGCAATGCAGACCACACAAACACTTCAGCTAAATACAGACATTTCTAAATAAAAGAGAAATCTTTTATTGAAGAACACATGCTTCAAGATTGTATTCCAGGTAGAATTGCTGTAAATGCTGGAGATCACATGATGTGCTTGGATTTTAAAGGGGCAGGGCCCCACATATGGGACATCTCTCATAGAAGCAGCAGTCATATCCCTCACTTATACCAATTGCATGCTATCAGCTACCACCAAGGGTTGAATAGAGCATGTGCAATCAGACCAGTTAGGTCTTAAACAGAAAAAAAAAACATGATCTCCCAAAGGTAGATGATGAAATCACTCTCACCTGCAGCCCTCGATTTGTGGTAGGAGAAAACAGGCTGTTTGGGTAGAGAAGAGAGGCATTATAGTCACTAGAGACAGGAAATAAAAAATAGCATATATAGATGTAAAATAAGAAATATGAAGTTATACAGTTAATAAAAAACAAATATGTTAAGTAAACACCTATACAGATATGCACATATGAAAGGATATGCAAAAATAAAAATGGATAAAAATAAAATGCAGCCATTAAGTACAAATCAAAACATTCAATAAAACAATATTCCATGATATGCCATGGTAATCACTGTGAAGGATGGAACTGACAGATGCAAGGAAATAGCAAATGCATGTACTGACAACAGAAAACAGTGAGAAAAAAGAAAGTCTGATTAATGCATTAAGGCTAAGACTGATTGAAGCACATGCACCTGGTAGACTGAATGAGATGGGAGGAGAGAGGTCTTAAAAAGATAGTATAAGCCAGGTGACTCCTTATTTACTGGGTGAGCAGAGAGAGCTCCATTCAGAAGGTATTGTCCTACACAAGTCTTTTAAGCACAGAAGAGGGCAAACCTTGGTCTGTTTAAAGTAGAAAGACCAAGAAGATGAATATGTTATGGGACAGAAAAAGGCAAATAAGAGTTTAAGGTTAGTTGGAGGTTGGATAGTAGTTCAGTCCAATTTAAGTAAATAATAAAGCAAGGAGTGAATGAGAAAAGTAGTTCTTTCAGCAACTGTAGATAATTTTAGTAGATAGCAGTGAAGTAATTTGCTGCCTAGTAGCAAACTGAAGTCACACATTTTATTTATTACAACTTACTTGATGTGCAGTACTGTTCTGGAAACAGCAATGAAGGAAAGAAGCAATTAATAATTTAGTTTTGTCTTTAGTTTTTCGAGTCACAGGTAAGAAGCTGATTTTAACTATGTGAGCGCCTTTTTTGACCATGAAATAGCGTGAGAGCACAGGGTAAGAATGGGTATAGAATGACTCCAGCATACTTGTAAGAAGACATTTAAAGGATGGCAGTACAGACTGTATTTTTCACCTGCAAAAAGGAAGAGTGCGTGGTTCTGAATCGGGCTGAAGAGCTCTGAGTTGGTTGTTCAGGAATTGATAATTTTGTTATTGAGGAACCAGTAAAATATTTTGTTGAAAATCAAATTGAATATCATTTTCTAATTTGAAAGCTCTAATTGCTTTTTTTTAAAGAAGATCAAATGCATAAATACTCAGGTATAGTTCTGCAGCATGAGGGGCAAGACTGCTAATGAAAAGGGATAAAAGAACTGGGTGAAGGACTGAACATGTGGGACTCGTAGCATCATTAAATAAGTTACAGAAGGGACAAACTGTACCTGTGACTATCTGTTGGAAGCACAGTTATGCAGGCAGTTGACAACATCATTGGCAAAGCCATCAAGATAAAGGTGAGGGATTACTTTGTATGTTGAGAACAGACTTTGACACAGACATAGAAAAAGAAGTTAAATCTTTACATATATTACCTTTTCCCAAATTAGACAGAGTTAAGTGTTTCTTTGAAAACTATGTACTTCACATTGGTTAATAATTTTATCCTGCTTAAAAAGCATTAAGGAGAAATTAAGGATATTTACAATAGGAATGCATTTGTCATAATGTATATTAAAACCTTTAAGCATTACTTTGAAAATATGAATTCATGGAAGAATAAGGTCTTAGAGTTTGACTATTGTTCTAATGATAGGGTATCTGTCTACAGTACTAGTGACCCAGAGCTGACTACTGGAGGTGCCTGCTACGACAGTAGGCTGGAGTGGCCTACAGCCAGCTTGAGTACCTTTAGTAATGCTTTTTGGAGTCTACAGCACTGTACAAGACACGTTAGTATGCTACATATGGATGTAAGTGTGTGTGTGTGTGTGTGTGTGTCTTTTGGAGAGAGAGAGGGAGTGACAAAGGCAGAGACATAGACAGTGAGATGGCGAGTGAGAGAGAGAGAGAGAGAAAGAGAGAGAGAGAGAGAGGTAGCATTTATCATTCCATTTCTTTTCTCAAAAATTCAGATCTGAAGAGGCTTTTCCTCAGCACATATTATCTGAACAATAAGAAGCATGAAACTATAATGTCTAACTTTATTGACTAACTGTAATCCTTAGTGATTTACCAGAACAAAATGGAGGCAAGCCAAGGATGTTCTGCAAAATCAGTTATAGTTGGGGGGTTGCAATGCTTTTCTTTGTATTTTTTTCCTTTTCATTCATTTCATCCTGATGACAGGTGAGTTATATCCAGTCAAGGAAATGGTTGTAATTGCTAGGCACTATAGTATTTGTGTGTGTGTGTGTGTGTGTGTGTGTGTGTGTGTGTGTGTGTGTGTGTGTGTGTGTGTGTGTACATTTCTTTATATATCTGTGTGACGTTTTAGATACAACTAAAGAAGGCCTTGTGGTTTTCCTTGGTCTAGAAGGCTATCTTTACCTTGAAATTTGCTTTGTTCAACTTAATTAGTCCTACTGAGTTTGATGAGGAAGTATTGATTATTTTTTGTGTTACAGCTTATAGTTTTAGCTTTGACT
This sequence comes from Protopterus annectens, assembly GCF_019279795.1. NCBI lineage: Eukaryota > Metazoa > Chordata > Ceratodontiformes > Protopteridae > Protopterus > Protopterus annectens. The sequence continues at coordinate 1,871,937,759 of NC_056728.1, forward strand.
TTTTTTTCTTCTGTGTAGAGCTTGTTTAATTTTGGATTTTGTAACTTAACTTTAAGTAAGTGTTGGAGTTACTTGTGATAGGTAAAGCTGTCTCTTTGCAATCACTGACATGGTTGTACATAGGGTTACCATAATTCTTTGTATGTGAAAGAGGACGAAAAAATTATTTCGTCCTCTGAGGTTGAAGAGCAAAAAAAAAAAAGAGGATGAAATAATAAGTGCTAGTAGCAGCACATATTTTTTTCTTCCTCTTTCTACTCTTAGTTGCTGAGCAAAAAAAAAAAAAAAGGTCCGTTTTGAAAAACGAACACAGCGGACCCTCTTCTGTTCAATGCAGAACATCAAGCAGTTCCACATTGAACAGAGCTCCTTTTTGATTGGCTCATATACCGGTATACGAGCCAATTAAAAAAAAAAAAAAAAACAAAGCGAAGAAAAAACTCTGAAATAGGGATGTCTGCTTTTTAATACCCGAACAAATTGCAGAATTTTCAAAAACAGCCTGGACAGGAGCCCAAAAAAGAGAACGTGTCCGGGAAACCCGGATGTATGGTAACCTTAGTTGTACAGAGCTTCTGTGAATGATTCAGCATAAGCTGCTGTGTTATTTGAGTTTGGAGAGGCATAACATTTTGACAGGTTATTGTTTAATAGAGGGTAGTTTGCCTTGGAACAGTTGCTTAATGTGACAGGGATTACTGGGGTAACACAACTGATTTTTATTTCAAAGGAGACTGCTTTGACCATACCAGACATGACACTTTAGTTGTGGGGGTTGGGAACAGCATTTCCCCTTGTTTGTGAGCACCAGGTCCAATATGTTTTCACCTCTAGTAGATGTATGCATTATATGGTCCAGGGGATTTGTTTTTTTCAAAGTCTAGGAATCTCTGCACCTGTAAATTTGAGATTATGTAGGATTCCTAGTTTATAGAGAAATAATTAAAGCCCACTATGTGTATAGAATTTGGCTGAATGGTGAGAGTCTTTAATGGAGCTAAGTGTGAGCTATAGGTTTTGTGTGGCATAGCGAGTGATGTGTAGGATAAGGCATGGGTCTTTGTCCATGGAAGTCTGGACATGGAGGAACTCCAGTTCATCATCCTGTTTCGCAGTCTAGAGGTATGCTAGTCACTGCTGTAGATTGAGGACCTCCACCATTAGTCCATTCTTATGCAGTTGCTGGACTAAGTGTGTGAAAAGCACTAAATCGTTGCACTGATGAGGTACTCTCTGCAGCTTTAAACCACTTCTGCTTTCACCTTAGTGTAGGGTGAAGGAGTCATATCTCTCAACTGTCCAGATTATTGCCTAATATTTTTGGTTTGTTCCTCATAAAACTGGTAGATTTCTGGCAAGTCATTGAGATAGAAGTTGCTAAATAAAAACAGCCATTTGAGTTTCAAACTTCATATCCTTCAGAAAATGCATGCTAAAGCAAGATCTGTTATTCGGTAACATTATACGTTTATAAGAGCAATAAGCAAAATTTGTCCTTATTTTGTGCCTTTGCCCAGATTTCTTGTTCTAAGAGGGTGATACACTGAGGGAGTGGAGCTTCTTGTATAGACTATTGATACTGAGCAATTACACCTTTTCCGGGTACATTTTGCTATGTTGAAAGTTTTGTTAATTTGGCATTGTGAAAATGGTATATGGGGGTGGCAATGTTTTAACCAATATCTAAAAACCTAGAGAAGATAGGAGCAGAACATCCATGACAAAGTAATGTGTTTTTTAACCATGTTCTCCCATGCTGACAAATATTGTATCCCCCATGAATGACACCTGAAACAAAGCCAATTATTAAAGTCAAACATCTTCTGTTTGTATTGTGGCATCATACTTTTTGAAGGTAGAATGCTTCTCAGTGCTAGGCACATACCAGCCTTTGACATATAGTCCAAGAGCTCCATAATGTGTCTCTTCATATAGTCTATGAAGGTATGATTTGTGTCACTTAAAGCAACATGGACTCTGACTAAATCATCATAGTACCTGTAGTGCAATTAATTGAGTGCATGAATAACCTGGTGGATCCTGCCCCCTTATAGACAATTGACTAATATTCCCCATTGTTCAGCCTGCTGAGTGGGGCATCAGTATGTCATACAATGGAGTCCCCTATGACTAGAGTCTGGAGTAGTGTACTAGATTGCCTTATGAACTTGGTAGTTGAGGCTCTACTGGGTGAGACTGTATGTGCAGTGTTAGGTGTTAGGTTTTATACCACTGGGTGTGGCTGTATGTGCAGTGTTAGGTGTTACACCACTGGGTGTGGCTGTATGTGCAGTGTTAGGTGTTACACCACTGGGTGTGGCTGTATGTGCAGTGTTAGGTGTTAAACCACTGTGTGCAGCCATATGTGCAGTGTTATGTGTAACATCACTGGGTGTGGCTGTATGTGCAGTGTTAGGAGTTACACCACTGGGTGTAGCTGTATATACAGTGTTAGGTGTTACACCACTGTGTGTAGCCATATGTGCAGTGTTAGGTAGTATTTCTGTTTCATGCTTTTGAATTTGCTCAGGATAGTTTTGCAAGTGGAATATCTGGGTGGTCTTTGGGGTTTTGGAAGATTGCATTTAGGTGTATCAGCATAAGTGGGCCTATGTATGGAGTGCTTACAATTTATGTAGTAGGTGTGTTTCGGACAACCAGATTGTTATTTTGAGTGCTTGCATGCAAGATTTCCTTCTCCAGAGACATTGTATATATTCATCTCTCGCATACCGTGTTTGTTTTTTTTCAGGATTAAATGGTAGTCAGTGAATATTAGACAATTGTTACATTATCTCATGATACCCATATCTATCAAAACTGGCTGTGGACAAACTGGGAAGTTGCATATCCATGAAGTCAGGTCCTTTATTGGGTGAGCTACAAGGGTGTGGTGTACGAAGGGTTAATAGTGTGCTGACTAAGGCTGTTTTGGTGACCACAGAATAAACTGGGCTATATAGGATTCCTATCAGTTCATCGAAAGTTCAGCAGTTCGAACACCATATGTTCGAACTGTGAAGTTCGAAAACTGATTATCGCAAAGCCACGGATCACCAAATTCTTTCCCAGGGAAAGAATTTGGTTGGACGTTTCTGCAGATTCGCGATTTTTAGCACTGTGGTGGAAAGTTATGGGTCGGGTTCAGGTAAGTGTGGGATTGTGCGAACGTTGGAGTTAGGGAGCGGGTTAGGGTTAGGGCGCAGGTGAGGTGGGTGTGCGATAGTGACAGACTTTTGGGTTAGGGTGGGATAGGTGAGTTAGGGTTAGGGCGCAGGACAGGTGAGTGTGCGATAGTGACGTGCCTTAGGGTTAGGGATTGGGTTAAGGTAAGTGGATAGATAGTAGTGTATGTATAGTTTAGTGTAGGATTAGATGCAGGATTTTAAGTGTATGTGTGTGGATTGCTGTTTTTTTGGTGTGCTTGTGTGTGTTTCTTGGAACAGTGATTTTTTTCCCTGGGAAAAAAATCGCTGTTCTAAGCCTTCGATGGTTTTGCACTTCGAGGTTAGAAGTTTGAACTTCTGCCATTTTGTTGAAGTGATATAGACCCGGCTATATAATACTAAATTCAAGGGGCAGAATTCCTTGATGTGTAAATTAGCTGCTTCACGTTACCCATTGTGCAAGCAGTTGCCCTTTACTCAATGAGGTACTGGTCAAGTTTCAGAGGTAGGCTTATGAGCAGAATTTGGTTTCTAGGTATCGGCGTCTACACAGAGCACTAGTAAGTGCCACAGTGCAACGAGCAGCGGCATGCAAATGCACCAAATTTATGCAGTCATCTAAAACACAGGACAACTGGCTTCTAATCCCTCTGGCCAATAAAACATCTAAATGTACAGCTTTCTTATGCATTTCCCAACTCAGAGAGACCAGGCTACTACCTACTGCTACCAAATGAAACATCCATAGCCTTTTAATGTAAAAACACAAAAAAGATTGCTTCAGAGCGCATGTTACCACAAAACAACCTTAATAGCTAGGTACATATGATTTCAAGTCAATTCAACAGCAGCAAGACAGTTTCAGCAAATGCAGTAATTTCAGTCTTATTTATTTTTTTATTTATTTCCAGTTTGATTACCGGGGAAGTCCATTGGGCCCAGAGTGGAGGCCCAGGGAGAAAATCTCCATAAGACAGAATACAGTAAAGATACAAGTCTATAAAAGTTACATTTAAAAGAACAAGTTACAAATATATGAATTCAATACAAAGCATGAGCAACTTGGTTCATTGTGACAGATCATATGGATTATACTGTACAGATTCATTTAGGCATGTATTCATTAATTTAAAGTAAAAACAATTGACATGCATTCATTCATTTAAAGTAAGAGGCTATTTACAGTGTTTACAAAATTGAAATAATTTGGGAAATAGCTATGGGAGTTATAGAGAGCTTAGGAACACGCTTAGAAAATAGCTATGGGAGCTAAAGAGAGCTGAGGAACGCAGGAGGAAAAATCCTCCCAGGGGCATTTACTTAAACAGAATTAGATAGGGTGAAATTTCCATTTGGAGGACAGGTTTGTGAATAGCTGAGTTTTGAAGTTATCTGAGTTTGGTGTTGTCCTTAGTGCAGAAAGGAGTGCATTCTATTTCTTGCCTAGTGAGAAAGAAAGGAGAAGTTGGCCAGCAGGTCATTTAGGTTTGTGGATAGTAATTAAGTTTTGGTGTTCAGATTTCAGAGTTCTATAAGGGGTGTAGGGGAAAGGATGTTTGTTAGAGCAGGGCATTTTGTTCGGTGAAATATGAGTGTGTGTGCAGTGTTAAGTTGGAGGTAGTCTAGGTAATTTGTGAGTTCTAGCCAATTCAGAGATTGGAGAGTAAGGCAATGATGGGTGGAATTTTTGACTTTGATGGCAAATTTGGAGACTTTATTATAGCAATTTTCAAGTTTAGAGGTGATGGATGAGGTCGGGTTAGTTAGAAGAGGGGCTTCGTACAGTAGGGAAGGAAGAAGGTAAGTAGTGGCCAGAGTATGCCTAGTAGAGTTGGAGAGGAAGTGATTGTTCCTGTATAGCATACCTAACTTTTGGTGGGTTTTCTTTATATTTTGTCGAATATGGATATCATACTTGAGGTGTTCATCTATAGTAACACCGAGAAGTTTGGCGAAGGGAATCACTTCAATAGGAGTGTTGGTTTGGCTAAGGACTTGAAAGGAACTTTTGTCATATGAGAAAGTTTTTGAGGGAGGGAATAGTAGTATTTTAGATTTATTTGCGTTGAGAGAGAGGTGGTTTTGGAGCATCCAGTTCTCAGTAGTTGAGAAAGCAGTTTTAATTAGCAGTTCAGGGAGATTAGAGGCAGAGCAGACTAAAGTTGAGTTGTTTGCATATTGGATGACTTTGGCATCAGGAATAGCAGGGTGAAAGTTATTGATAAAGATGTTAAAAAGCATAGGTCCGAGGATGGACCCCTGTGGTACGTGGGTTGGGGTGGGTAAAAGGAAGAGGTGGCGTTCTTCCATTTAACACCCTGAATTCTATCTGACAGGTAACTTGAGAACCAGAAAAAAGTGTTTTGGGAGAGATGTAAGTTTGAAAGATGATAGAGAAGGTGTTTATGAGAAACAGTGTCAAATGTCTTAGAGAGATCTATGAGAACGGTAAATAAAGTTTCCTGAATCTCAGACTTGATTGACAGTTTCTAAGGAGGAGAGCAGTGCGGTCATAGTGCTATGCCCTGGGTGGAAGCCATGCTGGGTAGGGGTAAGAAGTTGGTTTTGGGTCAGAAAAGGCATAAGTTGGAGGTGGACGCATTTTTCTAGGATTTTGGAGATTGGTGAGAGAAGAGCAATGTGGCGGAAGTTTGAGATGTTAGTGTTTTTGCCTCCTTTGTAGAGAGGAAGAATAGAGGCAGAACACCAGAGTTTAGGGACATAGGATTCCTTTATGGCTCTATTGATAATGATGCTGATTTGGAGTGCTATACCATCAGCAGCACACTTTAGGAAGGAGGAGGGAATGTTATGAGGAGCATTGGAGCAAGGTTTAAGTTTGGATAAAAGTGTGTTTATGAAATTAGTAGAGATAGGTTTGAGCTCAAATATAGGGGAAGTTATTAGGGAGCTTAGAAGTAGAAGAATGAAGGACAGACGGATTATTGTTGGGAAAAGTCTTGGTCAGGTCAGATATTGTTTCTATAAAAAATTAGTTGAATTAGGAGGCTAACTTGAGGTCAGATTTACTTGGATCAGGACAGGGGTTATTCTTGGAGCCTGGGTTGAGAAGTGAATTTATGGAGTTCCAGAATTGTTTGGGGTTTTTAGTACTGTTGGACTGGAGCATAGTATAGTAGGATTTTAAGTCCTTGGTGATTTGTTTTTTTTTGCAAGGTTACAGAGCTGTGTGTATTGGAGAAGGGTTCTAAGCAGTTTATTCTTTTGGTAAAGCTTCCAGGATTTGTCCGTTTGATGCATAATTTGTTTTATTTGTTTGGATAGCCAAAGAGCAGTAATAATTTTTATCTTTTTTTTTCTTAGTGGGGCTAGGGTGTTTATAGTGTCTAGGAAGACAGGATTGAAGTGGTCTACGGTTTTGGCAAGAAGAAGGGTTTTTAAAATGTGCCATTTCATTTGTTTGAGAATGTTGAAGAAAGTTGTGAGGCTGAATTTGCTAAGGTAGCGAGTGAGCACTACAGATGCAATATTTGCTCTGAGAGTGTTGTTGGAGAAATCCAAAGAAGGTCAGAAGGAGTTGCATTGTGTCTTTGTGGACTTAGAGAAAGCATATGACAGGGTGCTTAGAGAGGAGTTGTGGTATTGTATGAGAAAGTCGGGAGTGGCAGAGAAGTATGTAAGAGTGGTACAGGATATGTACAAGGGTAGTGTGACATTGTTGTGGACTGCGGTGGAAGTGACAGATGCGTTTAAGGTGGAGGTGGGATTACATCAAGGATCAGCTCTGAGCCCTTTCTTATTTGCAGTGGTGATGGACAGGTTGACAGATGAGATTAGACAGGAGGCCCCGTGGACTATGATGTTTGCAGATGACATTGTGATATGTAGTGAGATTAGGGACCAGGTTGAGGAGACCCTGGAGAGGTGGAGATATGCTTTAAAGAGGAGAGGAATGAAGGTCAGCAGGACTAAAACAGAATGTATGTGTGTAAATGAGATGGAGGGTAGAGGAATGGTGAGGATGCAGGGAGTAGAGTTGGTAAAGGTGGATGAGTTTAAGTACTTGGGATCAACAGTTCAGAGTAATGATGAGTGTGGAAGAGAGGTGAAGAAGAGAGTACAGGCAGGGTGGAATGGGTGGAGAAGAGTGTCAGGAGTGATTTGTGACAGAGGGGTACCAATAAGAGTGAAAGGGAAGGTCTACAAGAGGGTAGTGAGACCAGCTATGTTTTATGGGTTGGAGACGGTAGCATTGACAAAAAGGCAGGAGTCAAAGCTGGATGTAACAGAGTTAAAGATGTTAAGATTTGCACTGGGTGTGACTAGGATGGACAGGACTAGGAATCAGTATATTAGAGGGTCAGCTCAGGTTGGACAGTTTGGAAACAAAGCAAGAGAGGTGTGTTTGTGTTGGTTTGGACATGTGCCGAGGAGGGATGCTGGGCATATTGGGAAAAGGATGCTAAGGATGGAGCTGCCAGGTAAGTGGAAATGAGGAAGGCCTAAGATAAGGTTTATGGATGTGGTGAGAGAGGACATGCAGGCAGTTGGTGTGAAAGAGCATGATGGAGAGGACAGGAAGAAATGGAAACAGATGATCCACTGTAGCAACCCCTAACGGGAACAGATGAAAGAAGATGATGATGATGAGCGATTGAGAATGTATTGATGCTGGTATGGAGTAGAGGTAGTTGAACGGTGAATACAAGTTGGGATGTGGTCACTAATGGTATCAGCAGTTGTGCCAGAGTTAGTAATTTTATTTGGATGGGTGACTAAGATCCAGTCAAGAATGGATCCTGGGGGATTTGTTTTGTTGGATCAGGTGATGGAGAGAATTACTTGAGTAAAGTTAAACAGGTTAATGTATAGGGATGGTAAGGGGCTGTTGATATTATTCCATTCGAAGTTTACATCGCCTGGTATGTAAGTTTCGGTTGAGGCCCATAGGAGAATATCTTTCAGGGTAGAGATGTTGTTACCAGGTGAGATATATATAGGGCAATGATACAGATGTTCTTGTAATTATTAATTTTTAGTAGACCGACTGTTAGTTCGGTCTTATTTAATAGAGGAATTGGAATTTGAAGGGAAATTATGGTGAGAAGATTAGAATAGATTAAGGCAGTGCTGCCACCTTTTTTATTTAAGCGGTCACATCTGAGAGTGTGAAATCCTGTGGGTAGGATTTCAGAGTCAGAGATGTGGGATTTGAGCCTGGTTTCGGAGATGGCTATGATGTCAGGTTGGTTATGGCTTAGCCATGGTTGGAATTGGTGTACTTTATCATTGAGAATATGGGCATTGATTGTGAAAAATTTAAGAGTATTGTGAGGGGAAGAAGGGTTAAAGGGAGGTGGAGGGTAGGTGTTGTTTGTGGGTGGATTAGGACCGAGATTGGGATGAATGTCTCCAGCTAAAAATAGGTTACTGAAGGAAATAATTTTTATGTATTTGGGTTTGAATTTTAAGAGTTTAGGATGATCTAGCATTAGTTTAGGAATACGTATCTTAGCTGTGGTGGAGATGATTTTAGGATAGAATAGGTGCAGAGGGTTGGGCTGAAGTAGGGAAGAGGAGATGGAATGGAAGTGAGTGTAAGACTGAGAGTGTAGAAGGATTTGTGTGGTAGTTTGAGATGAAGGTGAGACTGGAAGAAGGTTGGAGGAATATGAGCTGGCATAGCATAGGGGAATTAGGAGTACAAGGAGGAAGAAGGGGGCTTGGAGGGTTAGGAGAATTAAGGAGAGCATGTCTAGAGAAAGGTATTTTAGTGGGTAAAAGTTTGAAAGGAGAGAAACAGCTGTGAGGTAAGAGGAGATAGAGAAGGAGAGAAGGGTTATCTTAGTATAATAAGAAAGGGGGAGGGGGATTTATCTGATGAGGTGATAGACAGAGTGATGCATTTAAGTGGGGTGGGTGCAAGGAGGAGGGGTAAGAAGGGAAACGCTATTATTGGGTAATTAAGCTGAGTGGGTGGGGAAAGGGTAAAATAAAAGTAGGAGTGCTGGGGGTGTGTGGGAATTGAGGGCAGGGTAGGGGAGCAGAGTGAGCCCGCAGGGCGAACAGAGTGGGTAGAGCCAAGGAGGAGGAATAAGTCAGCAGAAAGTTTAACAATGAAGTATAGAACATATCTGAGGTAAGGAGGTACAGGACAGGCACTATGTATGTGAGTTGGAAGGAAGCAGAGGGTTCACTGGAGCTAGAAGCTGAAACAGGGCAGTGGTAGAATAATAGAATATAGCTGATTTTAGGGATTAAAATGGGGCAGAGCTAGGTTAACAGTATTGTTAACATGCATTGAGGTGTAGAAAGAGGCTAGACCAGGTAAGTACAGGTGTAGACCTCGGGCACACAGAGGAAATGCGAAGAAGCCAGGAAAGTAAAGGAGAAGTTAATTCTGTGGTAGGCTTCTAGCTATTGCTCACTGGGTTAATATACAACAGAGTACTTATAGTATAATTTCTATTTTACAATAGGGTACATACACTCATTATTGGCTCTTGGGGGAGCAGAGAAGTTACAGAAGCACAGCGGGAATTCCTTTATGAAGTCCGCTCAAGGGTGGGAAGCGAGGGTTCTGAGCAGAGGACTGGGAGGCACCTGGGGTGGTAGAGATGCAGCGGGAGTAAAACTTATTATTGGCTCTTGGGGAAGCAGAGAAGTTACAGAAGTATAGCAGGAATTCCTTTATGAAGTCCGTTCAAGGGTGGGAAGCCAGGGTACCGAGCACACAAACAAAACAAGAAATCAGCAGTCAATCATTAAAACAGCTATTGGTGTTTGCTGTGGGTCTTAAGCTGGTTTATTGTACTTGGAACAAACATTTTTATTTGTTTTTATGGAGTTCTGTCACTTTTACTGCATATAATTACCTTTCTCTTTTACTTTTTTTCTGCAGAAGCTGGTAAGGGATCCTTCAATTGCCATTTGAGCTGAACGTTTGTGATGGTGCATTATTTGCTGGGAAATAACTCCCTGTTTTTTTTTCTTTTTTTCTTTCTTTGACATGCTAATCTTTCACTGAGTCTACAGTGTCATTGTTTAAAAAAATTCTTTATCTATATCTATCCATATATGTGTGTGTATATATATATATATATATATATATATATATATATATATATATATATATATATATCTATATAAATAAATACGCAGATACATACAAACATAATAGGGATAACAAGTAGTGTGACTAGGGTGGTGAAGGAGTAACTACCCCCAGGCACAAAGTGTTGCGAGAGACAGAATGGGAAAGAGATACACTGGGACAGTTCTCAATCTCATTAGTTTTAGGATTAGATTATTTTGCAAGTGTTTCGTAATTTGTTATTCAATTCTCTGTAAACAGGCAGCTTCTAAAGTATTTTGCAGGTAGTGTTAATCCAAATTATTAAATTACTGATTTCATCCACCAACACTCTCTCCTTTTGTCCTCTGTTTCTTAGATTTAATTTATAGCTTGTATCTGAATATTAATAATGATTGTATTTTTCATTTGGTGAATGGCATCTCTGCAGGTTTTGCAAGACAGGCTGCAGGGTATTTTTCACCAGGCACAGGCTTTCTTTGATAAATTGCCCACTATAAATCAGAGGCATCCAAAAGTGTCTCACCAAGGTAGTTGTAAAAGAAGTATTCAACAACTATCCCACTCAACCATTTCTGAAAAGGGCCACATGCCCTAGAAAGCAAGGTGAAAGACAAGACGCGATACAGCATCACCACTTGAAGAGGACCAGTCCACCTTTGTCCTGTCAATTGATGAGTGTAAGAGTAATCATCAATATTTGGGTGAATTACGAAACCAGTAGGTAGAAGAATATTTGGAAAGCTTCACTGAATCACTTAATTAGGAATGGAGATCCAGGTTGCTTGAGTTAGTGAAGGACAGGGGATTGTTCAATTTGAAAGTGTTATTTTTGGGGTCAAGGGGGGAATGTGGCTGGTGATGATAAAGGCATCCTTATGTTTCCTCAATTATTATTAACCATGGATATTCCAAAAAGAATTAGTACTGGTAGGCTAGGTTTGGGGGTAAACATGCAGGGTTTATTGGAAGAACCCATTTCAGGTTCTGCCCAGCAGGGTGGAACAATCAGGTCACACATTCCCTTGTTAGTTAAATTCATAATCTGTTCAAGGGATTATGTTGATATTTTTGATTTAGCAGATGCTGATGACATTCACCATAGTTTGGATTCGGAAGCACTTAGGATTAAGGACCTGCACTAGCATCTCCAGTTCAGAAATAGGCCAGCAAATTTAGGTCAAAGTCTTGGGATAATTATATGGTTCATATGCCTTGCTATTATTGTTATTATTTATTCATTAGAGAAGCCCATCATATGAAATGAAGTCTAGTTTGACTCTTATTTAATTAAACATTTGGAATCACAACGCAATCAGCAGGTATTTAAAGTGGGATAAATGATGTGCTGATATTGGTTGGGAGTCATAATCGACAGCCCATGGGTATCACCCTGGAATGGAGAGGATCAGGTATGATCCAAGACCAAAGCATGTTGGGCATTCAATACAGGAAAATGTGCATTGCTTTTTTGTAGATTCTCCCATGTTTGTTCAGACTGTGGGGGTGGATGCTTAACCTCCAAATTCTAAGTTAAAGAAAGGTCATTTTAAGGCAAGGAGGGAATAGTGCAGGTATTATCATTTAAAGAGATAGCAAAGGGGGAATTGAAGGCCCCTTTCCGTTTCTGTCATTTAGTTTCTCAACAAGGTTTGGTGCCAAAGCAGAGGGATGGTGAGTTTCAATTAAATAATCACTGCTGATTTCCATACGAGTAATCAGTAAATGACTGCATCAGTAACCAGGATGCGATGGTGTGATATTCTTCATCATACAATGCAATGAGATTTGCTTATCAATTTAAAGACCAGTGGCTGGCAAAGTTGGATGTGGAGTTGATTTTTTTGCTACTTCCTTTTTGTGTTCATGATTGGCTGCTGCTGTTCATGTCCTTTGAAAGTGGTTTAATTATAACATGGTTGTGCCGATGGACTGTGGGATGGCTTGTGCCACCTTTGAAAAGCTTAGTACAGCAGTGCAATGGTTTTGTAAGCAGAGAGCCCCCAGTCAGCAAGCAGTTCACTATCTTGATGATTTTTTGATTGTGAGTGAAGGTGTACAAGGTCCAGAGGATGGTTTGGTTAAATTTCAGGAGGTATTTCATCACATGAGGGTGTCCCTTGCTCATAGGAAAAGAGACACCCTGGTAAGTCCCTTTTATTTTTGAGTCTTGAAGTGGATGTAGTCTCTTTCTCTTTTAGATTAACACAGACTATGTTGGATGCACTGATTTTATCAATCAGATATTTTTCTTCAGCCAAAGTAAGTCAGAATAAGAAAGGGTATGTAAGTCTTTGGCCTTCTAAATGTCTTCTGCAAAGCAGTGGTCCCAAGGAGGACATTTACTAGGTCCCATGGATGACAGCAGAGATGCCACAATGTTAGGGTTACTAAAAGTGTGAATCAAACCTTTATTTGTAGTGCATCTTCTTGCTGGACTTCAGTGGATCCTGTTTTTTTTTTTTTTTGGCAAGATGTTTGGGTTACAAATGGTAAATTACAGATGTTCACAGATGCAACAGGGCAGTAATGGCATGGGAACCTATTTTAAAGGGTAATGGTTTTCCACACCCTTACTTCCCATTCAGTCTTTCAAGAGAAAAATGGACATCCTTTTTCTGAAATTTATGCTTTCTTGGTAGTAGCAGTTGTTTGCTAAGACAACAGGAAAGTGGTATTTCAGTAAGGAAACAAGGCTGTGGTACAAGTTTTGATTTAAAAAAAAGTTCCAGGTCTTTGTAGGTTGAGTCACTGTTATGCATTTATTTGCCTTTTCTGCCAAATACATTTTATGGACTTATAATGTGCTTGCTGATAGTCTTTCTTACCTGCAGGTATACAAGTTTTAGCAGCCGGCCCAAGATTCAGAGGTCTTGCTCACTCAGATCCAGGCCATTATGTGGATAATTGAAGGATATTAACACAGTTTCTGTGGTTGAATTCCTGGGCAATTAATACCAAATGAGTGTATGGGCATCTATTATACCCTTCAGGCTTTTTTAACTGAATATCCTAAAGGAAAAGATACCATGATCATCACACTAAATAGTGCATTATTTAATGCCTGTTGGTTAAGAAAGAGTCCCCCAGAGCTGCATGTAAGGCTACAATTAGCTGTTCTCAGTTTGTTGGCAGACATTTCTGGGATAATGGATGTACTGAAATACTGGCATGCAGTCAGATTGTTAAGGGTTGGGATAGACCCAATAGTATAGTTACTGACTCATGGCACCTGATTTTGGGAATCTTTATTGAAAACTATGATGGAGGCATGTGTTCATAGGTTCATAGGTAGGTACTAGACTATCTGCCCGAAGGCATTTGCAAGCCTAGCCAGAATGTGTTGGCTTCTGCCACCCCCTTAGATTAGTTCCCTGTGCCTCTGTCCAGCAGAACCATTGAAGTGATCCCTGGGGTTAACTTTCTGTTTCCCATCCACTCGTCAAGGTTTCTCTTGAAGAGGGTTAGTGAGGAGCTCTGCCTAATGTAGATTGGAATCTTGTTCCAGAGCATGGGAAGTCTCTGGGAAAGGAATCTATCCCTCCAGTACATCCTATTTATTGTTGTGGTGAGGTTTAGATCCCTGGAGCATGTGGCTCGAGGGGATATGGTTTTCTTTAGGTGGAGCATGTCCATCAATTCTGGGTTGGACATGGTCTTTTATGTCAGGCAGAGATCACCTCTGAGTAGGAGGTATACAACCGAGTACAGCTGGAGTTTCTTCAGTCAAGCTGCATAGGGCATCTGCTTGAGACCAGTGATCCTCTTGGTGAGGTACTTCTGTGGTCCTTTCAGTTGTTGTAGGTGCTTTGTAAGGTACATCCCAAATTGGGCATTGTACTCTATGAGGGGTCTGATGAGTGATGCATAGAGGGGCCCAATGACCACTTTCAATCTGGATGCAAACCCTTTTATGATTAGGTGGGCCACATAGAAGGATTTTCTAACCACTTTGACAATGTGATTATCAAAGGAGAGGTTATTATCTACTTGGGTCCCCAGATCCCTTATAACGTCTTCCGTATTTAGGGGGCTACCACCTATGTGGTAGTTTGTGGGTACTTTGTTTTTTTCAAAGGGGATGACTATGCACTTTTTGGCATTTAGATTGAGGCCATGGTTTTGACACTAGGTATCTGTCTCAGTGAGACCCTTTTGGAGGATGTCTATGTCAGCCGGAGAGTCAGTTATAGCCCCTAGTTTGCAGTCGTCTGCAAACTTGGTCAGCCATTGTCCTCCTGTGTTTGCCTGTACCTCTGAGAAATATATGCGGAACAAGAGGGGTCCTAGGATTGAGCCCTGGGAAATGCCACTTGTAACCGGTTTAGAGTCAGATCTAGCTTCCACAACTCTTACCATGTGGGTTCTGTCCATGAGCCAGTTGGCAACCCATCTCATTACGTAGGGGTTTATGTTCAGGCTGGTGAGCTTGTCTATAATACCTGAGTGGGGAATGGTGTCAAAGGCCTTTGCGAGGTCTAGGTAGGCTGTGTGGACCACCTTTCCCTCGTCTATAGCCTTGGTAACTGTCTCAAAGAAGTCCACCACATTTAGGAGGCATGATCTGCCCTTAACAAAGCTGAACTGGGTAGGGTCCAGTATTTGAAGGTTCCCAATGTCTCTGTTAATGAGATCCACGATGATGACGTGTGATTATCATACATACGTACTATAGGCTACTCTGCTCACTTAGCTATAAGTAGGCGATTTCTGCATTAGTTAGTTACTCAGGTGTTTGAAATGGAACCATATGTTTGTGGTTGGCAATGCAGTCCGATACTAGATTACTAAATCCAAGAACAATCAGAGCGGTACAAGGCATTATGTGACTTTGGACAGACCTTCAACCCTATTTAGTTGTCCCCTTCTTTAGTTTATTGCTCATTCCAGACTTTCCACTCCCTCAAAATGTTATAACCTAGTACCTGTTTCCCTGAAAAGGACACCTCTTGCATCTATGGATTTGGATTCCTGTTTACATGGATCCTTAGCTGGTCAGATCTTCCATGTAATGGTTGTTCTTTTCATTCTTTTAGTATGGGATGAGCATAGGTTTAGCTTGGGAAGCACAGTCAGTAGATGTAATCAAGAGGACTGTCTAGTGGTCAATTTAAGCTTTTTTGATTTATATAATTCAATTATATTAGTTAATTGAAAAATTATTTGATGTTTCTTCTATTGGTTACAGGTAACCTACCTATTTTGATTTTGGAATATACTTTTGTTTGCCAGACAGACAGCAGAGCAAAAGTTAAGTTAGGAGGATTTCATCTGTGTCTGATTCTTCACAAGTGCAGCATAATTTAGAAAGGGTTTTATTCGAATCATTTGGGATCAAATGCCATCAATGCTTCAATGCTTATCTGTGAATTATGACACAGATACATTCTTATAATTAATTTAGTAAGTAATAACATTGGAAAGATCCCTACTTACAAGCATCTTAAGAGCTATAGCATGTATCCAACATTTCTTCCTTGGCCTGCTCATAGTCTGGTCAGCTGTAATACCCAGGTTATTCTGGGATAGGGCTCATAACCCTGCAGATTTAGAGACATCTTGGACATTTTAAAAAATGTGGTCCCCTGGGCTGCTCATCACAGAAATTTGTGGTCTTTAGCCATTACAAAATTGCAGACAAAGATCCCATTTAATACTTGGAGGATGATGTACACCTTTCTGACATAGGATGTGATTTATTCACCCTTAATCTTGCCTCTTTCTTGCAACATTTACTACGCTAAGCAAGTGATTGGTCATTTCTTACTGTGTCTTCAAAATTTAAGTGGAATGTCTGCCCAAGGTCAAAGCAAAACATTAAAGCTAGCATTGCTTTGCTGGTCTTTCAGTGTCAGTTGGCTGTCATGTTCTTCATGGTTGGTAAAGAAATAGAAACAATCTACTCAGGCCAGCAGGCTGTTGGGAGGTTTCTAGACAGCCTTCTTCCCATTTTGACCACCCGTTTCCTTTTTTGTGCCAGTCAAAGCTTCAGGAATGTGGTAATGAGTTGTCTACAATGTTGCATATGGTCAGTGGTCATTTTGCTTTGGTGGAACTGTGAGTATTCCACACAGTCAGAACATGATAGGCTGGAACAGTGTGGGGTGCCTGTCATGTTGCCTGGTCACAAGGGCCGTTTAGAGTACTTGGGCTATGATGATGGTTTAAGAGAGTTGTGTTAAGCTATCCTGGTTTGATAACTGCTAATGTCAGTAATGATAATGTTCTGTGTTTCATCCAATAAACTGGTTGCAACATCTGTGACATGTCCTTGTCTTCTGTGGGAGAAGCTGGGTCAAGAGGCAAGTGAAGTTTGTGGTATAGACAGATTTACCCCATGGCACATGTTGCTCAAGCTAGATGAACTTTAGGCACAAATGGGTTTACTGTGTTTTTCTGCTGGCTGTCAGACTCGCACTGGGAGTTCTAGTTTTACAGTCCATTCAAAAGATTTCTCTCACTCACTCCTTCCTCCCAGTTGTAGGTGTGAGTGGTTGCTGCATGGCATTCCCTCCATTGTATCCCTCCCTTACTTTTCCTGGGACAGCTGAAGGAACGTGGGATCAAGCTGTTAATTGTACTGCATAAGGCCAGTGGTCATTTTGCTGAAGGGCATTGTGAGTTCCCAACTCAATCAAAAGTGAAAGGATGGACCAGTACAGACTGTCTGTCTTGCTGCCCTGTCAAAAGGGCCACATGAATAAATTGGGCTGTTATACTGGTTTGAGATCTATGCTTTATTATATTTCTTCGATAGCTGCTGATTTCATTCATTACAATGTGATGTGTTTCATACAATAAATTGGACACAGTGTCTGTGAAACGTGCATGCATTTTGTTGGGAAACCTAGGTCAGGAGACAAGCAACATGCATTAAATCTTTGAACTACAGTTGCCCTATGATATTCGATAGAATAACTTTCAACATGATGGATATCCTGTGGCATTGCTAAGCATTCTGTCCTACTCGGGAAGGAATGTATTTCTGCAATTGTTGTTATAGTGAAAAATAATGGAAGTACTATAAAAGTAAAGACAAAATGAAAGCTGAGTATGTATAGTCAAAGAGGTAAATTTCATCAGGAAGCATTTTAGAGGGCAAAACAAATGTAGATTAACTTCTAAATGCATAGATTAAACAGTGCAAGGAATACAATGTTTATAATTAATAATAGCAGTCATGTTTTGTAGGGAGAAAATGTAAGAGTTGGACGAACACCTTCATTTGTAGAGCAAAGCTATATTTAAAAGTGAAGGGTGAGGAAAGGTAGGAGAGAGAGAGCGAGAGAAGTCTGCATAGCAGGTAATCTTTAACATCTAGAAGGAAATCTTGAAGGTCAGGATGATATCATATACACTGCTCATAGCAGTCCAGATAATGGAGGTGGAAGAGAGTGTGACAGCAAACAGGAATAATATACTGTTAGATGTTATGAATATGACATCACATTCAGTATGCTGCCTTAATACACTTATTGAGGAAAGAAGGTGACAAGATTGCAACAATTCCTCATTCAGTTGGCAATAAACTTGTGCACATCAAAAAAAGAAAAAACAAAAAGAAAAAGTATATTGGTCACTGAATCAATGTGGGGAGAATGTTGACTCTTGGAAAAAGCAATTGGCACTGTTTGTCATAATGAAATGATTACAAGTAGAGAGAGGAAATTCATAAAGACAGCTTGAATCCCCCTATGAGACCTATTGTCTCTGGTAAGGGGTGGTGCACTGAACCTTTCTCTATATATGTTGAGAAAGTTCTTCGACCACTTTTAGATAAAAACATCATTGTTCTTAAAGATACCAAACAGTTTCTATTAAATTTGTACAGCTTTACCAATACACATACTATGAATTTGGATATGTTATTTGTCATCCTTGATGTACAATCTTTGTTTACTGTTATTCCAAATGAGTTAGGTGTTGAGTCAGTCAAGAAATATTTGGTCAAACATAGTAGTTATGACAGTAAACATATTGACCTTACATGTCTCTTCCTGGAAGTTATTCTGGAAAATAATGTCTTTATTTATGAACAAGAGATTTTCATCCAGCGTGATGGCGTAGCTATGGGCACTTCGTGTGCCAATAGCTACGCCAACATGGTCTTGGCTCTTTGGGAAGACAATCATTTGTTCTCTATTGACAGGTTTAAGAAACATGTGTCATTCTACTGTTGTTTTGTTGATGACATTTTCCTGATTTGGAATGGCAAGGCTGAAGACTTAGAATCATTTGTATGTGACATGAATGCCATGACAGATTATCTTAAGTTTACACTCAAATATTCTAATACCTATATTGAATCTTTGGATGTTTTTGTAGAAAAGTTTATGGATGTTTTTATCAATACTGGAGTTTTCCGGAAAACATGCCATATGAATACTCTTTTACATAGGTGTAGATGCACCCCCTTATATCTTTAAGAACATCATAAGAGGGCAAGGAATGATAATTTCCTGATCAAGTGCCACAGATATAGGCTATCAACATGAGTTAGCTGCCTTTAAAGATAGACTTTTAGGTAGAGGCTATAATAAAGTAGAGATAGAAAGAGGCCTTGTAGATCTTGACCACATTAGAGAGGATACAGCTGCCCCGTATTTTTCTGACAATGCAGTACCCATTAGAACAACAAGGTATGAACCTTCGGGTGTCAGAATACCTATGTTTTTTACTATTGATAATGGGGCCATCTTTGATATTATTAATAACCATTGGAAGATTCTTACTACTAACAGTGACCTTAGGAATATTGTTGGTGAAAGACCCATCTTTAGGTTTAAAAACAAAACCAACCTTAGAAGAATATTATGTCAGACTATACATAGAGGTGCTTCTAGTGATAGTACGGGTACCACTCCTTGTGGGAAATGTAATTTCTGTAGCTTTATCAACACCAGTGGTTGCTTTATCCATCCAGACACTGGTAAGGAATACAGACTTAGAATAGCTGTGAACTGTAGTACTTCACATGTTGTTTATTTGGCTATATGTAAATTATGTTCCTCTATTTATATTGGGAAGACCAATAGAATATTTCGTACTAGAATAAGGGAACACCTTTATGCCATTAAGGTGAATTATAGTAGCAATGCCTTAGCTAAACATGTCATGGCTCTAGGTGATGAGCATATTTTTAGTTTCATGGTTATAAATGTAGTTACACCTATCATCAGACAAGGTGATATTAGGAATGGTACTGAGAAAAAGGAAGTCAACTGGGTATTAAGGCTCAAAGCCGATAGGGGTAGGGGGCTTAATGAGAGGGCCTCCCTTAAACCCATACTGTCACCCCGAAGATAGTATCTAATGTCATTATGATTCAACCCTTTTTGTCTTATTTTTAGAATGATATGGGTTCTTATGACACTATATCTTGTTTTTTTGTCATTTGTGTTGTAAGAATTCTTTATGCCAGTTTTTATAATGTAATTTTTATAATGTATATTATCAGTACAGACACATATATATTAGATTGTGTTAGTATCTGGCATTATATTCCGATGCTTGGAATTTGTATTTTTGTGATTTTAACTAGTTTTATATGCACTCTCTTATATACATGAATTATTATTATAGACATAATTATTATAATGTATCAGTATTTGACATCATGTTTTGGTGTTTGGAATTTGCATCTCTGTGATTATAACAAGTTTAATTAGGTATTTTGTGTATATATTTGCTGTACAGAATTTTTATTTTTCTCATTTAGTGCACTACATCATAGTCAGCTTTTGACTATATAAGGTGTGGCCTTTAGAGGTGGTGTTTTTTGGTCTGATGAAGCAAATGTGAAAGCGCTTACCTGTGTACACCATTAAAGTAACAAGTTTAGTTTATCGCTGACAGTCTCTGTGTTTGCTGCATGGTTACCTCTTTCGCTGGCTTATTATTCGTTATTTTTTATACATATTTCTTGTGTCGAGAGGCATTTACTCCTTTGAGTGTGTTGTGCTACATTTTTATTTCAATATATATATATATATATATATATATATATTTATATATATATATATATATATATATTTTTTTTTTTTTTTCTAAGGTGCTGTAAAATCAAGAAGGGTATGTGCAAATTATTTACAAACTGAACATGGAGTACAGCTGTGTTTAAAGATGTTGGAAAACTTTTGCTACTTTAAGCACTACAACAAGTGGAAAGCTTGGTGACAAAGTGAAGACATGTACGGGCTCACAGCATGCCAGCTTATGTCCTCACCTCTGGTATAGTATAGTATAGTATAGTATAGTATAGTATAGTATAGTATAGTATAGTACAGTATACTACAGTATACTTAATACTCATTATGTGGTCATACAGCATAGCAGAATGCCCATTCAGCATTAGCACAACACAGTGAGCACTTAAAATGTACTATATAACTACAACATGTCGACACGTCTATCCAGCATTAGTACAACACAATGAACACTTAAAATGCATTTTGTGAGTATGTTTTATGGCACACAGTCTTCCCGGCATTAGCACAGAAAAATGAGCTCTGGAAATGCATTACCTGGCAACAACATAGCAGCCTAAATCCCTAGCACTAAAATAGTATAGTGAGCACTTAAAAACATTACCTGGAAAAACAGTCTGTGAGACTCCACCTCCAGAATTGCTATAAGCATTAAAACTGTATTACCTGGGCAAATAGACTGACAATTTGTGTCCCAGAATTACTCATACACAGTGCCCTTAAAATGCATTACCATTGCAACTTGTGCACTCAGTAATATTATACTACACTAACAGTATAGGTCTGAAGACTGGGAAAAAAGCATCACAAGGACATGGGCATGCATTTTAAGAGTGTTTGCATTACAGGAGAAACAGGGTGTTTATTTATGGCTTAAAAGGATGGAGGATATGACAGTCTGGGTTTGAACCATAAAAACTGCGGAATCTGCATGATCATAATGAAATTATTGAGCTGCAAATATTTAATTACAGGGTTAAGGTTTAGAGCAAGTACAGGCTTCATACTCTGCATATCAGTGGTGTTCTTATCAGATCAGATATCTCAGTGTTCAGTATGAGTGACCTCTGCAATATACTGGTATGTCAAGGTATAAAATGATCTGGTGCAATCCTTTTACATTGACATGGAGGCATCAAGGCTCCCATTTTGTGCACTGGCTACTAAAAGGAGAAGACAGACGACATTGCTAACAACAATATTGCAAGTCAACATGAACACACACACACACCCACACACACACACACACATGCACATGCACACACGCATGCACACACACACACACACACACACACACACACACACACACACACATGCACACACACAAAAACTCAAGAATGTTGTCACATGTGTATGCTTGTGTGCAATGTATGCATGTTGTCACAATTACACACTTGTGTGTTTCCTAAATTGGTTGCATTTACTAATACATGGAACAAGTAGCACACCGTTGTGTGATCCCTGCATACAGGACTGAGCACACAATTCATATTATTGAACCATGCATGTAGTTCATTTTTTCTACCTGCATTATTTGAGCCATATTCATTGGACATCACCACATCTTATATTTCAGTGGTGTATTATGATACCCTGCATCAAGAATAATGCTAATTCACTTACCAGAGCATCTATGCAGCATCAATTCTCCAGAAAAAAAGTTATGCAGGTTACAGCAATGATATTTTATATTTTTGCTTGTCTGTTTATTTATGATTTGTTTATTTATTCTTCCATTCATTCATGTTATGACTCTTGTCTGTGATTTTTTCTGCACAGGTCCTAGTTTACTGGTCATATGCACTGCATAGCATTCCTAAATCTTGCCACATGTAAAAAGGTGGACTTGCTGCTTTTCAGTTAACCATCTTTATACATTACAAATATAGTGGGGAAACTTTGGCACAAACTAACAGGAACATGAAAAAAACATGTCTTCTAACACTAGAAGATATTGCAGATGGATGTGGCTATGTGTAGTCATGCTTGAAAGACAATGCAAGCATCAGACTGGACAGCATTTAATACTAATATTTAAAAAATAAATATTTATTTATTTTATTTTATTTTACATTTGTTGACCGGGATAGTCCGACTGGATGCATGTCCATTTTCAGCGGAGGCCCGGGGAGAAAAACTCCAAGGGTAAGCAGATACATCTTTATCTTTACATAATACCAGCATTACATATTACAAACAGACTATTTACAGAGATTACATAAGTAAGCAAGTTAAACAAGTTCCACAGGTTAGAGTTAATCCTGAGTGCAAGTCAGGATTAAATTAATTACACAGTAAACTGGTTAACAGATTTTTTATACATTCTAGAGAGAGTTAGCCAGGCTTGATACATTGACATAGCCAGTTAAGTGACAAAGGTTGTTTGAGTCTAGTTTTAAATTGACCTAAGGTGGAAAGTAAGGTAATATCAGCTGGAAGAGAGTTCCAGGATCTACTTACAGAGTTTGCAAAGAGAGAGACACCGGCTGTGTTATTAATTTTGCTAGTCTGAATTAGTAGTTTGTTAGAGGATTGAAGCAGTCTAGGATTGTTATAGGGGGTGATAATATTTTTAAGTGCGGGAGTATTGTCCGGATTATAGAGGATTTTATAGGCCATAATCAGTTGGTTATACTGGATTAGGCTGGGTAGTTCAAGCCACCCAAGCTGATTTAGATTGATGCAATGATGTGTCCTAAAAGGCAGCCCAGTGGCAAACCTGGCAATGTGGTTGAGAGTTTGTTAAGGACAGTCTTGTTTAAATTCGAGAGTAGAGGGGATGCATACAGAAGGTTTGAAAGAAGGTGAGAGTGAGCTATGGCAATTTTAGCTGGAGGGGTTAGGAAGACTTTTATCCTGTAAAGTGACCCTAGCTTTTTTATTGATGGTTTTGATAGTTTGGTTAACATGTAGGTCGAATTTTAGATTGTTGTCTATGATGACACCTAATAGTTTTGTAGAGGGGTCAGGGGAGATTATTGTGCCATCATTTAAATTTATGGTAAAGGTGAAAGCGGTAGACCTACATGTTGGTTAAAATAACAGCATTTTAGTTTTTTTGGGATTTAGGATCAGACGATGTTCAGAAAGCCAGTTTTCTATTGTATTAAAGGTGGTCTGGGTAGCTGACCATAACTCTACTGGAGATGTGGCTGAGCACATCAGAGTAGAGTCATCAGCATATTGGATACAGCTGACTTTTGGGATGACAGTATAAAGGTCGTTAATGAAGATGGAGAACAGCAAGGCCCTAGTATAGAGCCTTGTGGTACTCCAAGGCTGTTAGGTAGAAGGTTAGAGAGTTTGTTCTGCCAGAGGACAGCCTGCTGTCGACCATTCAGGTTGGATTGAAACCATTCAAGGGCTCTAGTATGTAGACAGAATGTTTGCAGGGTGTGGATTAAAAGTTGGTGATCAACCATATCGAATGCCTTGGAAAGATCCAAGAAGAGGGCTGAGGATATATAATTATTGTGGCGATTATGGTTTATGGTGTTGGTAAAGGCTAGGAGGGCTGAAGTAGTGCTGTGATGAGGACGGAAGCCATGCTGAGTGTCTGCCATAAGGTGATTCTGGATTAGGTGGTGCATGAGTTGTCTATGAATACATTTTTCCATAATCTTTGCAAGTAGAGAGAGTATAGCTATTGGCCTATAATTGGAGAATTCAGTAGAGCTGCCTCCTTTGTGAAGTGGGATTACATAGGATATTTTCCAGATGGTGGGAATTTTAGCTTCTACTATGGTTCGATTGACTGGTATTGAGGTGGGGTAAGCAATAGCATCAGTTGATTTTTGTAGGTACTCTGCAGGGAGTTGATCAGCAGAAAGTGTAGTGGGTTTTAAGTTTTTGATCAAGGTACGGATAAGTGAAGTGGCGACTGGTTGGAAGCTGAATGTGAGTAGGTTTCTAGGGGTGCTACTTTCAGGACCAGGGGAGCTAGGAGGCAGTTGGCTAGCTAGGGCTTGAATTGTCTCAGTAAAGAATCGGTTAAAACTGTCAGAAACATCTTCAGGGGTTTTATCAATAGTAGCAGCAGGGATTGGGGATTGGGGTTGAAGTTTGTCCAGGATGTAGTAGATTATTTAAACCTGCCCAAAACTTCTGAGGGTAAATAGAGATTTAATACTTTTTATATAGGGGTATCATTATTTAGACAAGCTGATGTTTTCATTAAAGAGTGGGAAAAGGGAATTTAGGAAAGACTGAAAATGGGGAGATGCAATAGAGAGTGCAACAGGGAAGGAACACATCAATAGTTTTGTGCTCTGAAGGAGGTGGGAGAAGAGGGGCACTATGTTTTTGGCAGGGGACAGACCCCCCCTCCTATTTTTTTTAATATTTCTTGTATAAGATGGTAGTGTGGATGGTAACTATGTAAGCGTGTGCATGGAAAGGATAAGGGAAGAAGGGCTGAGGAGGTACCAGCAGTAGTCCCCAGGCAACACAGCCTTAAACATTTCCACTGCCAGATGATGGTGAAGTGGAGGACCCCAATGTTGCGGGGGTGGGGGCTGTGATGGTTCAGTGGTCAGCACCAATTGAGAAAGCATGTCTTGAGCTCACTGAAGACAGGCGTTGACTGCCTGAATACAACTGTCCATGATTTCCTTTATCATGCCCTCAGCCAAGTCCCAAAGCCCTTGTTCAATGTGAATGCTTGGCTGCCACATGCCGGGGGGTATCCAGGAATGGTGCCACCATACCAATCCTGACAGAGGACATCCTCAGACAGGCGAACAGTGAGAACTCCATGACTTGGGAGGTACATGCTTGAGTCACTCCAGAGAATTTTGGTTCAGTAAAAAAGTTAACATAACTGGGAGAGAAAGACAATAATAAAGGAGAAAGGAATGCATAATTAAAATAAAAAGAATGAAGGGGGGGGGGCGAATGAAAAAATGCATGCAATAAATTCACCCATCATGTTACTCAACATTCAGTTTCTTACTTTAAAACTTTTTTTTTAGAACTATTGAATTAAAACAGAGTGTTCAGGAAGGGTTCATGCAGACATGATACTGATTTGGGAAGTGCATATGTGTACATAGTGAGAATGCTATCAGAAGTGCTTATCCAGACTTTGTTTCAAATTTTATGGAAAGTGCTTATGCATACTTGGCAGGAGAGACTACTGCTATCAAGTTGCAGTCTAGTATACAGACATAATGGGCATATATGTGCCTCATATGCATTTGCTTGTGACACTTCACTGATAACACCCTTTCAAAATATTTTCCTCTCATAAAATCAGAAAAAGACAGAATACTGCACTTTATACATTGATATATATATATATATATATATATATATATATATATATATATATATATATATATACCTTCTATCTGTATATATATATATATATATATATATATATATATATATATATATATATATGTATATGTATATGTATATATATATATATATATATATATATATATATATATATATATAGACATAGATATATATAGATATATATTTTACATTTGGTTGCATTAATTTACTGAATGCTCCCTAATGATTCAGTTACTAAGCTGTATAAATTATTTATTTACATATAGTAATAAAATGAGTTAAAGATAGAATACTGCATGTATATATTGACATATTTCATACTCTTGCTTGCAGTAATGCATGTAATGCACTGTAGATCTTTAATTACCATGCTTTAAGAAGTATTTATCTCTCCCTCTCTCTCTATAAATATGTGTGTGTGTGTGTGTGTGTGTGTGTGTGTGTGTGTGTGTGTGTGTGTGTGTGTGTGTGTGTGTGTGTGTGTGTTGCTTTATTCAGGCCAGCTTCTACAAGTCAAGTAGTTATTTTACTGCTGTCGCTTGTTGTAGTCAATTTCTTCCTGAGCTATAAAATGGAAACATACGGCACTTGTTGTTTACCTGTATCTCAGATGTTTTTCCTTAATATTACTTATATGAATAGTACTTATATGCAAGGCATCCCATTCACTGCATTATGTACACAGCATGCACTTGTTGAATATTCATCACTACCTGAATTCTCATGCTGCACCAGTCTTCGCTTTACAGCAGGTTACAAACAGACTGATGCACTTTTGTGGAACCGTGTTTTAAAATATTATTTTTTGCATGTAACAGTTTGTGAACTGTGTTCAGCTAGAAGATGTTCACACACTGAAAAATTGTAGCAATTCAAGAAAGGTGGTCTGTTTGTTATCTGTACAAAACCATGTGTGCTTTAGTAGTTCTCTAAGAATTCTAAGCATAAGGGGAGATTTAAAATCTGCATACAGAAGCAATACAGAAGTAATACAACCAGTCATTTCTCACTAAAGTATGTGCTGGTCCACTTCACTTCACTTGACACTGCAGCCTCCAATCCTCCCCAACCACCACTCTGACTAGGGTGAGGTGCCTGGCTGAGAGTGCAGTCATTTTGTATGTGCATTTAATAATGTGGAAGAAAGACTGACTTATACAATTATTATACTAATAAAATTTTCATACTTACATAAGCAAAATCCTTTCTTTACAAAACCTGTCTGCATGTAATTTAACCAGGATCTAAGGTACTGCAAAAGTATATGAAATTATAATGTGAAATTGCCTTTTTAGTTGCTTTTTGTATAAGTACATGAACAAGTATTAAGGTGGGAGGTTGGCATAATGGTTAAGGTGTTTACCTTACAGACACAAGGTGCAGGGTTTGATTCTCATGTGGGGTAATTGGCTAGACTTAAAATGGCCCACAAGGGCACTTAGCCTAGTACTAATCTATGAACATGTGTGCTCATGCAGGTGTGTATCTGTAATTTACAGAAATATATATCTTTGTCAGACAATTATGTTATCACTTCAGCATTCCATGTGTGTATATACAGATGTAGTTCTGTGTACAGATATGTTCATGCTTTCTTTTACATTATTATAATAACATTACAAATTCCTACTTGCTGTTACACATATTTTTCTAGTAAATATTTTTAATTATATAACCTTTTTTATAGTTATTTCTTTTTTAAACCTATGTTTAAAATGAGCAAATAATAATAATGGTAATACTACTACTGCAACTAATAATAATAATAATAATAATAATAAAAATAATGATACTTATTATACAACTGTAACTTTCTCGCCGTTACCTGGCCAGCTCGCTCAGTCAGCTTGTCAGGCCTATGCTTCTCTAGGTCATTGTACCTTTGACAGCATTTCTGGCCAGAGCAGGTGACCCCTATTTAAGTAAACAGGTACTCATTTCATCCAGATACAACTCCCTAAGAACTGGACCATTATCAAGATCTCCTTGTCTGGCCATCTTGGAGTGTGGCCTTGTGCCTTCACTGGTGCTGCCATTATTAGAAGTGCCACAACCAGAATAATGGAACTATAAGCAAGTGCAAAGGTCTAGAACCACTGCCTCTGAGATGTGACAACACCTTAACAAAATCCAGTTAACCAGCAGCGGCATTATACAATGGCACTTTTATTACTATTGAGTATGGTTTAACCAAAACAGCTTTTTCACATACATGTTTTTATACTAAGGAATACACATTCAGATTTTATTTACTTGGTCGATAAAAATAGTATACACTCATCATTTTTCTCTGTACAAGTTAAAATTTCTGGGCATTGCATTAGCTACCTCTTTTAAAGTATTACACTTACATGACATTTATTCCTGCAGTAGATTAGCAGAAATATACTTATATCTATATCTATATCCTATAGCTATATCTATGTCTACAATTATATCTATATTTATGAATGCACACATACAAAAGAGTAGCTGGGTCAGCCAGTGCCCTGGGCCAGTAGTATGATCCAGCAGCCCACCCTCTCTGCTCTTCAAGTGAAGAAATGAAGAGAAAAGAAGCACTTCACTGTAACAAGCTGATTGATATGTTGTAAGTCATTGTTTTATTATGGTTAGATCTACATCCCCCTAGCTCTTCCACTTTTGGTCCTGTTTCAGTGTGCCCAACCACCCTTCAATATAGTCAAAAAATCTTTTAAACTCACCTCGTGCAGCTAATGTGCTGTGTGTGTGTGTGTGTGTGTGTGTGTGTGTGTGTGTGTGTGTGTGTGTGTGTGTGTGTGTGTGTGTGTGTGTAGTGCTGCAGGTTCCATCTTTTTCCACAGTGAACTAGATGCTGTGTTCTTGAGTAGCTGAGACCCACATACACTCATAAGTGGTCTTACACATTCACATATTACTATGATTCATAGAGATAAAGGTTAAAGGGCCTAATTTGCATACACAGAGTGTACATGGCCCAGAACCTAAGTTAATACTTTTAACACCGTTTAACATGTGATTACTAAATGACTTAGGAAACTGCAGACTTCTTAATGTAAGAATAAATAATAAAAATATTGAAATTTAATATGAAACAATTGAAAATGATAGAAAATTATTGAGCTACCTTGAAGAACTAAAAAGTACTAATACGGAAGTTTTCATGGAAACACAACAATGAGAAACTTAACATATTAAAATAAATAGATAAGTATGCTGCCAAGTAACAAATACTGTTGCCACGTCATCCTCACCACTGCACAAATGATGATACGTTTTGTCTCTAAGGCCATAAATCATTTTATGTGACACAATAAAATAATCTGATGTGCAGTAACTCAACAGACAAAACATACTTTAAATAAGAAAATACTGCATAATATAAAAAACAGAATGATAATGTTTTTGTCAATTGCAAAGCATGAACTGAAGTTGATATTGAAGTAACACTTTTTAGTAACTGTACCATTTCAAGACATTCAGTAGATTCATACTTAAGTTAACCACCTCACTGGAATGTACTGTCCAAAACAGTAAAAAATGAGATTATTCCTTATATGTTGCTTTATGACATCATCGAGTAGGACTCAGTGAGCACTCAGGCAAGACTTTTACAAACAACAATATGAGTCACTGTTCTGAATTAGAAAAAATAAAATTATTTAAAAATGTGAAGGACTGCCAGATGAACAGTGACACAGACCATGCACCACACAGCATAGCCCAAGGATACCACTGCATGAATCAATTATATTCCATGTGTTTGTTTTCTTTTTTTGCAGGAACAGAGACACTAACCTGAATTTGATGGTCCATAGTTCTGAACTAGATGAAATCTCTTTATCTGCACATCCATGTGCCCTGCTTTTGCCTTCTGCATGGCATCCCTTACTACTGCTGACAACTGGTCATCATTAGTCATAGTGGGTCTGGAACTGGGAACTACATTGACACAATGTTTAACTTTATCATTATACCAGTACATGATTATGTTGTGTAGAATGCATCAGGCAGTAAACATCCTGCACACAGTAGCTGAAGGGCACCCCCAGACTCATCAAGGCACCAAAAAATGACTCCTCATGAGACCAAAGACCTTATCAATGACAATATGGGTCTTGGAAATGGATGTGTTGCAAGTGTATGCTGTACACCTCCATTTGGATTTCTTACTGGTATCATGACCCATGTTTCCAGTGGATATCCAGTACTACCTGAAGGACAAAAAGGAGAGGATAAGAAATATTTTTCCACTTACCAACAATATGACCACTGCTCATCCTACCATGCAGTAAGAGGTGGTATACTGAACTAGTCTTCCAGATATGTAAATCATGTGCATTGCCAGGATACTGGACACTTTGGGGATGAACCTGGCAACTGAGGAAATGGTAGCCCTTCCTTTTGCAATACTGCTCCCCCATGGACTAGAAGGGGCTCTAATTGCAAAACGGTTATAATCAATTGCTCCAAGTACCTCAAGGAAATTTGCCTCCAGATAAAAACCAAGCATAGTCCTGGCTCAGTCCTGAAGTGACTCTGCAAAATAGTTCCATACATACAAACAGTACATCCAGGAGCTGCTACAGTATTCTTATGGCAAAAGCCTGTGAGATACCCAACATGTCCCCACTCTACCTCTGTAAGGTCCTTGTGGCAAGTATAGTGAGGGCTATACATACCTTATGTCACAAAATGAGCTACTGCCAGCCCAGCTAGCTGGAATTTTGTAAATTATTATATGTCATTTGTGAATATTAATATGATTTATATAGAAGTGCAACAAAAGGAGAAACTGCCAGCCCAGCTATCTGGAATTTTGTAAATAATTATATGTTATTTGTGAATATCAACATGATTCATATGCTTGTGTTACAAATGTATTAGAACTGTATGTCATATAAGATGGTTTGTATAGATGTGTGCTGAAGAGATATTTTGAAAAGTACTGAGCTTAAAGATGTAACCACAGTGTACCCTACTGGATTATAACAGAACGGTACCTGCACTATTGTAACTGTTTAGATGTGTATATTTTAACATTGGAAACTGGAACACCAAAGGTTAACTTCAGAAATATAACTGAAATTAAATTACTTTATAGCCACATAATAAAACGATGGTTATCTTTCAGTTTCAGTGCATAACAGACACAATGTCTAGAGCTACAGATTTACTGTATTGTCTAGGAAGTGATTTTATTATTTTATGACTTCCAGGGTCTGCCTTAGATCTAAGAAAAGCATTGTCTATGTATTTTCCCAGGTAGATGCTAACCAGCTGTATCAATGGGGGATTTACCTGGGATAGAGTCAGATGACAAGAAATGTTGTCATCCTGCAAGGTATTCCAGCAGTAATATTTGAGATATTAGTTTAAGAACTTTCTGAGAGAGACTGAGTTATCTTTGACCTGAAAACATCATCTAGAAGACCCACTCACCACATTTGCCTTGCTTGCTCTGTAGGTAAACCTATGGAACAGTATATTTCTCTTAGATACAGTCAGGAATATAGTAAAGCTTATTTTGGATGTTTTTCTTTATTTATTTCAGACTGTCATTCAATGTTGTTTTAAATATTAAATATTTCCTGTGGTTTTGAACTCTGGTGTTACTGTGATTATATACTGAGTATTTTCTTGTTCTTTTATTTGTTATTAAACATATTTAAACTTTTCATTAAGGCTGATATTTGTGAGACATATTCTGAGACTACTTGCATATTTATTTGGTGACACTGTGTAGGCCACTCCTAACAGCCTTGCTCTTAGTCAAACTACCATTTGTATTTACAGTAACATTGCACAATAAGATTGGACACCCTTTGTTAAGGGACTTAAAGTAGCTGATAAAGAGTTGTCTGGTGGCAGTGATAACTATCTTATAGTCTCAGAAGGGGGCATAGCTAGTAAACATGACCCAGCCTTTCCCAGGTGGGTGGGTGTATAAATCAAACCTCAAATTGTTTGTGTGTCAGCAACTTGGGCAGGGACGCGAAGCACTGGTTGGACAGAGAGGGTGCTGGAGGTTTTGTCTTGGCCACTCAGCTGACATCTCTACTTTATAGCTGTGCCAGTGGGGAGTCTTATTGGGGATCTGGAGAAAGAGGGAGAAAGCAGCCCCAGACTGACTGTGTTCTCTGTGTGCTCTTAAGGGAAACTGCACTTGATGCAGAGAGCTTCATCTGAA
Source organism: Protopterus annectens (assembly GCF_019279795.1). Taxonomy (NCBI): domain Eukaryota; kingdom Metazoa; phylum Chordata; order Ceratodontiformes; family Protopteridae; genus Protopterus; species Protopterus annectens. The sequence continues at coordinate 1,871,969,436 of NC_056728.1, forward strand.
AATACTGTGTGTATACTCATCATTCTCCCAATATACATCCCCACTGGTGCTAGTGGTGAGGATTGAGGCTCCATGATTACTGGGCCAGTGATGTGTTGTCACACCTTAGTATCCACAGTGATAGGAAGTCCATGTAGTTTTCCAGTACCCCTTTGAGGATCATGAATACTCACTAAAAAAAATTCTAATGTGTCTAACTACTCTGAACCTATCACGTATCTCATGATTATCAAAGTTATAATAAGTTATCCTGTGCCTGTGTCTCAGTCATCTTGGCCATCATCCACTGCTTGGCATAAATGGTTTTGGATTGGTGAATCCAATCAGCTCACAGGTGGAAATATCAAAAGTAGGAATATGCAACAGTATTTTCATGGATTACAAAATAGACAGTACTGGCAAGACTCCTCTTTATAAAACCCTTCTGCAGATGATGCAGAAAAGTGGGAAAATTTCTCAATGAATTACAAGTAGGTGAGAGAATGCTTTATTACCCTACACTGTTTTACATAATTTCTCATTTACATATCATTACTACTTCATTTTCTTAGGCTTATTCATGGCCATTTAGTGTTTGTGTAAGTGGCTTCTGTGAATCGCTGCATTAATGTGCTCATTCGTAGACAACAAGGATAGCTTTAACGCATGTATATAATGATTATGAACACTAACCACATACTCATCAGAAGGACTTGTGGATAACAGTACTTAGAGGAAATAAAAAAAATAAGTCAAGCAAATCTGAAACTTCATGTGTTGTAGTCTCAGCAGCTACCACAAACTCGCATCCATTGCATATTATTAGTTTGACACAACTAAGGAATGATTTCAGTAATGTGACCATGAAGATTTCTTCATGTCACAGCAATTGTACAGATTTATGGGTGCTGTATTTTGTTTTTATTTATGTTTTAAACATGAAGAAAGGTTGTATCACTCTACGTACTCATTAGATATAGTCATTAAAAAGAAAGGAGATCTTATTTTTACAAGTAATGTAAGCAGCAGTCGTATACTGAAGTTGCAACATAGGATTGCCTCTATCTATGCAGAATTCTGCAGTTGGCATTGTCTTTTTTTGTATGTTAAGGTAAGGTAACATTAAGGGGCCAATGTCTGTGTTCAAAAGCAGTATAACAGCAAGGGGCCAGTGTCTATGTGTAGTACTTTTCATCTATCCTAGCATCTGCATTATTGATTTTCTCTTGGCAATATAATCAAACTTGTTTATGGAGCCAGTGTTACAGCATGCTGAATTAGTAAAAATTACTCTGCAGAGATTTTGTAATGCATACTGTGCCTGCACTCCTTGTTACCCATACGGCTTGTTCATTTTACTACAAGTAGCGACTGTGCTCCATGAGTCCTGTCTTACTTCAGCTCTGCATTCAAACTGCTGTGGAGATTCACAAGAGAAATGCTGTCTGATGTACATATTAATATATGGATTAATAGTAACTGCTTTATTTTTAGTCATTCTGTCATACAGCTAATTGTTTAAAACCCACACAGAATGTTGATCCAGTGAGAAGAATGTAATTGAATAAATGTTTTGCCACACTATTTGAGCAGCCTTTACATTCTGCTGATGCTCTTTTATTTATTTATTATTTAATTATTTATTTCCAGTTTGATGACCGGGGAAGTCCACTGGGCTGAGGGAGCCCATTTTCAGTGGAGGTCCGGGGAGAAAAGCTCCAACTATAGCAAAAATTACAAAATAGAAAACACAGCAAAATATAAACACAGCAAAATATAAAACAGCAAAATATAAACAGAATATAAACAGAATATATATAGTAGATAAGAAATACAATTACTAATATTTACATATCAAATAATACTATTTACAAAATTGTTCGAGAAAGGCAGTCATCATTGTTAGATTCTAGACAATATTATGTCTGAATGACCTTGTTATAAGAATTAACAGTAGCAATCTAGGAAGTAGTTAGTGATTTTTAAAGAAAGTTATTATTAGAGAGTGGAAAATGAGCTTAGAAGTAGAAGAATTTAAAGGAGGGATGGCTTAGGTTGGTAGGATGCAAGTACATTTACGATTAGAAAGTAGAAAGAAGTGAAGTTGAGTTTTGAAGTTTTCTATGTTCAGCAAAGATTTTGGGGAGGGAGGGACAGAGATCCATTTTTTGGCTAAGGAGAAGAAGAGGAGTAGTTGTCCTACTGGATGGTTTGGTTTAGAGACAGTGATTAAGTTTTGTTGGGTAGATTTAAGAGTTCTGTTAGGGGTATAAGGGAGAAGGATGTTTATGAGGGCAGGTCATTTAGATGGGTTAAAGATTAATCTATGAGCTGTTATGAGCTGGAGGTAATTCGGATGGTTTGGAAGTTCTAGCCAATGTAGAGAGTGTAGGGTAAGGCAATGGTGTGAGGAGTTTTTAGAATTAATGGCAAATTTGGAAATTTTGTTATAGCAAATTTCTAATTTGGAAGTTATAGATGCAGATAGATTGGTTAGAAGAGGTGTGCTGCACATTAGAGAGGGCAGGAGGAAAGTGGATGCGAGGGTATGTCTAGTATGGGGAGATAGGAAGTGATTGTTCCTATACAGCATCGCTAGTTTTGATGTTTTTATGTTTTGGAGAATATGGTTGTCAAATTTCAGTTGGTCATCTATGGTGATGCCTAGCAATTTAGCAAGAGGCACGATTTCAATAGGTGAGCTGTTTTGGCTTACCACTTTGAAAGTAGTTTTGTCAAAGAGAATGATTTTGATGGTAGGAAGATTAGTATTTTAGATTTGTTTGCATTTAGGGACAGATGATTTTGGTGCATTCAGGCCTCAGTGGTTGAGAAGGCAGACTGCATCTTTGTTAAGAGTTTGGAGAGACTAGTGGCAAAGCAGACTAAAGTTGAATCATCTGCATATTGTATTATTTTGACATTGGGTATAGCAGAGTGAAATGTGTTGATGAAGATGTTAAACAACATAGGACCTAGGATGGATCCCTTTGGAATGCCGGTAGGGGTAAGTAGAAAGGGAGAAATGCCCTTTTTCCATTTTGCAGCCTGGGATCTGGCAGTTAGATAGCTTGAGAACCAGGAGATAGAATTTTGGGAGAGATTTAGGTTAGAAAGATGAGTAAGTAGATGGGTATGGGAAATGGTATCAAATGCTTTGGCGAGATCCAGGAGAACAGTGGAAACTATTTCCCCTGAATCTCGGGCATGATTGACTGTGCCTAGGAATGAGATCAGAGCTGTTATATTATTATGCCTGGGATGGAAATCATGTTGGGTTGGGGTAAGGAGTTGGTTTTGAGTTAGTAAAGGCATGAGTTGGAGATGGACGCATTTTTTTTTTGGATTTTGGAGATGGGGGAGAGTATTGTTATAGGGCGGAAATTAGAGATGGCGTTGTTTTTGCCATCTTTGTGAAGAGGTAGAGTATAGGATTTATGACAGAGTTTGGGGACATAAGATTTTTGTATAGATTTGTTAATTAAGATGCTAATAGGGAAAGCAATCCTATCAGCAGCAGCTTTGAGGAAGATTGAAGGCATATTGTCAGGAGTATTAGAGCAGGGATTTAGTTTAGTGAGAAGTCTTTTTATATAATAGGTGGATATGAGGTGGAGGTTGAAAGTAGGGGGGAGTTAGGGTTGGAGGGTGTGGAGGTGGAAGTGCTAGAGGTGGGATTATTATTGGGAAAGGTTTTGGTGAGTTCAGAGATGGTGTCGATGAAGAAAGAGTTGAATAGTGAGGCTAATTCTTGGTCTGATTTATTGGGTTCAGAGCAGGGATTATATTTAGTGCTGGGGTTGAGAAGGGTATTTATACAGTTCCAGAATTGTCTGGGGTTTTTGGTATGATTGGACTGGAGCTTGATGTAATAAGATTTTTTGTCACTAATTATTTGTTTTTTCACAAAGTTATGGAGCTGTTTGTATTGAAGGAGGGTGTTAGGGAGTTTATTTTTGATACTGCTTCCAGTGTTTGTCTAGTTGGAGCATTAGTTGTTTGATGTTTTTGGTTAGCCATGGGGTGGTATTGGTTTTTATTCATTCTGTCTGTATTGGTGCTATGGTATTTAGAGTATTTAGAAATGCAGAGTTGAAATGGTCAATGGCATTGTCAAGAGGTAGAGTTTTTAGGATGTTCCAGTTGATTTGTTTGAGAGAATTTGAGAAAGTGTTAGGGACTAAATTACTTAGGTTGCGAGTGTGTATGCAGTGATGTTGGTGGGGGAGGAGAGTTGAGCAGAGGGCAAATGCAGGGAATTGGTCACTAATGGAATCTGGAATGTTACCGGAGGTAGTCTTTTTATTAGGGTGGGAGACTAGGATGCATTCTGGGGTAGTACCTAGAGATTTATTTTTATTGGGTCTGGTTATTGAGTGAATTATTTGGCTGAAGTTGAACAGGTTGATAGATTGGGTGGGAGTAGTGCTATTGATATCGGCCCAGTTTATGTTTACATTACCAAGCATATAATTTTCATTATTTATATTAGTTGAGGCCCGTAAAATGATTCTTCTAGGACTGGGATACTGTTCCCAGTTGGGATATACATTGAGAAGATGCACAGACTTTTATGGTTATTAATTTTTAGTAGGCAACCTACTAGTTCAGCATTAGTGAATTAAGGTAGGGAATTACAGAGAGTGAGTTGGAGTAGATTAGTGCAACTCCTCCACTTTTTTTATTTGTTCAGTCATTCCTAAGGGCTTGAAAGCCAGGGGGTAGAATTTCAGAGTCAGAGATGAGGGGTTTGAGCCATGTTTCAGAGATGGCTACAATGTCTGGTTGGTTCTGGTTTAACCATATTTGAAACAGGGATGATTTGTTACAAGACATTGGGCATTCAGAGTTAACAGTTTGAGAGATTTGTGGGAGGAGGGATGGCCAGATGGAAGACAATTTATGTTTTGAGGTGAGTTAGGTCCAGGGTTTGGGTGAATGTCGCCTGCTAAGTGAAGGATGCTATGGGAAGATAGAACAGGTGGCTTGGGCTTTATTTATGTAATAAGGGGAAGTGTAATAGAAATGTGGATATATGTTGTTTTGTTATTGTTGGCATGATTTGTAGCTTAAAGAGGTGAAGAAAGTTGGTTTGAATTAAGGAGGGTAATATTGAGTGAGAGTATGATGTAGGAGGGAGGAAGTGGGCATTGTAGTGAAGGGTGTGGGTAGAAGGAATGAAGGTGAGGGAGAAATAGATTGTAGAATAGGAGGTGGCATGGTATAAGGGTATTAAAAGTATCAATAAAGTTGGGGGGGTGGAGTGGATTAGGAAGAGTAGGGAGACATGGGGCAGGGTATGTAGAAGTAGTAAATAGTTAAAGGGTGAATGTATGGAAGAAATGGGGTGGTTGGCAGGAGTGTGTGAGTATGTGTAATGTGATGGGAGTGAGAGTGAGGTGTTAGATATAGGTAATGGAGACTGGTGAGAGAAAGATATCTAAACTGGTGATGGATGTGGTGGGGAGGAGTTACATTTCAGGAGTAACTGGATTGGATAGAAATGAGGTAGGGGTGGGATGAGGTTACTATAAGTGTAAGAGTAGTGGGGTGGGTGATAATTGGGGGCAGGGTAGGGGAGCAGAGTGACCCTGTAGGACAAACAGAGCAGGTTGAAACAGCCTCCCAAAGTCTATCAGTGAAAACAATCGCACAGGTAGGCAAATATTTAACTGTTTGAACAAAATCTGTTGGCAGGACAAAGGAGGTAACAGCAGTATGATGGTATTAAAGCTTCTGTTTCAGACCAAAGCTCAGATAATGGTTCTAGGGGTGGACCTGCTAAAAGAGTAAAAACAGAATGGCCTAGGACACCTGTGCTTGCCACTAGAGTGAGGGGAGCAATAGCAGAGATAAAAATAAAATGTATATTAGTTGCACATACAGGTTCTTTTATATGGGAAACCACAGCTGAAAGGCAAGAAGGGAGCCTAGCAGTTGAGGGTTGGTGTTTCTGTGTCTCTGCGGGGGCTTGAGTTGCAGAAAATAGCCTCTTTTAGATAGACTTTCTGTGGAAATAAAATAGGAGAGAGCAAAACAATAATTAAGTGGAGGAGAGGTCAAACACTTGAACAAAGTAATACATAGTAATAGAAAAATAAAGTGAAGCAGAAAGCTATTTAGCTAAGTTGCACAGTGCAGTATAAAACTCAGAAACAATGCATATAAGGAGAAATCCGCTAATTAAATGTAGTAACATCACCTTGAAAAATCAAGTAAGTAAGGAATAGACAGTTTCAACAATATGTTCCTTGCATTAGAATTAGGCTCTAGCATTAGTAAGAATAACACTATGATAGAGAGCTACCTAGAGTTTTAAAATGCAGCATGCGGACATTGTTCTCCTCAGGAGCGGCCTTATATCAACTGGTGCCCAAGGCAAAAGGGCTCTATGGCACCCCCACCACACAACCCGGTGCCTCACACAACCCGGTGCCTAAATCCTGGTCTACCTATACCAAATAAATACTGGAAAAGGTCCCCTACTAGAGTGGCACCCTAGGCAGCTGCCTAGTTGGCCTATGCCTAAGGCCAGCTATGGTTCTCCTGCAAAAAACAATTATCCACTGTTTTTGATAACAGCATACATTATTAGTTTAACTGTTACCTACATAACCAACATACAGATGTGGTTTTAATGCCTGAGTGATGCTTATAAGTTATTTATAAGGGTGGGCAAATGAGACCTGTCACTTCCTTACAGACAGAGAAAATTCCCACCCTGCTATTGATGCAGTGTAGGCCACTCCTAAGAGCCTTGCTCTTAGTCAAACTACCATTTGTATTTACAGTAACATTGCACAATAAGATTGGACACCCTTTGTTAAGGGACTTAAAGTAGCTGATAAAGAGTTGTCTGGTGGCAGTGATAACTATCTTATAGTCTCAGAAGGGGGCATAGCTAGTAAACATGACCCAGCCTTTCCCAGGTGGGTGGGTGTATAAATCAAACCTCAAATTGTTTGTGTGTCAGCAACTTGGGCAGGGACACGAAGCACTGGTTGGACAGAGAGGGTGCTGGAGGTTTTGTCTTGGCCACTCAGCTGACATCTCTACTTTATAGCTGTGCCAGTGGGGAGTCTTATTGGGGATCTGGAGAAAGAGGGAGAAAGCAGCCCCAGACTGACTGTGTTCTCTGTGTGCTCTTAAGGGAAACTGCACTTGATGCAGAGAGCTTCATCTGAAAATACTGTGTGTATACTCATCATTCTCCCAATATACATCCCCACTGGTGCTAGTGGTGAGGATTGAGGCTCCATGATTACTGGGCCAGTGATGTGTTGTCACACCTTAGTATCCACAGTGATAGGAAGTCCATGTAGTTTTCCAGTACCCCTTTGAGGATCATGAATACTCACTAAAAAAAATTCTAATGTGTCTAACTACTCTGAACCTATCACGTATCTCATGATTATCAAAGTTATAATAAGTTATCCTGTGCCTGTGTCTCAGTCATCTTGGCCATCATCCACTGCTTGGCATAAATGGTTTTGGATTGGTGAATCCAATCAGCTCACAGGTGGAAATATCAAAAGTAGGAATATGCAACAGTATTTTCATGGATTACAAAATAGACAGTACTGGCAAGACTCCTCTTTATAAAACCCTTCTGCAGATGATGCAGAAAAGTGGGAAAATTTCTCAATGAATTACAAGTAGGTGAGAGAATGCTTTATTACCCTACACTGTTTTACATAATTTCTCATTTACATATCATTACTACTTCATTTTCTTAGGCTTATTCATGGCCATTTAGTGTTTGTGTAAGTGGCTTCTGTGAATCGCTGCATTAATGTGCTCATTCGTAGACAACAAGGATAGCTTTAACGCATGTATATAATGATTATGAACACTAACCACATACTCATCAGAAGGACTTGTGGATAACAGTACTTAGAGGAAATAAAAAAAATAAGTCAAGCAAATCTGAAACTTCATGTGTTGTAGTCTCAGCAGCTACCACAAACTCGCATCCATTGCATATTATTAGTTTGACACAACTAAGGAATGATTTCAGTAATGTGACCATGAAGATTTCTTCATGTCACAGCAATTGTACAGATTTATGGGTGCTGTATTTTGTTTTTATTTATGTTTTAAACATGAAGAAAGGTTGTATCACTCTACGTACTCATTAGATATAGTCATTAAAAAGAAAGGAGATCTTATTTTTACAAGTAATGTAAGCAGCAGTCGTATACTGAAGTTGCAACATAGGATTGCCTCTATCTATGCAGAATTCTGCAGTTGGCATTGTCTTTTTTTGTATGTTAAGGTAAGGTAACATTAAGGGGCCAATGTCTGTGTTCAAAAGCAGTATAACAGCAAGGGGCCAGTGTCTATGTGTAGTACTTTTCATCTATCCTAGCATCTGCATTATTGATTTTCTCTTGGCAATATAATCAAACTTGTTTATGGAGCCAGTGTTACAGCATGCTGAATTAGTAAAAATTACTCTGCAGAGATTTTGTAATGCATACTGTGCCTGCACTCCTTGTTACCCATACGGCTTGTTCATTTTACTACAAGTAGCGACTGTGCTCCATGAGTCCTGTCTTACTTCAGCTCTGCATTCAAACTGCTGTGGAGATTCACAAGAGAAATGCTGTCTGATGTACATATTAATATATGGATTAATAGTAACTGCTTTATTTTTAGTCATTCTGTCATACAGCTAATTGTTTAAAACCCACACAGAATGTTGATCCAGTGAGAAGAATGTAATTGAATAAATGTTTTGCCACACTATTTGAGCAGCCTTTACATTCTGCTGATGCTCTTTTATTTATTTATTATTTAATTATTTATTTCCAGTTTGATGACCGGGGAAGTCCACTGGGCTGAGGGAGCCCATTTTCAGTGGAGGTCCGGGGAGAAAAGCTCCAACTATAGCAAAAATTACAAAATAGAAAACACAGCAAAATATAAACACAGCAAAATATAAAACAGCAAAATATAAACAGAATATAAACAGAATATATATAGTAGATAAGAAATACAATTACTAATATTTACATATCAAATAATACTATTTACAAAATTGTTCCGAGAAAGGCAGTCATCATTGTTAGATTCTAGACAATATTATGTCTGAATGACCTTGTTATAAGAATTAACAGTAGCAATCTAGGAAGTAGTTAGTGATTTTTAAAGAAAGTTATTATTAGAGAGTGGAAAATGAGCTTAGAAGTAGAAGAATTTAAAGGAGGGATGGCTTAGGTTGGTAGGATGCAAGTACATTTACGATTAGAAAGTAGAAAGAAGTGAAGTTGAGTTTTGAAGTTTTCTATGTTCAGCAAAGATTTTGGGGAGGGAGGGACAGAGATCCATTTTTTGGCTAAGGAGAAGAAGAGGAGTAGTTGTCCTACTGGATGGTTTGGTTTAGAGACAGTGATTAAGTTTTGTTGGGTAGATTTAAGAGTTCTGTTAGGGGTATAAGGGAGAAGGATGTTTATGAGGGCAGGTCATTTAGATGGGTTAAAGATTAATCTATGAGCTGTTATGAGCTGGAGGTAATTCGGATGGTTTGGAAGTTCTAGCCAATGTAGAGAGTGTAGGGTAAGGCAATGGTGTGAGGAGTTTTTAGAATTAATGGCAAATTTGGAAATTTTGTTATAGCAAATTTCTAATTTGGAAGTTATAGATGCAGATAGATTGGTTAGAAGAGGTGTGCTGCACATTAGAGAGGGCAGGAGGAAAGTGGATGCGAGGGTATGTCTAGTATGGGGAGATAGGAAGTGATTGTTCCTATACAGCATCGCTAGTTTTTGATGTTTTTTTTATGTTTTGGAGAATATGGTTGTCAAATTTCAGTTGGTCATCTATGGTGATGCCTAGCAATTTAGCAAGAGGCACGATTTCAATAGGTGAGCTGTTTTGGCTTACCACTTTGAAAGTAGTTTTGTCAAAAGAGAATGATTTTGATGGTAGGAAGATTAGTATTTTAGATTTGTTTGCATTTAGGGACAGATGATTTTGGTGCATTCAGGCCTCAGTGGTTGAGAAGGCAGACTGCATCTTTGTTAAGAGTTTGGAGAGACTAGTGGCAAAGCAGACTAAAGTTGAATCATCTGCATATTGTATTATTTTGACATTGGGTATAGCAGAGTGAAATGTGTTGATGAAGATGTTAAACAACATAGGACCTAGGATGGATCCCTTTGGAATGCCGGTAGGGGTAAGTAGAAAGGGAGAAATGCCCTTTTTCCATTTTGCAGCCTGGGATCTGGCAGTTAGATAGCTTGAGAACCAGGAGATAGAATTTTGGGAGAGATTTAGGTTAGAAAGATGAGTAAGTAGATGGGTATGGGAAATGGTATCAAATGCTTTGGCGAGATCCAGGAGAACAGTGGAAACTATTTCCCCTGAATCTCGGGCATGATTGACTGTGCCTAGGAATGAGATCAGAGCTGTTATATTATTATGCCTGGGATGGAAATCATGTTGGGTTGGGGTAAGGAGTTGGTTTTGAGTTAGTAAAGGCATGAGTTGGAGATGGACGCATTTTTTTTTTGGATTTTGGAGATGGGGGAGACTATTGTTATAGGGAAATTAGAGATGGCGTTGTTTTGCCATCTTTGTGAAGAGGTAGAGTATAGGATTTATGACAGAGTTTGGGGACATAAGATTTTTGTATAGATTTGTTAATTAAGATGCTAATAGGAAAGCAATCCTATCAGCAGCAGCTTTGAGGAAGATTGAAGGCATATTGTCAGGAGTATTAGAGCAGGGATTTAGTTTAGTGAGAAGTCTTTTTATATAATAGGTGGATATGAGGTGGAGGTTGAAAGTAGGGGGGAGTTAGGGTTGGAGGGTGTGGAGGTGGAAGTGCTAGAGGTGGGATTATTATTGGGAAAGGTTTTGGTGAGTTCAGAGATGGTGTCGATGAAGAAAGAGTTGAATAGTGAGGCTAATTCTTGGTCTGATTTATTGGGTTCAGAGCAGGGATTATATTTAGTGCTGGGGTTGAGAAGGGTATTTATACAGTTCCAGAATTGTCTGGGGTTTTTGGTATGATTGGACTGGAGCTTGATGTAATAAGATTTTTTGTCACTAATTATTTGTTTTTTCACAAAGTTATGGAGCTGTTTGTATTGAAGGAGGGTGTTAGGGAGTTTATTTTTGATACTGCTTCCAGTGTTTGTCTAGTTGGAGCATTAGTTGTTTGATGTTTTTGGTTAGCCATGGGGTGGTATTGGTTTTTATTCATTCTGTCTGTATTGGTGCTATGGTATTTAGAGTATTTAGAAATGCAGAGTTGAAATGGTCAATGGCATTGTCAAGAGGTAGAGTTTTTAGGATGTTCCAGTTGATTTGTTTGAGAGAATTTGAGAAAGTGTTAGGGACTAAATTACTTAGGTTGCGAGTGTGTATGCAGTGATGTTGGTGGGGGGAGGAGAGAGTTGAGCAGAGGGCAAATGCAGGGAATTGGTCACTAATGGAATCTGGAATGTTACCGGAGGTAGTCTTTTTATTAGGGTGGGAGACTAGGATGCATTCTGGGGTAGTACCTAGAGATTTATTTTTATTGGGTCTGGTTATTGAGTGAATTATTTGGCTGAAGTTGAACAGGTTGATAGATTGGGTGGGAGTAGTGCTATTGATATCGGCCCAGTTTATGTTTACATTACCAAGCATATAATTTTCATTATTTATATTAGTTGAGGCCCGTAAAATGATTCTTCTAGGACTGGGATACTGTTCCCAGTTGGGATATACATTGAGAAGATGCACAGACTTTTATGGTTATTAATTTTTAGTAGGCAACCTACTAGTTCAGCATTAGTGAATTAAGGTAGGGAATTACAGAGAGTGAGTTGGAGTAGATTAGTGCAACTCCTCCACTTTTTTTATTTGTTCAGTCATTCCTAAGGGCTTGAAAGCCAGGGGGTAGAATTTCAGAGTCAGAGATGAGGGGTTTGAGCCATGTTTCAGAGATGGCTACAATGTCTGGTTGGTTCTGGTTTAACCATATTTGAAACAGGGATGATTTGTTACAAGACATTGGGCATTCAGAGTTAACAGTTTGAGAGATTTGTGGGAGGAGGGATGGCCAGATGGAAGACAATTTATGTTTTGAGGTGAGTTAGGTCCAGGGTTTGGGTGAATGTCGCCTGCTAAGTGAAGGATGCTATGGGAAGATAGAACAGGTGGCTTGGGCTTTATTTATGTAATAAGGGGAAGTGTAATAGAAATGTGGATATATGTTGTTTTGTTATTGTTGGCATGATTTGTAGCTTAAAGAGGTGAAGAAAGTTGGTTTGAATTAAGGAGGGTAATATTGAGTGAGAGTATGATGTAGGAGGGAGGAAGTGGGCATTGTAGTGAAGGGTGTGGGTAGAAGGAATGAAGGTGAGGGAGAAATAGATTGTAGAATAGGAGGTGGCATGGTATAAGGGTATTAAAAGTATCAATAAAGTTGGGGGGGTGGAGTGGATTAGGAAGAGTAGGGGAGACATGGGGCTGGGTATGTAGAAGTAGTAAATAGTTAAAGGGTGAATGTATGGAAGAAATGGGGTGGTTGGCAGGAGTGTGTGAGTATGTGTAATGTGATGGGAGTGAGAGTGAGGTGTTAGATATAGGTAATGGAGACTGGTGAGAGAAAGATATCTAAACTGGTGATGGATGTGGTGGGGAGGAGTTACATTTCAGGAGTAACTGGATTGGATAGAAATGAGGTAGGGGTGGGATGAGGTTACTATAAGTGTAAGAGTAGTGGGGGTGGGTGATAATTGGGGGCAGGGTAGGGGAGCAGAGTGACCCTGTAGGACAAACAGAGCAGGTTGAAACAGCCTCCCAAAGTCTATCAGTGAAAACAATCGCACAGGTAGGCAAATATTTAACTGTTTGAACAAAATCTGTTGGCAGGACAAAGGAGGTAACAGCAGTATGATGGTATTAAAGCTTCTGTTTCAGACCAAAGCTCAGATAATGGTTCTAGGGGTGGACCTGCTAAAAGAGTAAAAACAGAATGGCCTAGGACACCTGTGCTTGCCACTAGAGTGAGGGGAGCAATAGCAGAGATAAAAATAAAATGTATATTAGTTGCACATAAAGGTACTTTTATTTGAGAGAACACAGCAGAAAGGCAAGAAGGGAGCCTAGCTGAGGGGTTGGCATTTCTGTGTCTCTGGGGGAGCATGAGCTGCAAAAAATAGTCTTTTTTAGATAGTCTTTGTGTGGAAATAAAATAGGAGAGAGTAAAACAATAATTAAGTGGAGGAGAGGTCAAACACTTGAACAAAGTAATACATAGTAATAGAAAAATAAAGTGAAGCAGAAAGCTATTTAGCTAAGTTGCACAGTGCAGTATAAAACTCAGAAACAATGCATATAAGGAGAAATCCGCTAATTAAATGTAGTAACATCACCTTGAAAAATCAAGTAAGTAAGGAATAGACAGTTTCAACAATATGTTCCTTGCATTAGAATTAGGCTCTAGCATTAGTAAGAATAACACTATGATAGAGAGCTACCTAGAGTTTTAAAATGCAGCATCACGGACATTGTTCTCCTCAGGAGCGGCCTTATATCAACTGGTGCCCAAGGCAAAGGGCTCTATGGCACCCCCACCACACAACCCGGTGCCTCACACAACCCGGTGCCTAAATCCTGGTCTACCTATACCAAATAAATACTGGAAAAGGTCCCCTACTAGAGTGGCACCCTAGGCAGCTGCCTAGTTGGCCTATGCCTAAGGCCAGCTATGGTTCTCCTGCAAAAAACAATTATCCACTGTTTTTGATAACAGCATACATTATTAGTTTAACTGTTACCTACATAACCAACATACAGATGTGGTTTTAATGCCTGAGTGATGCTTATAAGTTATTTATAAGGGTGGGCAAATGAGACCTGTCACTTCCTTACAGACAGAGAAAATTCCCACCCTGCTATTGATGCAGTGGTCCTTTAGTATAATAATGCTGACCAGCTTTTTATTTAATCATGTTTTTGTTGCATTTGTTTGCTGATTTGGTTAGAGTTGTTGACCTATACTATGACAGTCAAGCCATGTCTTTTGATATAACAGACGAAATATGACATCTTCTTAAATTACACTAACTTTTATTCTTTCAGGCCACCAGTCCCCTATCATTGTTTTCTTTCTTCTTAATGGCATGCTTTTTCTCTTTTCATATAAATGATCTCATTAAAAGATATTTTCCAATGTAATCAGAAGCAGAGCCAATCTGTTATACATTATGCAATTATAGCAATATGCTATTAAGCAGATATACTCGTAATCTCTTCACATGAAGGAGGTTAATCGGTTTGACGATGCATTTTCAGTTCACAGCTGGAGGCTGCCATTGTTCTTTATTGATAACTCATATGTGTGATCCTGCCTGTTGGCACAAGCAATAGTTTCTGATTTTATGCAAGTCAATTACCCAGACGATGCCCTCTGGTTGCCTCTAAACTAAGCTGTGTATGTTTAATAGCATTAGCAGGCTAAGTGCATTAAAAATGAAATGGCTCCATTGTCTTCTTCTCCCTTAACCACATGCATATTAGTCCAGTTGGCAACCCTATCACACCACACATGCATCATACTCTAACTAAAATGAAATTAAACAGAAAGTTTTATACATTCAAATGGTTTATACCTCACCATGAGATCTGTCATACAAAGCTCTCCTGTAGCAATATATGTTTCTTTGGTAAGATACTGTAACTGGAACAATGACTTTAATTAATTATTGCCTATATATTATGATTTCATAGCTTATTAGCATCATTCACCAGTGCACTGCTTACATGACTGTGTCACTACAATGTTGGGCACCTTTAATGTGCACATGGTACCAGTATTCTGCCCATTCCTATATCAGTAGCAGAATGCACTAACTCTCAGAAATAATAAAACCCAAAACAGGTTAATTTGTAAGATATTCATCCTATCATTAAAGTGCTACTTGCCCCACACATGTGCTCTTCATTATGTGCAAAGGATGAACACTGCATTGTTACAAACTACAGATCACAGTTAATGAAGGCTAGAAAAGGTGGACACCATTCAAGAAAGCAACACCTGCTTCTGTCACATTCATAAAAGATCTGTGGCATGGAAGCAAGGTCACCAGTGTAGAGTGGGAGTCATATCCTAATAGTGATGACTCTGTCT
The DNA here is from genome assembly GCF_019279795.1 of Protopterus annectens. Classification (NCBI taxonomy): domain Eukaryota; kingdom Metazoa; phylum Chordata; order Ceratodontiformes; family Protopteridae; genus Protopterus; species Protopterus annectens. The sequence goes on from NC_056728.1 coordinate 1,871,984,542, forward strand.
TGATAAAGGAGGATGAGGCATGCAGTGGCAATTATCTATAATGAATGTTCAGTTTTTGAGCATGTACAATTAACATTTCAGCTAATTGTACACACTGGTTTAACTTACTTCTAAATGGTATTCATCACCCTCATGTCAAATACACAAATGCGCATGTCTGAAGCTACAACTCCTCTTCTAAGATTTTATAAAGCAGCATTTGTTATCTGGACATTCACCATACTGGAACCAAACCCACATTTTCTAGATCTGACCAAGCTTTCCATTGTAGTTGCATATATAATTCTATTTGGACAGCAGTACTTCTATCCACTCTCATTCAGGAAAAAAATATGTGGCTCATTGTTATAATGCACCTCATCTCACAGACTATATAGTAAAATATCCTGTTCATTTCCCAAACATGTTCCTTCTTGCATCCTAAAACAAAATGTCTTGGTCGCTGCCCACATGCTCCACAACCCCCTCCCAAACAGTAAATTGCCATGCTTGCTATCTATGAGCAAATCATCACATATATAAAGTGATCTACTTCATTGTTATGGTATGCTATCCCACTCCATCATCTCCCGTATCACTATGGGTAGTAAATTGATTTGTCTTGAGATGCCAAACTAAACATGGAATATCATTGAAAGAAACAGAAAAGATGATTATGCAGCTATGTAATTGTAATGTTCACGGCCCAGGCCTACTATTACATATGCATTGCAGAGCCTAACAACTTGAAGAGAATAATGCAATGTCCTACAGCAACCACTGAAAAGTCAATGTTAAGGAAGAATCCTGGGACATTGTAGTTTCCCATCCTCCAGTATTAACTATCAGGGAAGAAAAAAACATTCTATATTGAGTAGGGAAGGAATTCCTGCACCGTCAGTGCTGCATATCTTAGTCGACCCTAAATTGTGGTGTTCAGCTAATTCCATTACCATGCAGAACTTTTGCAGTCGAATCCCATGTGGTCCTTGTATAAAGGACTATACATGATTGGAAAAACATGCATTTATCCCTCATATTAAATTGGACAATGTCATACCTTGTGCAAGCTGTCACAAGCCATTATTATTATTATTATTATTATTATTATTATTATTATTATTATTTGTTTGTGAATTCCAAGCTAAATGTATAAGGTAATTTTTCTTAACATTCAAGAGCTGAGAATCCCAACATGCATATCTCATCAGCTGAACCATTTTTGCAATAGTAATTTTGCATATTTCATCTGTCAAACCACATTCATAACATGAACTTCATTGGAGTCCATGAGTCTTAACATGTGTTACTGTATTTATTCATTCATCAATTTTCTGATTAACATTTTTTTGCATTTTTGAATTGTAGTTGAGCCAAAGCCTATTCAGGCAATCAATGGGCAGAATGGAATCAATCCCAAATGGGACGGGAGTCTTTAACATGACACACACACACACACACACACACACACACACACACACACACACACACACACACACACACACACACACACACACACACACACACACACACACACACGCGCACACACACACACACACACACACACACACTTAAACAGTTATGATATTTAGAGGCTCACCATTTCAACTGTCAACAGATAGCACACAAACTCTGTAAAGGAGGTGCACCAGTGGTGAACTGTACTTTAGATGCCTCTCTTTGGAGATGAAGGCATACTCTGTTGATACTGATGCTTTTGATTCTTTTGTCTAGATTTTGGTGGATTAAACAAGGGTCATTCTTTTCCACTATACTGAATGTTTTTTTTTTTTTTTTCAAATTTCATTATCCTGTGCTCTAATAAATCTATTTATGTTTCTGACTATTTTAGCTGGATTTACAACTGTCTTAATTAATCTTCAACTAAACCTGAAATATTTAAATATGCCATACATTTCTATTTATTCTCTACTCATAAAATTATTGTTTTAATTCTTGTTAACTTGATATAGTAGACCCATGAGCTACACATACATTATTATTTTAGATTGCATGTTATACTAAGGCCATCCAATTATTTTTAAGAGTTATAATCCTGACTTCTGCTGACTCTATATGCTGGAAAATCCACAGCCACGTATCACCTATAAGTGCACTAGCATCTTCTTCTTAAAAAAAAAAAAGGAGTTATTCCAAACAAGCTGCCATACAAACATAAAAACACTACCTGACTATAAAACAGTGCTGTGTTAAGCGCTTTCCCCCACTACTATGTGGGCTTCCTCAGAAAGGTTAGAAAAGCAAAATTAAATAAATACAGGGACATAAGGACCACACCTCTCATTAAGAACAATCTAAAACAATAATGATGATGATAATAATAATAATAATAAATGTTATATATTACACACACACATCCAAACAAGCAACCTTTCTAATAAACCAAGCTAATTTTTGTTCAATTAAAAAAATAAATAAATAAAAAAAAAATCATTTAAAATAAAACTGTCTGCAACAAGATAATCAGAAACAAATGCTACTACCAAAACAAATTAGATTTTTCCTACGCTAATTAAGTAGAAAAAAAATTAAACAAAGCAATATCTTAAAATTAACTAATATAATATATATATATATATATATATATATATATATATATAGATATATAAATATATGTATAGACAGAATCTCGATGTGTTCTATATACATCTGGAGTCTGCTGTTGAGTGTATATATATATATATATATATATATATATATATATATATATATATATATAAAATATATATGTATAGACAGAATCTCGATGTGTTCTATATACATCTGGAGTCTGCTGCTGAGTGTGTATAGTATCATGTACTGAAGGATTAGGAAACAGGTTTTGTAAACTCAAAAAATGTTTTCTTATTCCAATATGTTATAGATAGCTAACATTAGTATCTCATACATTCCATTTATCTGTCTTGTTTTTATTTTACTACTTTTAGACATTTTTGGAAATATAATGATTAGGTAAAAAAAAAAGAATGATATGTTAACATGACTTTTTTTAATAGCTATCATAGCCCATTTACACTAAAATACAGGGTTCATTATTAAACTATTATTTGTTGGGCAACTGGATGATTAACAATGGTTTACTTATACCACTAAGCTGTTATGCTGTATTTAAACATTATTCTAATTAGAACATCAATTTTATCTCTCTTTTTATATGTCACTAAAAGTGAATTTATTAATATTGTAGAATAAATAAATACTAAAGCAAGTTGTTGCTGTCTTAAGGCCAATATATTTACAAGGTTAAAAAGTAAACAAAAGAAAATTTTTACTTTTTCAAAAAAAAAAAATCAGGTAAAGAAAATTTAACATACCTTTTTGGCAAATACATTTCAGGTCAAATACAATGATCAAGAAAAATAAAATAAAAAACTAGTAACCAGAAGCCATAACAAGGCTTCTTCCATAAAATAAAATACACTATTTATTTATGACCAAGCCGATTAGGTGCTTTCATCCCTAACACAAACAGGACTTCATCAGAATTAAACCATATCACCAAAAGGTCCTTTTTATATAAAATCAATTAATTAACCACTTATGCAATTAACCTATAACAATGGGAAAATCATTGCACAGTGTATAATAAAATTCAAGCAAAGCCTGTCTCACATAAAATACAAAACATAAAACTTGATTTCACCTTAGATACCTCATTTCAACATAGAAAAGGTACTGTTCCTAAGTGAACATGTGCGGCAGAGTCTGGTGCTATGGAGGGAATACTTTGTTCAACAAAAACAGTGTGAACAATAGAACTAATTCCTTGCAGTTCGAGGAATTAGTTAGGAGGGATTTTAACTTTGAACAACTTGATGAGGAAGTTGAATCAAATTTTAACTATAACTGTAGATTGAAGTACTTGATTTATACTTTAGAAAAAAAGCTTTTGAAAATCAAGACTTTACAAATGGACAATGAAAATTTTAGGAAATGTATTGAATTGAACATTGTCCCACAAGGATTAAGACTTTTTAAATTTCCCTTTGGCTTAAGGTATGATGATAAAATGTTTAAGGAATTTGTTCAAATGTTTAACACACATGGTTTTGAGTTAATGCACATGATTATATAATATAATGTAGAATGTATTAATTACCTTTTACAAGAAGTAGAGAATCTGAATGTGAAAATTAGGAATGATTTGACATTTGATCAGTGGGAAAGGTATTACAACACATCTATTTTAGATGTGAAAAATAAATGCAATAATGGTTTTAAATGGAAAGAAAGGAAGTTGGAGCAGGATTTAGGACAATATACTAGATATGAAGCTTATGTCATTAAAAAAGAAATAAATAGCTAAAAGTACTGCAACATGTTGAGGGGGATTATAAAGAAGGGAATAGACCAGGTAAAGGTCAAGATGGGGAAGAAAAGAACACTCAGGGTTTTTCTTCTGATAAGAACCATTGGAAAAAGAAAGGATATCACCAAAATTATTCAAGTGAGGGAGGAAGACATATGTCTACTACCCCAACAGATTGAAATATGGCAAATTGATCCTGATATAGTGACCTCAGAAAGGGATTAATTTTGTTTTACATGGTTTTCACATTTATAACTTTACAGAACATTGTATTACAGAACATTTTTTCTTTATTTCAGAAGGGTGTGAAATTCGTACCCTCCACAAAATTTGATGTAGTAGACCCTCTTATTGAACTTAAGTTATTTTTGAGGAAGATTTATTTATCTATTTGGTTCAAAGATAATGAAACAAAAGATGCACAAAGAGAAACCAATAGTTTTAAGAAAAAAAATGATTTAATCCTCCACTCCTCCCAAATTTACAGATATTTGAGAAAGCAGCAAGTGATTAACTTTATTCCTTTAGTAGTAGGAGGGAGAAAACTCATTTCCACAATTTGTCTAGGGAAGAATGGACTTTATCGAGCCAGTTAAGGCAAGATAATATGATTCAAATTATGAAGCCGGATAAAGGGGAATGGATGGTTTTGTTTAATACTTCGGATTATTCTTTTGCTATGCTTAAATTGCTATATGATTTAGATATTTACTCCCTGGTTTCACAAAATGAGATTCATATTACCTGTCAGATAATTGATTGCCTTTTAGAGGAGTACCTGATCAATCAAGGAATATCTGAGGAAATACATTCAGCTTTGAAGGTTAATAACCCCAGGTTTGCCACCTTCTTTGGCTTCCCTAAAATTCATAATAATGACAAAGAACCCCACTTTAGGTCTATTTTGGCACCCAATGTTTCTTAAACCTACCCCTGGACAGTTTGTATAGCTAGGTGGCTTAAACCCATTTATAGACAGATCTCCATCTCCTTATAGAGTCTTTGGATTTTTAGGGAGATTTAAAAACGGCATTTGCTCCAAAGACCTGATTTTTCTCACTATTGATATTAAAGATATTTTTTACATCCATTCCCCAGGACTAGGGGTTAGATTTATTTTTTGATAGTTTGAACAGATATGCCCCCCTTTTTGCAAAAGATATCAGGCTTACAGAGGAAATGATGGCTGTAGTTCTGAACAATAATTTTATATTTGTTGAGGTGGAGTTCTTTAAACAGAATAAGGGAGTGGCTGTGGGAGCCTCTTGTGCCCCTGTTTATGCAAACATGGTTATTTTGGCTTGGGAAAACCATTGTGTATTCAATTCTACATTTGTTTAGCATATAGCTCTCTATGCTCACTATTTGGATGATATATTCCCCCTATGGAAAGGTTCAGAAGATAACATTTACCAGTTTGTAAAATGTTTGAATAATTCCTTTGAATTTTTGGAGTTTATTTATAAGTTTCATTGGGAGCATAATAATTTCTTAGATACATTCATTGAACATACTTCTCGTGGCTTTAAATAAAGAGTTTATATGAAGGTAACATTCAGCAATTATCTGGATTTTAACAGTTTTCATCCTCTTAGTCAAAAAAACAACCTTGTCAAAGGACAATATATTAGAAATGCTAGGATTACGTCTCCTAGGGTTGACTTGGAAACAGAATGTGATAAGGTTACTAAAATGGTTTTAGATAGAAATTACTCCCTTTCATTGGTTAAAGGCATCAGTGAATATGTTCAGGGTGAATGGGGAAAGAAATATTTACCCCTGTTGGGGGTAGGGCTACAACAGGGGGTAAACCAAGATGAACAAAGAGAAACCCCAGAAGAAAAAACTATGAATGACATGGTGTTAAAATATTCCAAACACCAATAGTTAAAGATATTTTTAGGAATAACTGAAGTATTTTCAAAACAAACCCCGAGATTCTTGAGATAGTTGGAAACCAAACTTTGTATACATGTAAGTCTGGAAAATAATTTAAAGACTTTTTGGTAAAGGTAATTTTAACAAGATACAACGGGATAGGGGAACAGTTCATACTACCAAATGTGAAATGTGGAATCAATGCTTTTGTATGGGTTCCGGCGTGTAGCTCGCAAGACATTTCCCCTGCGAGCTACATCGCCGAAACCAAATGGCTGCAGCAGCACTTTGCCATAGTGCAATATGGCTGAAAAGCATAGCCGCTACAGCCGTAATCTATGCATGGAAATTTTATACCTGGTGGTGATCCTTACAGACAGCTGTCTGGCTGTATTCACACAGAGACAGCCGTACTGGATGTGTAACACATTCCTTATTCTCATTCAAGGAATGCATTTATTTAATTATCTATTTATTTTGTTGTCAGACATCTGTTGTTTTAAACAATACCCAAGGATCAAAGGTGTTTTTTTGTAAAAGGTAATTGTCTAAATAAATGGGTTGTATACATTGCTTTATGGGAAGGCTACTCAAGTTTTTACATAGGTAAAACAGAGAGAACTTTCCATAGACGCATTTGTGAACATCTTTATGATATTAAGAACAAAAAAGAAAAAAAATGCCTTGTATAACCATCCAATAGTTTGTTCCTCATTTACTAAGTTTTCTTTTGTCATTATTGACACAGTCAGCTATAAGCCAAGGGACGGGGAGTGCCAAGGTATTGCTAGAAAACAAAGAATTAAAATGGCATTTACAATTATAAATAACCTCTCACTCAGGTTTAAATGAATATACTTGAATTCAGTCTGTTTTAATTATGAGAGTGAATAATTTTTAATGGGTTGAAAGTTTTAAAACTGTTAATTTAAATGTTTTGTATTTTGTGTGAGACAGGCTTTGCTTGGATTTTATTATACACCTTGTAATGATTTTTCCCATTGTTCTAGGTTAATTGGATAAGTGGTTAATCAATTGGTTTTGTATAAAAAGGCCATTTTGGTGATATTGTTTGATTCTGATGAAGTCCTGCTTGTGTTAAGGACAAAAGTGCTTAATCGGTTTGGTTATAAATAAATAATATATTTTATTTATAGAAGAATGCTGGTTGTACCTTCTGGTTACAAGTAGTTTTTTTTTTCTTGGTTGTTCAATGGTAACTACTTATTTTTTTAGTTATTGATCAAATACAATGATTCTTCAGACTCAGGCTTAGTATTTCCCTTCACTTTCAGATTTCTACAAATTCAGTTCAATACAGATAAAATGTTCAGTTATAAGGAGGGTTTAGCTAAACTGTCCAGTAGTAACAAACAAACTGGTCTGATGGATACAACAAAGAAGCATATTTGTGCACTTCTATACAGATAGGGATGAACTGATGTACTTTTCATGTAGGCTTCAACACGGGTGGGAATGCATCTCTGTATGGCTGCAGCTTCTCTGCCTTATAGTAACAATCTCTGGATAGCCTTTTTTATGGCATATGTAGGTCCTTCTAGAATCCCCTAGGATCTTCTTCAGACCCGAAGATCATGGGTCATCTGAATATCAGAATACTAAGCTTTAAATATGCCTGTTTGTAGTTATCCAACTTCCTGACGAGTTCTAACCTGCCTGCCTGTCAATTTCTAAGTCAATCTGATTGAAGGGATAGTTCATCACAGTACTACTAAGCAGCAACCTGCATGGTACTTTTAAACTCACATTATCTTACATCTTGTTTTGTTTTAATGTTGTTTACAATTGCTTGCCAAACATAAAGAAAAAAAAAGATGTTTCTGTTTCTCCTTGTTAATGTACCTACATATAAAAATGCATGTGATATATTAAAGCATTAAAACTGCCATTTTAAAGTCTCTTTTTCCTGAGTAAATGGAAATTACTGAACAGAAGCGTCTACTTCAGATTTTATGTTGTCACTTTGAATATGGTAAATATTGCAGCAAAAAATGAGAATATGATGAATAATATGAGTGAAACTGCAAATATGCTAATGGGTTTTAGAACATGAGCATTCTGATAGAGTGAAGATAAATTACAGATGATAAAAAAGATTTAATAAATTCTTTGATGCATTTGTAGAGTGCTAATGATATATCTCATACTCCAGTTTAGACATGTGTTTTTACTACACCTGGTTAACTTGTCATACAGTTAGGAGAAGTCATGAAATAAACAAATTTATAAAATATGTATCTGAAATAAATAAATATAAATGGTTAAATGCATAATGTGACTGAGTTCTTTTTTATTAAAGTTTTTATTAGATTCTGCATCAATGAAAATTTAAGACAATTAGCAATATATAACAATCAACAAATAAATGAGAAAAAATAAAATAAAACAAAACAATGACCATAAACAAAATTATATACAGCATCCATAGCAAAAGTTCACTTTGAACAAAATCATTAATATTTTTTTCTAATAACCATTTAAGTTTTTGCCATGATAAACACTTATATGTGATATTCTTTGTTCTATTACATATAGCTAGTAATTCCTTATTACATATATTTTTGCCATACAGATGAATTCATTAAAATAGAGGATATTTTTGCTTTTCCAATTCATTGTGTTGACTTTTCTAGCAATAGCCAGAATTGACCAAAGGAGAGGCACTTGTGTTTTTGGAATAATGCCTGGAATTGTTGTATTGAATAAAGTCAACAAATTTGTAATGTTACAGTTATCAATCCATAATGCCCTATCAAGATTTTTAAATTCTTCTCAAAACTGTACAACCACCTTACACTCAATAAACACGTGTAACCAATTTGCATCTAAAATCTCATCACACCTCCATTTTATTTTCTGTTTTATTGCAAATCAATGCAATTTTATGTAGTGTAAAAAAACTTCTATGTAAATAATTCCATGTAAAAATTCTTCAGTAAAGTGACAAGGTAGCAATATTCATAGATTTTAAAGATTTTTTTTATTCTTTTCTGAGAACATTTCCTTATTAACTTTTATTGAATATTCCAAATAAGGTGAGTCAGAAACTAAAAATAATTCAGCTCTTAACATCTTATACATTATTGATAAATAGGACTTATTTTTCAACCCCTGACTGTTAATAATAAAGAAAAATTCTAATATTTTTGGCAAGGATTTTGTATTCATATTTAAAATAATTTATATTTTGCTTGTAATAAATTAATTGAAAATATGTATAGTTAACCAATTATTTTTGTTTACATTATATCTAGCTAAAAGATAATCAGCCATATGTCATTTATTTCCATTTAGGATCTGATCCCAAATTTTTAAATCAGTTTCTTTAAGATCTAACATTTTACTTGAATTAAAAGATTCCAAGCAATCATTGGTATAAGCTATATGAAACATCGGAAATATTAATTTTTTGACCAAGTAGTTGCTCTCCATTACTTTTCTAAACATAGTTAAAATATAGTTAACACTAGGGAAGGATATAGAAGGAATTCTGGCATTCATGCAAAAGCCTTTTACAACCCAATATGTGTTATTAACATCTAAAGAATAATTAGCATTTGACTCAAATTCAATGTTTGATATTAAAATTGTTTCATGTAATGATTCCCAATTTGAAGTATAGGAAGACTTTAGCCAATGACTCACTATATTAATGAGCCAATTTAGCATATAATTCAATGTTAGAAAATCCAATCCCATTTTCTTCCCAGCTTTTTATATGCCAATCTAAAGCTATTCTATGCTTCTGAGCATACCATAGAAATTTGAATAAAATTGAGTTTAGCTGTTTTATTTTTTTTAGGAGGGAGTATAATAACTGACTGTATATGAAATAGGATGTTTGGTAGAATTCTCATTTTTATCAACGTAAGTCTTTTCGCCATAGTAAAAAAAAAAATTGTTCCAATTGTCAGTTAGTTTTATTATTGTGTTAATTAGAGTTTTGCAGTCTGTGGATACAGTAGCTTTCCAGATATATTTTAATGATGATTCTCAAGTATTTAAGTTGTTTATTTTCCCAACCAAATTCTGTATGAATTTTTAAAAAGTTTTTTATTTTTTATCAATAAAGTTTCCATTTTATCTTTATTGAAATTTAAATCAGAGATCTTTTCAAAGTACTTTATTCAGTCAAGAATATACTATAATGAAAAATCTATGTCACCATTTGTTAATAAAATATCTTCTGCAAACAACTAAACTTTTGAACTATACCTTTTAAGGAAAAACCCTTTATTTTTGTATTGGTTCTAATAAACATAGCAAAAGGCTCAAATAATAGTGCAAACAATAAAGGAGAAAAAGGACATATTTGCTTTGTTCCCTTTAATACTTTGAATGAATTAGATAAATAGGAACCAGTTTTAAAAAAGGATAATGTATTATTATATAACTTCATTATTAGTTCTATAACATCTAAAGAAAATGTTTATCCCTTAAGTATCTTGTAAAGATATGAACAGTTTATGAAATCAAATCATTATCTAGATCTAAACGTATGACTGAAAGTTTTTCTCATTCTTATTGGCAGCATCTATCAAAAACAAAAGTCTGATGTTGTTATCTTGCACTTTCCTATTTAAAATAAAAGTAAACATCACATTATTTAGTCTTTTTGCAAATATGGTCATAAAAATGTTGTAACTGACATGAAGAGAAATAGGATGATAAGAAAAGCACATACCTGAATTTTTTTCCTTTTTTTCAAGATAGGAAATATCAATGAGAATTTCCATGAAGGAAGAAGATTATTTTAACATCTTCAAATACATTCAATAAGATCTTTAAAATATTGTCTGGAATTTATATATTTCCAGAATTATGACATCTGATCCCAGGGCTTTGTTATTTTTAAATTTTTTAATTTATTATTTCGGTTCCCTGAGGAAATTGATTTATCCAGACTGATGTTTTGCTCTTTTGTTAATTTATGTTTTATATTACTCAAAAAGCTATCCGTTAATTTGTTGTTTTCTAAAGTTGATTTATTATTAATTAATCTTTAATGATTTCAAAAAGATTCCAAAATGTCTTTTATATCAGTTGCTTTTATATGAGTATTATTAATTTTATATCTTATCATGTTAATATGATATATATTATTAATCGTTTAGGTCTGACAGCTAGTCTATGTAATTTTTTTAGTATTAACAGAATATGACTGTAAGTTGAGTTTTTCCAAATTAATTGAGACTTTGTGATTTAATATTTACAAATATTTGTGATTTAATACCATTAGCTCAGAATCTGCAATCCTGCAATTATGTTTTAGGTTTAATTTTAATTTATCAATTTTGGATTGTAATATAATCATTTTTTTATCGCATTCCTTTTTTGGATGAATATCAAGTTTTAATTCTGCTGTATAAATATGCTTTTAACAAATCCCATAAAATAACATTAGAAACCTCATTATTATTATTATTAAACTGTATAAACATATCTAATTTCTTTAAAAACATTCTTTAAATAATTTATTCTTCGGAATATAAGCCGGGATTCTCTGCCAAAAATACAAATGTCTAGATATTTTGTTAAAACTAAAAGTTATAGCATTATGATCAAATAATGGGCAAAAACTATTGACACTTCATCAATTTTAGTATATAATTCATTAGATGAAAAAAAACGTTATCTATATTTGTTTGGGTACCAAATCTAACAGAATGGGTCAATTTTAAATTATAAATATCCTATAAATTCATTGTGCTTGAGAAATAATTCAATTGTTTAACAGCAGCTGTATTTTTTTATATTTAGTAGTATCTCTTACAGATACTATAGAATTAAAATCTCCAGCTAATAACATTTCTCCATTTGCATGTGGGATTATAATATCTAAATATTTTTGTTGTCTTAGAACCAATTCCCAGAATTCTAATAAACATTTACAAATGCATAGCATTTCTTATTAATTTCAAGTACCGCCAAACTCATCATGTCATTTTTAGCAGAATAAGAATCTATTACTTTAGGCATAGTGGCTGATTTTCTCCAAAGTATAAGAACACCTCTCCTTTTAGAACTATAACATGACTCTGGTATGATTGAGTGCTCCTTAAATAACAACTTAGTTACATAATTTTTTCAACAACTGTGTCCCTTGCAAAAAATAAATAAATAAATTAATAATAAAACTGTGTTAAAAAGGCAAGAAAGTACTTTAATAAATAAATATAAATGCTGAACGCTTTTGTATAACTTTTTTAGACCATATCAATACCACAAAACACAATCATTAAATACCATTTAAAAAAAATGAACAACCAATAAGCAACTCTGATACACATGACATAAAAACAGTTAAAACCTCCTAATCTTCAATCTAGGTTTTAAAGAAACATTGTCATTTAGTCCAAATGCTTTATCAGCTTGCAGATGTAATATCCAAAACAACTCACGGCTCTCAGTGTGATTAATAACATCATCAATTCTACCATTTTTACTAATTATCTCTATAACCTTAAAACTAAAATTATGTGTAGCATCCATCTCTTTAATGTGCCTAGCCAATGAATTATTTATATTCAAATTTCTGATATCTCTCTGATGCTTCCTCATTCTTTCGATGAACACTCTATTTGTTTTACTTATATAAAATTTTGGGCATATTTTGCACTGTGCCAGATATACAAAATTCTTAGTCCTACAAGTGGATAGACATTAAAATCATAGGTAGCACCAGTGTTTGGATGTATAAAACTACTATGTGAATCAAATAGATGAGTATAGACTATTATCTGCCATTAGAACATTCTCTAATTGATTTGATCAAGAATAAGCAGCATTTTCTATATGACAATTTTCCATCTTCCACAGTGGATGTTTACCTTGATGAGGTCTATACAAATGTATCAGCATATGAATTAAAACTGAAACAACAAAAGGCATAAAAGCTTAAAAGGGATATGCATGATTTTAATAATGGTGCAGTATTCTCTTGGCCCAAATGGAACAAACATGACCGCATTGTGAGTAATGCTAATGTAACTGGTGACCAAAGAGATGTGCTGGATCCTGAAGTGAATGCTATATCCGTAGTGATGCCAGCACCAGTGATGAGTGTGAATTCATTCTCTATGACCTCCGGTGCTAATATTGCATCACAGATGGATGTGCTTCTGAAAGAGATTGTAACTGTCGATACCAGCGAAAAGCTTTTTCGAAATTACCGCTCCCTATTCCAGATAAAAGGAAACAGGAGAGAGGTCGCTCAGTCAGCAGGGGACGGAAACATGGGTGTGGAACAGCAGGATGCACTGTTAATGCCATCATTGAAAAGGATGTGGGCCAAAGGAATGATGGACTAGTTTTCAATTTATCCACAAGGGCTTTAGATGCAGATGAATATAATGTCTTGCAAAGACGCCTATCTTTTAATCCAGCTGTTCTTTCATCGCTAGGGGAAGTTTCTATGGATATTCGTCTATTCGCTAGGAATATTATGTTGAAACTTTTGTTTCCCAATGAACAAACTGTAAACACTTTAAAATGATCTAATACCTTTAATCTGGCATTAAATGCTACACTAGAAGTATTTTGTAATTTATGTGAGCATGATCGCAGTTTAGCACTGAACACTGAGCAGGCAGATAATGCCAATTTTTTTTTTTTTATTTAAGTGTAAATGTGACTTAGGCTCTGAACAGACTTTGTAATGATAATTCAAATTTATGCAGCCAGCAGATAAAGGAGGTCGACTGGTGATAATGGGTTACCAAGAGTATTGGAGTTCAGTGTTGCAACTCTTAAATGATGAAATGACTTATGAGAAAGTTGGTATTTATGATGTTCATGATATTATTCATAGGGTATACTCAACACTGAATGATTGTTCGCTTTTGAACATCATTAATATTGACATTTTGAAGTTTTGCCATGTTGATTCTCCTTCTGTACCAGGTTTTCATGTACTTTCTAAGGTACATAAAAGTTTATCTAATCCGTCCTGAGACCCATCGTCTCAGTACAAGGGTGGGCAACGGAAATGATTTCTGTTTATGTGGAAAGATACTTAAGACCTATATTAGATAGCTATTCAGTGGTCCTTAATGATTCTGGGCAATTTTTATCTCAGTTATATGATTATTGTTCTGAGGTGGGTTCATGTGTTGATTTTTTATTGATAACTTTAGATATATGTTATCTGTTCACAGTGATACCCGATGACTGTGGTTTGGAATTTATTAAGAAGTTTTTATTAGAAGATGGTACATATTACATGAGACAGATTGATTTACTGTGATTTTTTTATTGAAACTATACTAGATAATAATGTTTTTATATTTGATAACTGTTATTATTGGCAGAAAAATGGAGTGGCCATAGGCACCCCCTGTGCCAACAGCTATGCTAATATGGTGTTGGCACAGTGGAATAAAACATGTCCTGGCCAATAATAGGTTTCTAGATCACATTAAGTAATACAAATGGTTTGTAGATGATGTTTTATGCTTTGGCATGGAACTATAGAAGACTTTTTATGTTTTCTAGAATATTTACATGGCACCACACGTTTTTTGAAATTTACCAGTAGCTATTCTACACAGTGGATAGACTATTTAGATATACAGTTAGAGAAGGATCAATATGGTGGTATAATTACCAGTCGCTATAGGAAAGACTGCCATAAGAATCATATGTTGCATAGGAATAGTCTTCATCCCCCACATAATTTTAAAAATGTTATTAAGGGTCAAGTGATGAGGCTTTCTCACCTCAATAACAGGGATGCTAGATGCATGGCAGACTTGGAAGTGTTGGATGATGAATTGATGGCCAGAGGCTACAAGTATGGAGAAGTAGAGAAAGGCATTAATGAGGCTAGCACCTTTAGAGATAGTAGAGCCTCTCCATATTTTTTAGAAATACATCACAAGAGTGAAACATTTGGGTCTGCTACAATACATAAAGCTCCAAGAATTAATCTGACATGTTCTGGTAACATCAAGGTCATATGTGATACTATTAAAAAGAACTGGCATGTTTTAACCTCAGATAATACAATTAATGCTTTAGTAGGAACACAGCTTGCTTTTCATTTAGGAATAAAAAATCTTTTAAAAGATTGTTATACTACAAGAACCCTATGACCAATAGTGTGCAGAGTATACAGGAGACTTTTCCACGTGGCTACTGCAATTTTTCCCATCTAGTTGATTCACATAGTAGTTTTATACATCTAAACACTGGTGCTACATATGATTTTAAGGTCTATGCCACTTTTAGGACTACGTTTAGGACTAAGAATTTAGTATATCTGGCACAGTGCAAAATATGCCCAACATTTTATACAGGTAAAACAAATAGAATGCTCCTCAAAAGAATGAGAGAACATCAGAGGGATATCAGAAATTTGAATATAAATAATTCCTTGGCTAGGCACATTAAATAGATGAATGCTACGCATAATTTTAGTTTTAAGGTTGTAGAGACAATTAGTGAAAATGGTAGACTTGGTGATGTTATTAATCATACTGAAAGCCGTGAATTGTTTTGGATATTACGTCTGCAAGCCGATAAAATATTTGGACTTAATGACAAGGTTTCTTTAAAACCTAGATTGAAGATTAGGAGGTTTTACCTATTTTTATTTCATGTGTATCATAGTTGCTTATCTATTGGTTGTTCCTTTTTTTAAAATGGTATTTAATGATTGTGTTTTGTGATATTGATATGGTTTAAAGAAGTTATATGAAAGTGCTCACCATTTATATTTATTTATTAAAGTACCTTCTTGCCTCTCTAACACAGTTTTATTATTATTTTATGCTTTCTGTGTTTTTGGTTTTTGGCTGGTGGTTCTGTCTTTTAAATAAATAAATTAGTTTTATTAATTTTAATATATTTAAATAAGTTAACTCTCTTCATATGATGATTAAGACCATTGTCATTCAGTGAAATATATTCATACATTAACATCTTAAATATAAAACATCCCTAAAACAATTAAGATATGATTTTATATAATAATAATTATTACTATTATTACTGACATATTTTGTTATGGACAATGTCACAAACTTTACTGTTAAAAAACTAATTATGGTACTATTTACATTTCCTAACATGAAATAAAATATTCCTGGTTTGATGAAATAATCATACAAACCATCCTCACTCCACATTGTATTGTTACCAGATCATTATCTATTGCTACTTCCATTAAGGTTAAGCTAATTATCTAAATGTAAATAAATTATGCAACTGATACCTATTAACGATTCAACATCTACTATCCATCTATTTTGTAGAATCAAATTTTGATCTTTATTATAATACCTATATTTAAATAATCTTCATTATATAAAAAATCAAAATATAATATTAAAAGTAAACAAAATAAAATAAAATACCTTTTCCAATAAATTATAACTTAGAAATGTATGTATAGTGATAATCATGTATTTTCCGGATAAAACATAATTGCTTTTATTCAACACAGTAAATGATTATAGGCCTGCTAATATTTATGTAACTTTTTTAATAATAATAATTAATAATAATCTAACTCCACTTCCTCTAAAACAGAATTTGTGTTACTTCTTTTGTCCCCAGAAATAACATAATTCCAGAATTCCAAAAAAAAAAAAAACTATCAACTATCATAAAATAAGTTAACTCTTGCTATCATTACTGCTATTAATGTCCTACACATATATGAAAACAGTACAGATATCTAAACAATAACTTAAGATGACTAAATTTAGACCTTCTCTAATGGTGTAAGAATAAAATTAAACAAGGGTGATCATTTAAATACTGTTGCTTAGAATTATCTTAAAAATAATCTATTCTTAACTAAGAGTATAATTAATTTTAGATACTCATTTAACTTAGCCCTAAGAGATTCATACAATTGCTGCACAAAATTCATTTTCTCCACAAGTTATATAATGTCCTTGTAGTAAATAATTATGTTTATAAAAGGAAATTTAATTAAGGCAGAGAATGATAAAATCATGACATATTGCAGAGTCACACTTTACTTCAATATATACATTTAAACAGTATACTAAATGAAAGAATTGAAATATAATATAAGCACAATGATATATGAATACATTTACATATATATTTTCCCTTCCCTTCTCCCCAGTTCTCCCTCCCAAATGCCAAATTATTTCATGACTATAAATTTCATAAAAAAGATAGTTTTAGATGGTTAAGTAATAGATTTAATTATTGAATCAACTAACTATATTTCTATCTATATATGTATAAAATTACATATGCCATAATCTAGCATGTCTTAATTAATTACAACTCAGCCTTTAGACAATATAGCCATATATGATATCAGTCACACTCTGCAATAAATGAAACATGATATTTTAAATACATAATTCAAACCTAATGTGATAAAATAAAACATAATCAGATATTTAACATATAACAGTTATCACAAAATAAACCTTTCTAACAAAGTTCTGCATTATAAAAGAATGAAGGTTAGGTATATAAAACTATGGTTTCTTATTCATGTCAGGATAATGTTTAGTGAATTATTTAAACCATAGGTCTATAACTGTATATGCAAACAACATATTGTTAATATGTTCATTTGAACAAAAATGAACATAGCAGGTACATACTGCACATCTGTAAATAGTCAACCTCTATTTTATAAAGTTGTGCTTCATGACATTCCTAAACATTAAGTTTAAATTAATAAAACTTGGGATTCTCCACAATATTATTAATACCATCTTCTTCTTCTTCTTCCGGCTTTTCCCAGTTAGGGGTCGCCACAGCGGATCGCCTGTCCGCTCATGATTGGCAGTGGAGTTTTACAGTGTCGAGTTGCCAGCCCGGCGCCCAACCTTCCACAGAAGGCACACACAAGCACGCACTCACACCTAGGGCCAATATGTTTGCATAAAATACTAAAATTGATTTATGCAATCTATATATCTTAAACATGCATATTATCCTTGTCTAATATTTAATATACCATTACATTTGTAGTTACAGACATTTGGCATTTGCCAGCATGCACTGCAGGTGATCACTTAAATTGAAATATTGACGTTTAGAAGCAGACAACATTTCCAAGTAAACCAATAAATGTGATGCCAACAACACAATTAAAGTACACTATTAAAAGTAGTATACAAAGCCTTTGATCCACCAGGACAACTTTTAGACCAATTATCATCATAGATAAAGCTGGCTTACTGCAAACTGTAGACAGTATTGTGTTTTATTTTACCCCAACATGAGAAGTAAATCAAGAATTCAGTATAAAATAACTGCCATGTCATGAGTTGCAGTCTCATGTTTAAAACTAAGAAATGAAATGCTATTCATAAAACAGAATAAGTTATTTAAGGAACATACCACTAAACAAACTAGCCTATTAAACTAGCATTGTAATAGAAACATATTTGAATTGTCCTGACATGAAGTTACTGTTTTATTTCTTGATCACTCTCGACTCAGAAAAAAAATCATGCTCTACTGGTTGCCATTTTCCTCTCTCACTTAAAGACTTCTGCTAGGTCCAAATATTAAAAGTTTAGTGAGTAATACCTAATAAAATTAGCTTATTTATTATTTCTTTGACTCATCATATGCACTAAATGTGTAAGTGTACAAAACGGTCTTCTTAGATTTGCTTAGAGATGATTTTTTTTGATGACAGTAGAATAACCTTCATGCGTGTTTACCTTCTAATTAAGGGAGAACTGTGGTGCTCTCTAGACACTTGCTCTTGTTATATCCCTTACTGTGACAGTGAGCTGCAAAACCATAGGGCACCTAACACCCTAAATTAGAACTCACCAGCACTTCAGCTGCATTTAAAGGCAAACAAGATATAATTAACAAGCTGTTCTTTTTACTTAGGGAAGGGTTAAGGAGAAGAATGGAAGCAGGTCATCTTTGGTTGTTTCCTACTAAAATATTTAACAGTTTCATGTATCCAGGAGGGGTGGCTGAAGGTAAGAGAAGTTTAAATGAGGAGTTCAAAACTAGAATCAGAAGGGCTTATGGCAAAGTGGTTAGCATCCATGGGTCTCTTCATCCAATAGTGGTGGCTTTGGAGCCCATATGATTCATAACATTCAAGAAAAATAAAACTGTCAGAACAGAAAAGTCAGATGACTCAGCCATATTCACACTTCAGAAAAACAATGCAGCAAAGTCATCAAAAAACGAAACAACCTCGATGAAAGTAAACCTAATTTAATTGAAAGTAACTCAGCTTTCCACAGAAGCAGAGTCCCCCCACTCACTGAAGACATGGACTCTGGTATCTGATGCCTCATATCCTCAGTTATCCATCTGCCATACCTGCACTAATTTAATCTGCATAGTCGACCTTGACTTCCTTCAGACGCTTGCGATGATGATGATGGTTTGCAGTTGCATAGTACAAGGGAAGGAGGGAGAGTTTTCAGAGAATGCATAATATAGCCCTTGAGGTAAGATTAGCCTAAAAGGTGATAACATGACTAGAATTCAAAAAACTTAACCTATGTAGGAGCCATTTTCAGAAAAAATATATAATGCACTTACTATGATTATATGATGCACTTACTAAAAAGAGAGTAAGCCAACATAAACATATAGAAATAAATGTAACATGTGAAGTTATGGGGTGAGATAAGTGAGTTATTTTGAATTGTCAGAGTAGGGGAAATATTTTATGATTCATGACTATAAAACTTGTTCTCTAATCCTACATCACAAAAATATCTAGGTGGACCATCAAATATGCCATGCATATAAGCTCAGAGAAATACTTACAAGATAATACTATCCACACTTCTGTGACCACTGTTGTTAATACTCTAAAATAGCTTTCAGTGCACAGACCCATAATTT
This sequence comes from Protopterus annectens, assembly GCF_019279795.1. NCBI lineage: Eukaryota > Metazoa > Chordata > Ceratodontiformes > Protopteridae > Protopterus > Protopterus annectens. Next base: position 1,872,004,577 of record NC_056728.1, read on the forward strand.
GATACAAACAGCATTTCTACTCTGAAACACTGACTTTCTGAAAGTTAATGTACTAAAAGGATGAAAAAATGCCCAAAGTTCAAATGGATGAAACGTCCATTTTAATTGTTTTCTTTTGGGGAGGACAAGCCTCTCTGTACTCCCCACCCTAGACACGCTTAGTTTATAAGAATTATTTTAGACAGAGTCAAATCTGTTCCAGAAAGGATGCATACTAAAGCAAATAAAGGATCAAAAGTATACCCTTGATGGTTTTATACATTTTATTCATATGCCTCTGAGGCAACTGTAGTTCTGTCTTTAATAATAGATAGCTAATAAATGGAATCAATAAATAAGTCCCAGGTAAAATGTGCTCACTCTTGCAAACAACTTTATAATTTTATTTTTTCTATCACTAATTTAAAGTGACACGAATAAGATATTGTTGATAATGGAATCTGCACACATGGGACCATCCAACAAATTACCATTGGACTATGTTCAGCAAAGCTTTCAAAGTGACAATGCTTAAGAGCTTTTTTTGTTTCTGTAGTGCACTCAGCTTCCATTAAACTGATTACCCACTTTCAACCCATTTTGCAACTTATTCAGCACATATAAAACTTAATATGAACAGGCACCCAAAGATTTAGATGCAAGGCATAGATGTTAACATAAAAAGCAATAAGGGTTTCTTTACATCAGACAGTAAGCAGATCTGCAGATGATAAAAGTGATACAGGTATAACATTTTAAAATAATATGTTTTATAAAGAATGAATGTTAACATAAGAAAACAAAAAAGTTTTATTTAAAACAGACAGTAAGCAAACCAGCAGATAAGAAAAAGAATAGTGGTGTAAAATTTAAACTCAATCTGTTTTAATAATATTAAATTTCATTGGCATACACTCAAATAATGAGCACCATTTTTTTTCTAAAGCCATGAGTTCTGCCCTCAGGAATCAACAATTAAATAAACTGCTCAGGTTCAGAATAAAATAATATAGTACAAGTGTTTTTCAGAGTTGAATGTGACCACATATGTGACAAATTGCATTGTGATAAAACGGAAGGAAAGAAAGATAAATAATTGTAATTTTGTATGCATTACAGAAGCCATAGTAGAGAAATTAATTCAGAACTACATAGCATTTTGAACATTTGTTGTTTCTATGAATTCCTATCAGTTTGAAAGAAAGTGATTAATAAATGCTGGTGTGGATTACATATTTGTCAGTGTTTTGTTTTTACCGTGGGCTTTTGTGTTTGTGCATCTTCTCCCAGTGGAATGCTGTAATGTTTTGTTTTTTGTTTGTTTTAGCATCTATCTGTTGAAATATTTTTTTCACTGTGTTCCAGTAAAGCCACATCCCTGCACATTTGTTCTCACGCCATATATTTGTGATGCTTTCTTGATTTCAGTTTATGCTTATTAATTTTATTTTCTGGCTAAGTTAGTGTATATGTCTGAGATTAAAAAAAGTTGCAATCAACTCCTAGCAGAATGGTAACATCCATGTCTAATAATAGTATGCCATGATATCTATTTCTACTTTTGACCAAAAGAATCAGGAAAAATAATCAGGGAAAAACAGCCATTGTCCTTAAATCAGAACTGCTTTTATTGTCATTGTTCAGACAAAAAGTAGATCGCAGTGGTATAAAATGAGGTATAAACTTGCTTCTTCTCACCTGAGAGATAAAATGCCAGTTCTTGAAAATATGTTAGGGGAATACTATGAAATGTAAAATGCCGTGAAGTGAAGAAATGCAAAATAGCTGAATAATGTGGATGCAGTACCGTCCCCATATAGTCCGGATACCGAAGATGATGCCCATTTCCAGTATCATGGTACTTGACGTGAAATCCTAAGTGTAAAGGATTCTACAGGTACTTCTTGTACAGTGCTAACATCTAGCATTGCTTTCACATATATGTATACACCCCTAGAAAAGGAAGATTGAAACAGGTTTATTATACAGCCATTCCCCATTTGGCAAAATAGAACCAGAATGCATTTTTAGTGTTTACTCAAAATGAAAATAATTTTGGTGGAGAGGGACTGACATTGTGTGGCAGATTACACATTTTTAGCTATAGAATTTCTTCCAACTGAAAACAGGAAAAAGTAACTAAATTTAAGAAAGGGACTTACCACAGCAACATATGTTTCAGTAGGATCAATTTTGAAGTCATTTCGTTTATGATTTCAATCAGTGCTAAAGTCATAAGCTTTGGGACTTCACTTACAGGCAAGGTTTAACATACAGCCCAGATTTCAGAGCTTTGCATACCACCCCCGCCCCAATTGGAATGATTTATTTTCAGTGAAATTTCTGTTTTCTCATATATAGGGAGGCATCAGTCTACATCATGTTTTGTTCTTTTTTGTCCAAGTAGTCTCAAGTAATGCAAACTTATGTTACCACCCCTCATATCTATATACCATCCATTCAAAACAATCCTTCTTTGACTTGTGCTCCCTGCCCTAAGCAAGGTAAACACAAGAAACTTGTTTATCTAGAGGAAGTTTGAGCAGAATAGACAAAATAAAGTAGCAGGTATAGGGATTGAAGGAGGTCTGGTACCCACCCCTGCTCTTGGATACCAAAGTACAGTGTTTGAAGTTGATCTGGTACCCATCCCGGCTCTTGGATGTCCAGGTATAGGAGTTGTAGGTGGTCTGGTACCCATCTTGGCTCTTGGATGCCCATGTATAGGGGATGAAGGTGGTCCAGTATCCACCCCGGCTCTTGGATTCTCAGGTATAGGGGTGAAGGAGGTCTAGTACCCATATCAGGTCTTGGATGCCCATATTTCAATAATGGCAGGGGTGAACAAATATTGTAGTACTGATCCTACTCCAGCATGTACTATTATGGTATGGATCAGTACTGCAGTCATATGTTTTGGCAGAATTCCCAAAGTACACATCCCATGGTATGGGACTACCTTCTAGTGACAGACAACAACAATCCCTTCTGAACACCAGAGGCAAATTATGCCATGGTCCTAGACAGAGCTGTACTACTTAGAAAATGTGTACACAGAGGACCAGGTATCTGCCACAAGAACAGACAGAGTAATTACCCTTCTAATTATAAAAATCCAAAGCAGCCAATGAAGAAGTAAAAGTCCACAGTGGTAAAATATACCATACAAGATAAAAAGACAACCCACTGGAGACAACACTACCGGTTAAAGCTTTATTTAAAACACAGATAGGCGCTTTCGAGAATTAGCTCTTCATCAGATCTAAAAAACAGTTAAAAGCAACCATATTTAAACAAATACCAACCAATTAGCATCAATAGCAGAAGCTGTGCCCCTTCAATAAGAGTTTTAAAGGCATACAAGCATTTAACCCAGGTGTATGGTTAGCTTGGAATTCAGCTGTCCATCTTAACTCAGCTAATTCAGTACTGTGTACAATGTCACCCACCCCATACTCACTTGTTGGATGTATAACAGCATAAAGCAAAATCTATGCTCTTTATTTGTTTCCATATGTTGATATAGAGCATTACTTCCCAAACATAATCTGATGTCATTCATATGTTGTAATATATATTGTTTTAATGCTATGTTAGTCTTCCCAACATAGAATGCTTGGTATGATGTGCACTCTGCTAAATACACCACATTTTTAGGTTGTGGTGGCTCCAGGGGAGGTTCTTTTTACACTTCTAATTATGGTAGTTATAGTTAATTTTGAGCTAGTAAAATGTATCCTGCCTGGCCATCTAGATTACTACCACAGGTAGAGTCACAGACTATGTAGCAGTTAGCTAACATTTGAAGTAGTGTGTTTGAAGACTGGGTTCCCATCTTTATTAGCAAAAAAATAAACAGAATAGTGATCAACTTTCCTTGTATACTTGGTTCTAGGTGAATAATATGTCACTTATCTGTGAATATCCATTGAATAGAAAAGCTTTTCTCCTGATTCTATTAGATAGTAGAGAATAATAAAAAAGAGTAAGTCAGTAAAATGATTCTGTGCTAGCTCCAGTACCATATTAGGCATGAGTGATGAGGTAATATGCAAGAGTAAGTCAGTAAAATGATTCTGTGCTAGCTCCAGTACCATATTAGGCATGAATGATGAGGTAATATGCAAGAGTAAGTCAGTAAAATGATTCTGTGCTAGCTCCAGTACCATATTAGGCATGACTGATGAGGTAATATGCAAGAGTAAGTTAGTAAAATGATTCTGTGCTAGCTCCAGTACCATATTAGGCATGACTGATGAGGTAATATGCAAGAGTAAGTCAGTAAAATGATTCTGTGCTAGCTCCAGTACCATATTAGGCATGACTGATGAGGTAATATGCAAGTCAGTAAAATGATTCTGTGCTGGCTCCAGTCCCATATTAGGCATGAATGATGAAGTAATATGCAAGAGTAAGTCAGTAAAATGATTCTGTGCTAGCTCCAGTCCCATATTAGGCATGAATGATGAGGTAATATGCAAGAGTAAGTCAGTAAAATGATTCTGTGCTAGCTCCAGTACCGTATTAGGCATGAATGATGAGGTAATATGCAAGAGTAAGTCAGTAAAATGATTCTGTGCTAGCTCCAGTACCATATTAGGCATAAATGATGAGGTGATATGCAAGAGTAAGTCAGTAAAATGATTCTGTGCTAGCTCCAGTACCATATTAGGCATGAGTGATGAGGTAATATGCAAGAGTAAGTCAGTAAAATGATTCTGTGCTAGCTCCAGTACCATATTAGGCATGAATGATGAGGTAATATGCAAGAGTAAGTCAGTAAAATGATTCTGTGCTAGCTCCAGTACCATATTAGGCATGAGTGATGAGGTAATATGCAAGAGTAAGTCAGTAAAATGATTCTGTGCTAGCTCCAGTACCATATTAGGCATGAATGATGAGGTAATATGCAAGAGTAAGTCAGTAAAATGATTCTGTGCTAGCTCCAGTACCATATTAGGCATGAATGATGAGGTAATATGCAAGAGTAAGTCAGTAAAATGATTCTGTGCTAGCTCCAGTACCATATTAAGCATGACTGATGAGGTAATATGCAGGCTCTTTGTGTCCTTATGGAAGCGTAGGAAGGGGTATTTAACCATAATGGCAAAGGAATTCTCCTTAAAGAGGTAGTTGCAAGCATAGCAGACATTTTTCATGACAGGAAATTGAGGCAGGTACTAGCAGCTGGTTCAAAGGCTGACTGGTTTAAATTCTCTAATACAAATTTCAGGTCCCACAGTTCAGTCACTGCTGTCCTATTAGGACTCAAATGAAGAATCACTTTTTAGAGAGGTCAATGAGTAGACAGGCTGAAAGTGCTGACACATGTCTTCACTAACAAATCCTAGTCCTGCTGTAAAACATTCAGGCTGATATTGTCTAATCGTTGATATTCCTGCTAAACTGGAGTCCTGTATCCTCCTTGGGTACCAAAGGGAGAATCCTGTTTGTCCAAGTATGACTTTCTAGTACTAGGTTTTTACCTTCCCTCATCATTTTAAACATTCCCTTAAGAATTGGTGACTAAATGGTAAAATGGTTAAATTATCCAGACTACCAGGAAAGAGCATGTAGGCCTCCATGTACGAAGGATCCCTTGCAGTGAGATAAGACATTCACATAATTAGGCAGGATTATTGGTCTCTTCATTGCCATCTTCCTCTGGAGGGAGATCCAATCACTTTGGCCAAAATGGTACTAACAGAACCATTTTAAACCTGTCCTCTCTTACTTACTAAATAATCCTGGATGGAAGTCGACTGGAGGATAAGCTTTCAGAAACAGACCCTCCCAATACTGATAGTAGGCATGTTTTTTGATGCGATTCTGCTCTGTACCCTGAGAATGACTGAATTTTCTCCCCAGAAAAATCTCAAGTGTTTATGGTCAGAACTTGTGTCTCAGCTGCTTGAATGAAAAGAACACAGAGGTTCATCTTTACTTACAGATTCCTCTATGCCATTCTCTGTTTTATTACGTGAATACGGGATACAAGGGACTACACTCTTCCAAGGACTGGATGTACAGCTGGCACGTTTGAGGTACCACTGTAACTTCCTTATCTGTAGCTATACTGTGGTGATAATGTAGAGGGTCAGTGCCATGTATCCCAGAGTCAACAGCAATTCTCACGTTGAAATGTAGTTCTTCATGGTCGTGTGTTGAAAGAACTGAGTTAGGAATGTTAGGTTTCTCTGGGGAGAAATGTCCTCTGTTTGACATTTTTGCAACAGTGCTTTCAGGAAAACCAAAGTTGCTGCAATTGCTAAGTTGGATTTGGATAACTTGAGAGAGAGACAGGTAGAGAGACAGACAGAGATAAAGAAGGAGACAGAGAGATGAACATCCATGCACTTGAAGGAGGCTGAGGTGTAAGTTGATGCACTATGTGCTTCAGATTCGGGGCATAGATGAGGTAGTAGTGTAGTGAATGGCCTTATTTCTACAATATTCTACAACTAGAGAAAGGCTCTCTGCAAATGTCTTAGTAGCAGCAACTGTCCAAAGGTCAAAAGAAGCCAATCAGTAGTGGGAATCACAAAAGTTTGACTTAGAAAGTACAGTATAGGTAGCCACTGGGTATAGAAAAATGTGGCATCCTTTAAATCCAGGGTAACCATCAGGGACTGGTAGAACAGGAGAGATAGGACAGCCTGTTAGGTAAGTATCTTGAATTCTGGAACATTTAAGAAACTGCTCAGACTGGACAGGTTGAGAATAGTTTTCCAGAGATAATCTTGTCTTAATACTAGGCAAAGTCTAAAATAGAAACCTGTGGCCTCTTCAACCCACCATAGAATAGCTAACACATTCTTTGCTCAAAATTCAGGCTTCGCTGTCCTAATGATTACAGCATTGGCTCCCAAAGCCATGGGCTGTGGGTTCATAACATATCTGGTGCGCTATGATTTGTTCAGGTATTTAGCACAGAGGATTAAGCCTAATAAGCTAGTCTCTGAACTACAGGGTTTGAGTTTCTCAGCCTTCATTTGCTTACTGTATGACCTTAAGCAAGTACTTTAGCCAGACAGTACCTTGGGGAAATTATGAATTTGGGTTAGGATCTTTGATGGTCATCTTGACTGCAAGCCTGGTAATGAACTATTAAATCTATAATCAGGGACAACACCAAAAATAATGAGAAAAAGAAAAATAAATAAGGAGAATTATTACTCCTAATCTCTTTGAAAGTTAATGGTGGAACAGAATTTTGCATCAAATTACATTTTCTGAAGAAATGGAAGTATGAAGCTCAAATGCCTGGCATTATTGATTAATTCGTAATCCCCTGTGATTTACCAGAAAATCTGAATTTTATGAGGGACAGGGGAAAAGTTTGAGACAAAATCAAAGGCATTCTGGAAAACCTGAGGAAGTTCAGAGGTATATCTTTTCTTAGCACTCCGCTAATTAAATGTATCCAGTAATGGCTAATATGTTTGCTCTTCCTATATGGTGCATTTCCTGTTGTTTTAGAAATGAAAGGGAAGCAACTTGTATCACTGAGATACAATTTGCTGCACCAATTTATGCTTTGCTACCTTATTCTGTTTTTGCAAATAAAGATAAATGCCCTCTGTTACTTATGGGATATGAGGTGGCCTAAGGTTCAGGGTGTTTTTATGGGACAACGGAAGGGAGATGAATAAGACATGAAAAAATCCCTGTCTGAGCCTTGATCCTGAAGGTCCATAGGCTTCCCTTCCTGGTTTCCTTGACATTTTTTGTTTGAACATGTCTTTTTTCCTTCATGTGCTTCTCCTTACTCTGGAAGTGGTAGAATGGCCAGTGTTTGCCGGGGAATTTCTTGTTGTAGTTTGTTAAGGATGGGTGGAGTAACTGTTTAACAAACTCCATCATTTAACCTTTCTAGTTTCTTAAATATCTCCTGAATGGATGCTTCAAAGAGTAAATCTTTGTCCAGTGGAGAACTGAGAACTTGAATCTTCCCATCTTCTAGCATGGGCTGAATTCTGAAACATTCATATCTCCTAATCACTGATCTAGCAGGAGAAAACCTGAGTGCTATGTCTACAGCATTATAACTACAGTTAATGGCAAACCTGCCTACCTGCAGAGGAGTTAAGGAACACTTGATATGTTTTGCATCCTTGGTTGTGACAGAAAGTATATACTGGTAGAGGACATAACCCTGATATTTCATGAGTTTAACAACTTAGGTACATGAATGCATGAGTAGGTGATGAGAGAAACGTTTTCCTAAAGGGGTATAAATTCCTACTTTACTGACCATTAGTAAAAATAAGTTTGGGATTGAAACAATTAAAGCCTTTTTGTAGCTGCCAAATTCACCAATTTTGTATATTTTACATGATTCTTACATTGATATATTTGAGAATCCTGGATGCTATAAAAGCAGTCAGGCTTTCTGGGACCAGAGGACTTGAAACCTGGTTTCAGGGATGTCATGTTAAACCATAATCAATAGCCAGAAGAACTGCAGGAATCAGTAATGGTTTTGGGCATTCGTAACCCAAAATATCCTTGTATATTTCTTAGGCACCTGAGACCTTCCTAAACTTCCATTTAAAATGATTTTTCATTCAAGACAGGGTCTTTCCAAATGAAGCATTTTTTCCTAGAGATCCAGAAGTCAGAATATCGTCTTGTCTATTTCACAGCCCAAAAATAATGGCGTCTGATACTTCATTATTGCATTAACATTAAACATCAGTTGACATCTAATCCCATTTCAGTAATAGCTTTTTCAGTGTCTCCACTGTTCAGGATAAGCCAGTCCCAAACGCTCAGCCTCCTGGTATTCCTCACAACTGACCTACTATGATGAATTTCAGCTTCTTCCTTTTTTGACTACCTCTACTAAGCCATGTCTGCTATTCTTCCTCAGATCTCTTTTAACTTAGTTATACTCCCTCTACCCTCATGCAATTTTCTCAGCTTTCCATCAATTTTCTTAGATTGTCTTCAACCCCATGTATCTCACAAACCACTGTTTTCCTTTTTCAGACTTTCCCTTAAACTAGCTAGTCATAGTCAAAAAATAAAACCCATATCACCCTGACTGAATACAAGCTACTATGCAACAAAGTAAAAAAAAACTTATTGCAGTGGACCTCAGATCCTATTTCTCCACCCTTCAAAATAACCGCAAGACCAATCCCAAAATATTCTGGAATGGAATCTCCACTCTCCTCAATCCTGGCAAAAGAGACAGCCCCTGCCTTGACCCAAATGTCACAGACCTCTCCTTAGCCACCCAATTTAACTCCTTCTTTATTGATTCTATAGCCAAACTAACAACTTCCTTCCTCAACAAAGCTTCACTTCCACCTCCTCGTATCTCTCCCTCCCCTAACACTATCACCTCCCTACCCCCTTCCTTCACTATCAAACCCATTCCTAGCTCTACCATAAAAAAACTACTTCAGAAACTGAAACCATGCTCAAATGCCCCTGATGACCTTCCTTCCTACTTCCTCAAAACAGCTGCTGATGCCATCGCTTTTCCCATCTCCATTCTAATAAACTGCTCAATCCAAGAAAACTATGTTCCCCTACTCTGGAAAAAGGCCTATATCATTCCCCTTCACAAAGGAGGTAATGACAACAACATTCCAAATGTCTGGCCAATCACTATCTTATCCCATATTTCAAAAGTTCTAGAAAAGTGTATCCACCTTCAACTTCTACCCTACCTCACAGACAGCCATCTACTTACCCCCACATAACATGGTTTTAGACCTGGCCACAGTATCACAATTGCTCTCCTCTCCTTCCTCAAAACCATCAACAAAGCCCAGGATTCCGGCTCTCTAGTGTCCACCCTGCTTCACGCTGACCAGGTACTCAGTCTTGCCTCATAGACGCAAAACCATTTACCAATCCAGGAAGTCCACACACTCCCTCTCTGAACTCTGCTCATCAGTGGATACCTCCCAAGCAACAGTTACCCTTAAGAACAGTGTACCCGGCCTTGCCTCATAGACGCAAAAACATTTACCAATCCAGGAAGTCCACACACTCCCTCTCTGAACTCTACTCATTAGTGGATACCTCCCCAGCAACAGTTACCCTTAAGAGCAGTGTACCTGTCCTTGCCTCATAGACGCAAAACCATTTAACAATCCAGGAAGTCTTCTGCATGTTACCGCAACTCAGGCTAGCATCACTTGCTCACAGGCTTAATTTGCTGTAGTGCATCCCCCTCTTAAAGGTAAAAGTGTTTGTTGAGTTTTAACTCACAGGCAAAGCACATTATATGGGCTTAATGCACATTTTGTCATAGGCATTAATGAATGCATTCCGCTACTGGTAACTCAGTGGTTGTATTTCTGGGTGAGCTCAACTAGCATTTTTTGCAAGTTATCACAGTTCAGGCTAGTGTCGCTAGCTTACTGGCACAATTTGTTGTAGTGAATCCCCTTGTACAGGCACACTAGTCTGTTGAATGCTAAATCAGAGCAGAGCACATCATTTTGTGGTTAGACATTTTGCACTACTTATTTGAAGTGCAAGGAACAATTGTTCAGGCCCTGTACTAGGTTGTGTTGACTCACTGAGGGCTGAAGTGCAAACGATACTCTAGGGTATGTAGACTTGCTGAAGGCCCTAGTCAAATAGCCTTCTACTTACTCATTCACTGAATATTGCACTATCAAAGACCTGTTTTAACTATTGTATATAACTCAACTGTGCTGCTGATACTGTTATTGTTTAACCCTACTGTACTAAATGAAGATGTTCTGAGCAATACTTGTTTGTGCCTAAGAAACTATTTTTATTTTCTTGGTCTAAACCCTACTGCATTACAAAAGCTGCCCTAATATGATAAAAAATCTGTTGTTGGTTTATGCCCTACTATGATATAAAAGCTGTTGTTGATTTGTGCCCTACTGTGAGACAAAAGCTGTTTTATTTTATACCAAGCAGTTGTTTGACTCTAGCTGCATTGTGGAAACAGGAACTGTTATAAGCATAGCTGTACAATATTTAAAATAACTGTGTTACAAAAGCTCTGTGGTAACCAAGCCCCTCAGTACTAACTGAAGCTGGTGTTTTTATGTTTTTTCTAAGCTGCTTTCTGCCTATAGCTGTTTATTGCCTCGAACTGTATTGTGGAAGCAGGAACGGTCTCTCCAACCTCCCCCTTCTCTCTCCCCTAACTCCTTCCCCCTCCCTGTCAGTCCCCTAACTCCTTCTCAGTCATTGTTCCTCAGCTTTACTACTACTTCCCCCTATGAGTTATAACAGTCTTACAGTGTCTCCTATCAACCTTCTCTATACCTCTCCTTCTCCTCTGCACTACCCTATTCTAGAAAACAAAAACACAATGTCAGCACAGAGAAATAAAAGTTCAGTTTAATTCCACAACTGCCAAAAGTAAGTGCTTTCGTCTCTTACAATGGAGACATCTTCAGACTAATGGTAATCAACATAGAAATCCAATTTAAGTACTGGAATAGTAATCAATTAAGACCATTAAACAATTAAAAGCTTCAATAGCTGTTAAAACAACAGTTCACATTAAAAATACACACAGATACTTCTATACACCTTCCTTAATGTTTCAGTCCCTTCCTTTTTAAATACATTATAAATTCTTCCCTATTATTAAGCCCTGGGGGAAAACAATCATTTAACCTAACCTGCCAACAATATTCAAGCCATCCTAATTCTTCTATATTTATTGTTTTGACATTAGGATGCACTGAATCTAAAACCAAACACTTAAAATTGATTTTATTTATTTTCAGCATAATGCTTCCCCATAGCATTCTTATTATCACCTTTGCTTAGAGCATAATGGTGTTTATAAATTCTTCTATATAACTCTCTTTTAGTTCTTCCAACATAAAATGAATTACATTCCAAACACACTAGTAAATAAACAACATTCTTACATTTACAAGTAAATCTACCTGGAACCTGCACTAATAATTTTCCAAGTGTAATTTCATTGCTATCCGTATACAAATACTGGCAGTAACTGCAATTATAGCATTTAACCATTCCTTTTCTCTCCAACTACTGCATTTTTGTTTAACTTACTTTGAAAAATACCTTTGAAATTGTTTGCTCTTTTTTGCACAAATTTAGGTTCATCTCCTATTTTTTCTATAATTTCTCTATTACCTTTTAGAATGCCCCAATTTCTTCTGACTATTTCCTTAATACTATTAGAATCAGTACTATTTTGCAATGCTAGAGCTATATTGTAATGTACAGTGATCTTATTCTCCATTTCTTCAGCAGTAGTATTCTTTCTTTTAATAGTTTCCTCAGCCAATATCTTGTTTACCATCTCTTGTGGGTAACCTCTGGTTACCATTCTTCTGCAAAGGTTTTCAGCTTCTAAACTGAAAATTTCATCATCTTTCGTTAGGTTACTAATTCTTTTTATTTGGCCTTTGACGATGTTGGACTTCATCTTTTTGGGATGTAAACTTGAATAATGTAAATACATATTGTTTTGAAACAAGTTTACCATCATTTCTGTAAATTATTAAAACTAAAAAATAATTTTCTCAGCATTAAAACTATGTGTAAACTTTATATAAGAACATACATTATTGACATATTTTAAAAATGCATTTAGTTCATCAATAGTACCGTCCCATATTATCAGAACATCGTCAATAAATCTAACCATTTTAACTATGTTTTTTGTAAAAACACTTTCAAAAATATTGGCTGACTCCCATCCTTGCATAAAGATGTTAGCATAACTGGGAGCTAAAGAAGCACCCATGGACACGCCATTGGTTTGCACAAAAAGTTGGTCATAAAACTCTAGGTAATTATGGCTCAACACCAAATCTATCATTTCCATTAGTAGTCCCACTGTGTTGGAAGAAAATTCTTTAGATTTGAGTAGTTCCAGTCTAACCATCTCCATTCCCTCCTTATTTGGTATCATCATATATAAAGAGTTAATATCTAAGGTTAACAATAAATGAGAATCAGAAACCCTAATGTTGCTTAGTTTGTTGATACAATCATATCTATCCTTTATGTATGTGATACTCTTAGGTACTACTTTTTGAAGGTGTTTGTCTACTAGTATGGACATTCCCTCCGTTTTACTGTTTCTGCTGACAATAATGGGTCTTAGCTAATAAGGGTCTCACATACCTAGTCCTCAACCATTATCTCTTCCATTATTTTACAGGTACCCGGCCTTGCCTCATAGACGCAAAACCATTTACCAATCCAGGAAGTCCACACACTCCCTCTCTGAACTCTGCTCATCAGTGGATACCACCCCAGCAAAAGTTACCGTTAAGAACAGTGTATGTGTGAATTCAAATGTTGTTTTTGAACCCTGTCTTTTAGTCATATTTCTGTCTACTATTGAAGAGGCTCCTGGTCAGCTACAACCCGTCACGGTGCACCCCCCACCAGCGACCAGCCTAACTTTGCTACCTGCCTACCAAACTAGCTCCAAATCTGCAAGCTCCATTGCCTGTATATTCCCCATCCCCAGTTGCCTATTTCTTCTCCTTCCCCTCGACTGCAACCCCCACCTTCACCTGTTTGCTGATTCTCCACTTACTCTACCTTCCTTTCCCTCTGGACACACTAAGTCTTCCTACTGCATAACACTCTGCTCTTTCACCCCCACCCTCCTCCTGTAATCCTCCACTCCCACCTCCATGCTCTGAGGTCATTCTGTCCTTCCTCCATACACTAGGGCTCAAATCATAGCAAAGGTACTATCAGCATAGTTGTCCCTTCGTACCTGAGTCAACCCAATTACAAGCCCAGTGATACCAGATCTTATGGCGCTTTTACTTTAAGTCACACCTTATACTACTAGGTTTAGAATACAAATCTGCAAGCAGCTTGAAAGTGACAAAAGCAATCATTTCACACTCCCTGAGCTTAAAACCTATGTAGTGTTTTTTAACTACAGCTGTCCCTCTCCAACTTCTCTAAGCACTCTCCCTGATTGTTTTTTCTTACCTGCTTCTCTTGGACAGTGTAGCCCTGCTCAGTTCGCTTTGCTCCCCTACCCTACTCCCAGTCCCACCCACCCCATATCAATTACTCTTCTAATCACAAACCATGCCCACAACCACTCCTACAACTCAATTACCCAATCAAATCAAACCTAACATCCCCACTCTGACATACTAAACTACACCCAACACAATACCTCCCCTAATCACCATTACTGGACTCATACCCACAACAATATAAAATGCCCTCATGCATGTACTCCACCATGCTACAACCACTATGTCTCACATTTTCCCTCTCCTCTATCTTCCTCCTATCTTTCCTCTCCTCATACCAAACACACCTCCACTTTACCCCACCACCACCACGGCAAACTGACTCCACTACCAACCTGATTAAAGCTGAACATTCTCCTCTATCATCTTGTCACCTCTACTCCACCACACCTTTCTCCTGTCTATATAATATTCTCAGCTACAAAACTAAACAACAAAGGCCTGACAAATTACTCCACAAACTGAATAAACTCTATCTAAACCTAAAACAAATTCTCTCATGTTGCTGTGACATTCATCCAAATCCATGTCCCAAAAACAGCAACAATTCAAACCCCACAAACCCTAACCCTGTATATCTAAGACCTGCCTCATCGCTCCTCTTTCTAAACATAAATATAAGGAGTATTCTTAACAAAACCCAAGACTTCCATGCCCTACTAACCATGTATAAGCCTGATATAGTAGTACTAGAATTATAAAGGTCTTAAAGTTACAGTGGTTGTCTGCAGTACAAATAAGAGGTGGCAGGGAGTTCCAGAGTTCTAGAATTAATTTTAGCCAACTAAAACTCAACCCCAATAAACAAATAATTATTGCAGGAGGATATATCACCCCAGGCAATAATACAAGTATACTGGAAAATCTACTTAGCTGGATGTCATCTTCCCTTCCACAAGAAACAATACTTTCAGGAGACTTTAACATTGACTGGGCTGAATGCACCAGCCACAATCCCTCTACCTACATTAACCTCCATAAGTACACCCAAATTATATCCACCCCTACAAGAACATATAAAACCTTCAAATGCCAATCCATCTTGGACTGGATTTTACTATCTGACCCCACTCTTACCCACCAATCAGGCTGTCTCCCTGATAGTCTGATTGACCATCAGCCTACATACTTAATTATACACCGTTCCCACCAAACAAAACAATCAATACTCAGAACTGTACGTAACAAAAAAAAAAACTTAAGAGCCCAGGACCTAATCTACTCACTACAATGCTGTAACTGGTCCCCCCTATAATGTCTATTACTAGATGAAGCCGTAGAGTACTTTAACTCTACCTTCCTAAAAATCCTAGATTCCTATGCAACACCCAGAACCACTAGAATCAAAACCAACTATGCCCCATGGCTATCTAAAGATACCATGTCCCTAATGAAAGAAAGAGACAAAGCCTGGTCACACTTTCAAATGCACAAAACTACTGCCCAGCGACAGAAATACCAAGAACTCCACAACAATGCCAAAAAACTAATAAAGCTAGACAAGACTAACTATTATAAATCCATGCAGGAAAAACACACCAATAACCCTCAGAAATTCTGGGCCTCATTAAACAACCTTCTTCACCCAGGTAAAACTACTACCCCTTCCCCTATATTACCAAACACCCACAGTGACATCCCCACCCAGTTTAATAAATACTTCACTGAAACAATCCAAGCCCTAGCAAATACCCAAAAAACTGCTTCCAACTCCAAAGCAACAGTAACCCCCACACCCTCTAATACATTAAACAATTGCAGCTTTTCCCTGAATCCAATCCCCACTACTAAAATAGCTAAGCTCTTCAAAAAGCTTAAACTAACAACATTAGCAGCAGACAATCTTCCAGCCAACTTTCTACAGATTACAGCAGAGGCTATAGCTTATCCCGTGTCCATCCTCATAAACAAGTCAATAACTGAATGTAAAGTCCCCCACTCCTGGAAAATAGTGCATATTATACCTTTGCTCTAAGGAGGTCAATCACTTGAGCTTACCAACTACTGCCCTATAGCAATTCTATCACCCTTATCAAAAATATGAGAGAGAGTTGTTTATGCCCAGATCATGCACTACCTCCCAAAAAACAACCTTCTATCTACATCCCAGCATGGTTTTAGGCCTTCCCATAGCACCACCACAGCACTGCTCTCATTTTCCAGCATTGTGAATCTACAAAGAAACAAAGGTCTATTCGTATCCTCTATATTCCTTGATTTATCCAAAGCCTTCAATATGGTTAACCACAGTATACTCCTAAAAACCCTAACTACCCTGAACATCAGCTCCTCTACCATATCCTGGTTTTCTAGCTATTTATCAAACTGGCAACAGGCAGTCCTATGGAAAAAAACAATTGTCCCCCCTACAACCAGTAGCCATAGGTGTCCCTCAAGGGCCCATCCTTGGCCCCTTGCTATTTTCACTATTCACTAAACAGATAGCCACATCCTCACCTTTGGCCTCTATAGTACAATATGCAGATGACACCGCTATTATATGTGCCACACCCACCTTGATGGAACTAAAAACCATCACCCAAAATAACTTTTCCCTAGCAGAAGAATGGTTCACCAACATTAAACTTATACTTAATCCAAAGAAAACCAAACTTATTATCTTTAGTCCTGGAAGGTCTCCTCCTGTATACAGTAACTTTGACATAAAATCCAAAGATAATACACTAATCACCCCAACAACTCACACAAAGCTATTAGGAGTTGAAATCGATAATAACCTGAAGTACAACACACATATTGCCCAAACAATCAAGAAAGTCAACAAAAAAATTGGCCTCCTTTATAGGAAAAAACAGTTTATGTCTAAAATTGCAAAAGCCATGACTGCAAAAACACATCTACTATCCATCCTCATGTATGCCTCCCCTATCCTAACTAACCTTTGTAGCTCAGAACTTACCAAGATAGAATCTTGCTGCAACAAGATTGCAAAGTTTGCTACCGAAGCCAACTATAGGTCTCATAACTGCTTGGCCCTCAAGCAGCTGAGCTGACATGAGTTCCCTCAACTCCTCCTCCTCAAGCAACTCACAATTGCCCACAAGCTCTACCACCACCCTGAAAATAACCCTGCCCTTCATCAACTTATTCACCCCTACACCACATCCAGAACCTTAAGATCCACTTATCAGAACCACATAAATGTCATCAAACACAGAAATGAGGCAGGCAAATCCCTCTTTGCCTGCTCTATTGCCAGAATCTGGAATACACTCCCAAACCACATAACCTCCACAACCTCTACCTCCCAATTAAAAGACTTCTCAAAACCCACTACACAACAAACTGGCTCTGCCCACGTCCCCCCCCCCCCCCCAGGTTAAGCCATAACTGTTCTCTGTTGCTGGGATCCTGTAACAAATAAAAGTAAGCTCACCACCACCCTATATCTACAGTGTACCCTAGATCTAGGCCCCTGCCCAGAATGCTGCTAATCTTGTTCTACTAAACTATTCCTGTATGTCCTGCTGAATATCTTGCTTCTTCCTGTATGTTCTATTGGAAATTATTGCTGTGTGTTAATGAGAAACTGCTATAGTAGGAAATGAGTGACTGTTGAACTATATTGTATTTTTAACTTTCTCCCAGTGTGCATTCTGTTATATTACAAAATGTGTGACTTTAATATATATATTATATGGAGCTTTTCTCCCTGTGCCTCCACTGAAAATGGAGCTGTGTCCAGTCGGACTTTTCCGGTAAACAAATGTAAAATAATAAATAAAATAAAATTATCCAAAGCCTCTGACAATATCTCCCATAACCTTCTCCTATCTATACTTTCTAATCTAAACCTATCCCACTCTTCTGTCAACTGGTTTTCTAGTTACCTCTCTGACAGACAACAAGCTGTCAAATGGAGAAAAGCCACCTCCTCCTTCCTTAATACACCTACAGGCGTACACCAGGGTTCCATATTGGGTCCCCTATTGTTCAACATTTTCACAAATGACTTCTACCAGAACATTCCTAGTGCTAAACTGATTCAATATGCAGATGACTCTACAATCATCTGCTCTGCCACTTCCACCACCACTCTCTTAAAACTAACTCAGGATGCTTTCATTTATGCTGCTCATTGGATGATAGACAACCACCTATCACTCAATGCATCAAAAACTAAAATTATGTTATTTTCCCCTTCAAAAAGTACCATTATAGACATGAACTCATTTTCCATTACTCTCTCAAGGAAGCCTGCTATGCAAAGCTTCTAGGAGTCCTTATTGATGAACAGTTAAAATTTGATACCCACCTACTAACTAATATAAAGAAAACCCACCAGAAACTAGGCATGCTCTAACGCCATAACCACTATATTACTCCCACTACTAAACTTGTACTCTCCAACACCTTCCTCATCCTTTCTCTCTTATATGGTGCCCCACTTCTTACCAACCTTCAATCTTCTCTAAAAACAAAGCTATCCCCCTGTCATAACAAAATTTCTAAGTTTGCTACTGGCTATAAATTTTCCTCACATCACTGCAATGCCTTACACAAACTAAATTGGGTCGAACTTCCCAACCATCTTACCTATATTCAACTTTCTCATGCCCATAAACTCATCTTTAATCCCTTCATCTGCCCCTCCTTTACCTCCTCCTTCAAAATGCACCTACCCAACAGACTTCTAAGATCCAATAACCAGAATTTTTTTGAACTGCACAAGCCTGATCATCCTAAAGACAAACACCTACTATCCTTTTCCCTAGCTCGCCTCTGGAACTCCCTGCCACCTCTTATTCGTACTGCAGACAACCACTCTACCTTTAAGACAGTACTTCATTCCCATCTCAAAACCCTCTGGGAATGTTCCTGCACTCATCCCACATGACTCACCTCTTTTTTCCCCATTTCTCACACTCCTTTACTTCTCTCTTCTCTTCATCACACTGAGCTTCTCTGACTACTACCATCTTCATTCTTCGCATTGACTCCTACTCCTGCTGTACGTTTTTTCCTTATTGTCCCCCTTCTTACATTCAACAATTAACACCTCTTATCCCCCATCCTACTTTAACTCTGCTATGATTTCACGTAAAACTGCAATGCCAACCCCATGTTATTTCACATTCTAACAAACCTAACAGGAATATGCACCAATGGATTTTTCTTATTTCAATTGACTTATTTGTGTGTGAGTGTGTGTGTGTGTGTGTGTGTGTGTGTGTGTGTGTGTGTGTGTGTGTGTGTGTGTGTGTGTGTGTGTGTGTGTGTGTGTGTGTGTGTGTGTGTGTAATTTTACCTTTTATCTTTTTAACTGAATTTTCACTGCAATCCTAGATTTTTTATCATGTTATGTAATACCATAATTCTTCAATAGTATTACATAACTGTAAATGCATTGCCTTCATATTATATTGCTGTTCATGGAGCTTTTTTCCCCTGGGACTCCATTGAAAATGGGCTCTTCTTGGCCCAATGGACTATCCCAGTAAACAAACTGTAAAATAAATAAATAAATGAATTAACTGCCACACTCCTTTCTTCCGTGTTTTCATTTAACCCATCTCCTACCCCAAACAAACCAAACTGTTAACTGAAGTCTTGTAACTAAAGTACAAGCTTTGCCTCATCCTGAGCTACTCTGACCTGCAAGAAAACTCTGCCACATATGTAACTGCTGAGATCCCTCTGCCTTACATTTCCAGCATTTAGTGCCCTTTTTATTCTACACCTAACCAGCTTATCAGGTATGATGAATCATTTGTGTAGAATACGCATCTGATGTTAGAATATGGAACTGAAGCCTCTCATACCAATGCATATCTGGATTTGCATTGCTTACAAAATTACATTTCTCCTACCTATATCCATCTCTCAACTCTTCCTTAACATATCCACTACCACATTCCTGCCTCCTCTTCTACTACCTAACAGTCTATTATACTCATCATTTTCCAGGCTTTTTCACAAATCCCAGTTGTGCATCAGCTTCCTCAATGCCATTCTGTCAGTTGCTGCTCACCTATTCCCCTTACTCTTACTTCTTATATTCTGCTATCAGATCTACCCCCCCCAAAGCCTTAATAGATTTTTTTATCTCCTTACATGAATTACTCTCCAAATATCCATTTCTCTCACTCATTGTCTTATTCACTTGACACAGATTATTGCCTTTGGTACAGAAACAACATTTTAAGATAAAAAGGATGACTATGTTTTTGTAAAAGGTTGGATGGGAAATAAGGTAATAAATAAAACTGACATTTTAAACTAGAAAAATGTACCTTTCAGTGATAAGGAAAGCTGTGATGGAATGCGTTTTATAAAATCTGTACTAAATATTTAGAGGATAAAAAGTTTAAGAAAACAAATGTATGGCTAAGTAATAAACTCTGGTGGGATAAACATTTAAGGAGACTCCTAATAAAAAAGAGAAGAATATGTAAACATTACAAAATCATTGGTACTAAAGTTAACAACAGGTGAACAACTCAAGTATCTTATTGACTGAAAAATGAATTAATGAAGAAACTAAATTATCAAAATTGTTTATTATACATACCTGATAAGAAAAACATTTTTAAAATGTGTTAATTTGGAAAGGAATACTCAAACAACTGTTGGCTCTTTTGTTATTAATGATGAGTTGATATCCAACAGCTATGAAGTAGCCCATATAATGTTCAAAATTATCTAATGTACAAGGTATATAGGATTCAGATTACACAGTTGGCAAAGTAGCAGGTTTGTGTCCTTGGATTTCAAAGTTAGATGTCCCAAATTTGCTCTTTAAAATTAAAAAGGAAAAAGAAAAAAAAAACATGTTTATGAGTCCAGGCAACCTTTCTGGTAAACTTGTAAGTATCATTTTAGAAGGTATTATTGACAAATTCACATATATGTTAAATTACATTACTATATGGAATAGTACCAAAATAATGAAAAAGATCCCTCATGATGTCTGACTTTAAAGCGGCAAGAAACACAGATGATCTAACAGCAGACCTATTAGATTTGCTCCCATTTTTGAAAAAGGTTTTGAAAAATAATTATTGAAACATCTGGAATTGAATGAAAACTATAGACAAATTTGCATCCTGTAAAATATGGATTTATGAAGGGTAAGTCATATTTGGTATTCAGGTGAGGTTTTATGAGAAATTTCAGCAATGTTAGAGCAAGGTAAAACATGTTTAGTTATTTATCTAGATATCACTAACTCATTTGATATCCTCTCTCATAAATGGATCATACGGAGTCAAAACAAGTTAAAAGTTAATGATCATATACCCAAGTGGAATAATAACTGGTTAAACAATGGAAAACAATGTGTGCTATGCTATAGTGCAAATTCAGTTTGGATATGTACTGAAAGGGGAGCGCCCCGAGGCTTTCTTGTGGGATGTGTCTTGTTTATCATGTTTCGTCTGGTTTTCTTTATCCTTTCAGTTTTGGGTGTTACCATTTGCTGATGACTATAGGATAGGCACTGAAATATTTGATTTAACAAATACTAAAAATTAAATCACTACTTCTCCAAAATATAAGAACAATCTGAGAACATGGGTTTAAAATTTCATATATCAAAGAATAAAGTAATTGTATTAGGTTCAGATACAAGTACTAAAACAGTGTTAGGGAATAAAAATCTAGAAATTGTGGACCAAATAAAAGATCTTGGTACAAAAGTGGGAGATATTTCATCTTTTAAGACAGGTGTAATTGGAAGCAAAGGCAAAAGCATTAAGACAGACAGGAATTCTTTACAGCACTATTGAATCTAGCGATCTTATTCTGAAAGTATTATATACAGCAATAATCAGACCATCTATAGAATATTAGTTTATGCTCTCTTACTGCGTGAATTTACATTTCAAGAAGGGATACAAAGGCATTATACAAGAGGGATTAATGCAATCAGAAGGCTAACTTATACTGACAGTTTAAGACACCTTAAACTGAACATTGATTTGTGTGTATATATATATATATATATATATATATATATATATATATATATCAGAAGTGAACAATGCCTAGCATTTAATGTGGTTCCTGATTTTCAAAGAATCCACAGTATCCTAGCCTGACAGACAGAGGCGTGTGCTTAAAATTAAGTCAGAATAAAAGAGTGAAAAGGGATCAATATATCACAGATACGATTCCAAGTTACACAATGGTTGCCAATACCAGTAAAATACTCCACTTCAAAACAAAAAAAAAAAGACTAGGCAACTACGTAGAGGACAATAACATCAATATAGTGAACTATGAACTATTCCATTCCTCACTCCTCTCCATACTCCACTGCACTTTTCCTGTCTGCTTTCTCATTCCCTCCCTTAGCTCAGTTCTCTAGTAGCCAACTGCTTACCCCAGCAATCACACTCTCTTATTTGTCCAGATGCTATTGCCTTTCCCCACCACCCCAAGTGTAAGTCTTGACATACCCATTTGGTTTCTACAGACTGTCTTGCAGCCACTGATGCTTTATTTTCTTCCTTACTGACCAGTCCCTACTTTAATCACTGCTCTGTGCTGTTGCACATATGGTATCCATCAAACTAGTTCTTCCAGTTGAGATTCATGCTCTCCTTTCCCAGCCTCACCAAGTCACCTCCTTCCATGTTTATCTATCAAAAATCCTCTGCTATATTAGAATCAAGTTTCCTCAGTGAAAACGGGATATGTCTTGCTAAATAAACACTGCAATGCATAACACTTACAATCCCTCTCCTATCTTTATCTGGAAATGAGCTCACCCTTCTACTCCAGCTGTCTAGCATTTCCATAGTTACCAACCTCTCCTCTTGCCTATTTTCCTGTCTAGCTTTTGCCAATGTAGGAAACAGACTCTGTCTTAAACATTTAGCTTCTGTAGTCATATAGATACCCCCCTAGAAGCCCATGTTAAAATTATTATAATTACTTTCCTGCATATACATCCATCCAGAGTTAAACTTATGTCATGTTCTTTATATCCCTCCATTATGCGTGATACCTGCTTACAAGGTACAGGGTTAGATTCTCACCTTTGGAAGGAACATTTTCTAGGCTTACAAGGATGCACAAGTGCAGCTAGTCCAGTACTTACCTATGAACTAATATTGTTAAGCCTTCATCCCCATACAAGGCCAGCACTCCTATTAACCTGATTCTTTAAATGTTATACTGTCCTAACATCTTTACTGTATTTTGTTTTACCATGTTAAACCACTCCACTGAACTGAAAACTTGTTTTATATCAAAAAGCAACACTTTTCCAATAACCCAACTTCATCTTTCAACCTAATGTATGAATAGCACTACAGTCTTGAAAATGATCTTTAGATAACCCAATTACCATATCATACTTTACAGTCTCATTGCAATATCCTTGCAAATACTTTTACACCCACATTAATAAAATGTCATCATCCTTCCTTTTGGTAGTACAACCATTTCAGGTTTTCCACCTGATTAGGATATTCCCTTCCTTTCCTTCAGCACTCTGCACTCCCTGAACAACATCTCTGCCACTCCTTACATACACATGTATGCAGCAAACAGGAAGCAAATTCCTAATGTCTTTCCTTTCACCAACAGTACACTGCTTTTGCCATCTTATGTTTCTCTTTTTCATTTATTCATTAAATCCATCTAATGATCTCCCAGCTGCTCCACCCAATGATCATCTTCCATGTGCCTGTTCTCACTGTAGCTCATTATTTTCTGCATAAATGCCACCTAAGACTCCCAAATCCTCCCTCTAATATCTTATAATTTGCAAACCATCCTTCCAGCTAGAGCCTCAAGTGTCTGTACTCTACAGAGACCATTCTATCCTTCCAGTTCCGGGCTTGTAATTTGCACTCTAACCTGTCACCCACTGCATTACTCCACATTCGACTCCACATTATTGCTCTGTATCTTCCACAAGTCTTCCTTAATATGCATAAAACGTCATATCTGCCATCTTTCCCTCCATCACTGCCTCTAATGTTTCTCTGTAGATCATGCAGCTTTTACTCTAGACTAATTTCCCGTGTTCTTTTTCCACAAGAAAGATATGATGCCAATAATATACCCCCTCATAATGCTTTCAGAACCTGCCAGCACATCTTCTTCTGTAGTTTTCTTGTTCAGCCACTTCCATTCTTGCCTCCAACATCTGTTGTCCTTCAAGTGTTTTCCAAAAGCCTATGTTTTCATTGATGCCACCCACCACCACTGTCCTCTCCCTCCTTCCCACCTATAATTCACCAACACAACTTCCCTTTACATACTTTTCAAGAAGCCCTATCAGGAGGCTTTGAGATACTCTCCTTTAGGATGCTTTCCCGTTTTCTTCATTCGTTGACCCTTTCACCAGACATATGCCTGGAATGAGCCTGTGAACTTTTGCTTTACAATAGTCATTTGTTGTTAGATGCTTTTAAGTCCAGGTGACTTTCTTGCAGTTACCATGGGGATAATTACTGTTTGTTGTATTCTGTTGTGTTGTTGAGATTTCAGACATTGTTCCTGTGATATTGCCTTGTCATGTCATTACTGTGTTACAGATATCACCCTACAGTGTTTGAGTCTGTACAGTTTGGAAAGAAGGAAACAACTGATTTCTTCCTTTTTCCTTTCTTACATTTCCCTTTTCTAAATGTATGTGACCTGGAAGTTAATATATACAAAGAACAGGACTGAAAGGGCAAAATCACCAAGGGGTTGTAACTCCATACAAAAATGTTAATTTTGTTTTTTTTTTTTTTTTGCAACTTTGATGGTAGTATTTTTAAGGTGCCTTTTTTGTAATGCAAATGTTTCATTTACAGTGTTTTCTATCTTGAAGAAGAGAGACATAACATGTAATTACAAATCTCTTCTGATGCTCTTCCAGTTTATTTAGCAAATCCTCCCATGCTCTGCCATCCCATTGGCTCCTATGCTACTGAATTTTTCTGCTCTTTGTCTCTGCTCATGACTAACATTCTTTGTTGACCTGTCTTGCTAATTATAATAATTGGGAGGGTGGACATGCAATGTTATAGACAGATCCACATGCTGTTAAAAAAGGCAGTGTAGTGGAGAACTGATCATCTACAGGACTCATAGGAAAAATATTGCAAAAAAAAGTACCTAATTATTGTGCTGCAGGGACTATTAAACCTATAAAATGTCCCAACATCAGTGACTTTCAGTCCCACATTTACAAGCCCTGTGAGATTCCACTCCTTACCTGCCATTCTCCCCTTACTTGCCAAATACTCATGATACCGTTGAACAGCTTTGTTATAATGCTGTCACTCGCTGCTTCTTCGTCTGCCTCTGAGTTCCTTTCTCCTTCCCTTACTTCCTTCCCATTCCTAACCAGAACCCAGAGGCAGTTTGCAAAGTCATCTGCCTTTTCCTGAGCTCAGTCTTTGCTAGCAACCTCATCCTTAGTTTTAAACAGCACCGCATAACAAGGATTCATATTATTGACCATATGTTTCACTCTCAGGAAAACTGTTAGATATTCATTTACTTACTCACATAAATCTAACTTTCATTTAGACTGACCATGACAATATTACAGAACACCACAGGTTTCTATATTTATATTCCTTTATTTATAATTGACCACCAGTATAAATCTACCTAGTATGATCCTCTAGAATTCCTTTAAAGCCTTGACTCTTCCTCATTCTTTAGGTCATGTCTACAGTGGCAAAGCTTCAATGTCTTGATCAGTCCATGCCTGGGTCTACTCTGCTAGAATTTTCCATCCCCTTTCCTGTACTGTCAGTCATGCTCATGCACACACTAGTTACCAGTATAACCTCCGTCCCACTAATCACCTTATTGGCAGGTCCCCATGCTCTCCCAATCCAATGATCAAATGTTGCTGACTTTTCCGTATTTCCTTGTGGCCACTCAGCGGATGACATGCCATACTTTGCTGGTTGTTATGCCCTTTACTTTCTTACCATTATGCTGTCTATTGCAGTGCCTGTATTTGTGTTAAAGGTGTATCACACTATGTTACTGGCAAGTACTCCATTCATGCAAAATATTTATTATCCTCTGGCCATTGGTTCTTTATTCTTCATCACTAATTACACCTGCTCTTTGGCATGTTCTCACTCTTTTGTTGATGATCCTGACAGACTTTTCTATTTTCATCTACTATCCATCACTTCATCAACCTTTCTAGGAAACTGTAACCGTCCCAAATATGCAATGTTTTGGTGTCTATAATAACTATGTCATGATATAATAATGAAGTTACTCCACTTGCATCCCGATATTTTCATCTCACCCTACCAGAACCAGTAGAGCATACAATGTCCCATCCAGCTGCTGTAGTATGAATTGGCTGATGATATACGTTCAATATACTTCATGACTTTTGTGAAGACGCATTCATCTTTTTTAGGTCAAGCTGTAATGACAATCATCATTGTCTGGTTTTGTCATGTCCTATTATCCTAATCACACATCTCTTGGAGTGAATAAAATCTTTTCACTGGTGCACGAAAGCTGAAAATACAAGTTCGTTCTAGTCATTCTTTGCCAGCCTCACTCATCGTCTCCTTATTTTGTACTCTTCTGTTTCTTTTCTCTTTCTCTCACTCTTTTTTTCTTTTCTGACACTGTTTGCAGAAGATATTCTCTGGCCATAAGTGCCTTACAGAAACTAGCATTTCCCTGTTTCTTATTCCTCTCTGTGACCCTCTTATTTTCATGGATTGCCATGTTCCTGTACTTACCTGATGTCTGCCTTTTTCTGTCTTTAAATCAGGCTTTCAAGAGACCAAAAATCTTGGAAGTCTGTCACTGCCCCTCCCCAAAACAAATAACTGAGTTATTATATTATAATTCTGGAAACCTTTTCACGTTATGTCCCTTGTTAACAGTATTTATCTGCTTTCTTTTAACTTTTCTGCTATCATAATGTCTGATAACTGAGCCTGTCATGGCCCAAAGCTGCATTATCCATTATGTCCATCTGTCTATTGCCCTAACCAAACCCAATATTCTGTCCTAAGTAGATCCAATTTATTTATTTTCCTTTTTGCTGGCAGAGCAATAGGGTAGTTGTTAGCTATTGTGAATGACCTCAGACCAAGTGCTGCATCTCAGTGATGTCATCATTGCGTAGGGTTTTCCTAATAATGAAGGTACTCAGACAGATGGGATCATAAGAATTGCAAGGCAAGTAAGTTTGAAAAGCCTGTACACCTTATCAAATACCACCTTTAAGATGCACCTAACTTCTAGGATGGCAAAACATGTCAGGCCGGGAAGAATCTTGCAGGTAACCATCCAATTGTCAATGTTAGTCTTGAAGGAAGAAGGGTGTCACATTGTATGAAATACAGGAGCAATTTAGTATGGAGATTTAACACTGTAAACAGTTAACTTCTGCTTCTAACCTGCACACTGCCTTAATATCTGCTATGATAACTTTTACTATAGCCAGAGTGACAATCCTTCTGTGCCTCCCACTGTTCTTAACCTCTTGCCTGTTGTTTTATATATATATATATATATATATATATATATATATATATATGTATGTGACTATTTCATAAGAAAGAAAGACCACATTATCAAAGACGAGAAGGCTGAGATGAGATATCTGAGACTTCATTTGAATGAATAACCACATAGCTGACACATTTCCATTGGTAAGTAACCAGTTGACCAACAAGGATGAATTCACCCTTTTCCCCACTGTAGTGAGATCCCGGAGTTGGTATATTTAGCTGGGAGTGGGGGGTGCACCCCCCAACATTGGTGGAAGTTAGGGGGTTCATAGTCTCCCGCCCATGTGGGTTGGAAATGGTGCTGAGTATTATCCATCAGTTGTTGGCCCAGTGGTTACGTACCATTGGGAACATGTTGGCTATGTGGTCATTCATTCATATGAAGTTTCGGAGATTTTGTCAGCCTTCTTGTCTTCAGTAATGTGGTCTTTCATTCTTATGAAGTAGACCCATACACACACACATATATATATATATATATATATATATATATATATATATATATATATATATATATATAAATGAGACTGTTTACTTAGCAATGCATGAGCTACAAACCCAGAAAAATCAGTATCTTTGGGTAAATAGATGATTTTTAGCAAAATAAAATATGTCTTTTGCTCTGAAGAACTAAAATCCTGAAGTTAGTATGTTTAAATTGTAGGGGTGTCAGGACACAGCCTCATGACTGGGGGTGTATTTCAAAACCTCCCCTGTGATGTGAATGTCTTTCTTCTTTATACAAGTTTTTTTTTATGCAATCCACAGTAGAATGTGTACGATTTGGGAAATAAAAATGTTGGACTTTATTGAACTTTCATTTTTGGAACTTGATTCCATGGTAATTAAACCAAAGGAGTATGTTGAAATACATGTAGTACTGTAAAAGTGCATACATTTGTCTGCCATATGCAAGCAGACAAAGTTGCAGTTATTAACTACAGCAATTTAAGTATATTAAAACTGCTTAGGAATGAATAGTGGGTTGATAGTAATTTCCTGAACTGTTTTACATTTCATAAAGAAGATATTGTATGAAGTTTTATTTTATTAAACTGCAATGATTTCTATTTAAACACACTTTTGAACATACAGAATGTAGTGACTAAGGTATAATAAGAATTAGTTAATTATTATATTTCAAAGTAAACTTGCTTTTAACATCTACAGCCGTACACGTTACTTGCTTTGAAGAAGTGCTGACTACTGAAAGCTTCATTTTGATTTGTTGAGTCACACAGTGGAAAATATTTTGAATTTTATGTATCAAATTTCTGACAGTTTGTTATAGAATACAAGGACAATGGTAATATAATATTTTAACCTCAGAAATACCCATATTGTTAGTTAAATTATATTCCCTACCCTGTGTCATACCTGTTCTTCTTTTTCCTAGCTGGCCTGGTCCTTCTGAAACATAACTCTGGCACTGTTTACCTCCACTGTTGTGACCAGGACACCATAGCGTTGGCAGCCTAACTTGGGTGAAAAAGCTGATTTACTTCATGACAGTAACCATCCAATCCATGGGAAAATAATTTTGCTCTCTTTGTGAGCATTCAATATCAGTCTGAAAAAAACACATGCAGCCGAATACATCACGCATTACGTCATCAATTTAATCTGATACATCATCAGGCTCATGTTCTCTTCTCACTAAGATGGTACACTGTGATGCTTTAGGCACTGAACATGTTATCAGCTGCATTATGTTGTATCCCTTGGTTCTAACTCTCTTCCAGATGGACATGGCTGTTTCATTATCAATCATGAAACTCACTGGTGTGTTAACTGAGTCTTTCTCTTATAAGTCTTAAAACCACTGGAGGCTGACACATGTAAAAACACAGGTGTATTTGCAAAACAGAAATCTGAAATTAAATAAATAGTCAATTTGACTTTTCTTATTAATGACACAAGCCACTTACAATATGAAAAGCACCTTCAGTGTAAAGTCATATTCCTTATAGGCATCTCTACCCAAATGGTTCGATGTTACAACAGCAACATGCTGCCAAACAAAAGTCATAACTGCAGACATTACCATGCCTTACCTTAAGCTCCACCTTAAAAATTCTTGCTTAAAGTTCCTCAGGCCATATCCATGATAAGCAATGCCTGGAACTTTCTCCATCTCCAGAAATCACAAATCATTATGAACCTCTGACTGAGAAGTCAGCTTCCTGATTGACCCTGAACTTCAGGTAGGGATTCTGAGGTCTG
>NC_056728.1:1872036750-1872054250 GCF_019279795.1 Protopterus annectens
CAATCAAGAAACTTATATAGAATTACAAAAGTTGCTGTTAAAGGGGTAATTGATAAGATATAAATTTTATTGCTTGACATGCTTATGACATATATTATATCTGAAGATCTGTTTAAATAGTTCAACATAGAACATCCACTTATTCCCATTGTATATGGGCTCCCCAAAATAAATAAAAATGCACAATGCCCACCAACAAGACCCATTTTCTCTAGTAAAGGTTGGGCAACCGAATCGTTGACTATTTTTGTTGAAAAGAATTTGCATCCAGTACTAGAGACTTTAGAAACAGTTTTAAAAGATACTAAGTCCTTCCTACAGGAATTGTATAGTAAGACAGCCACATTAAGTGATGACTATTTACTGGTTAAAATAAGAAAATCAGGCTTTGATGGTCAATAAAGGCACAAGAAGAAGCAAACTGCCACAAGATTAGCGTACTACACTTTATTGAACGCTTTCATCAAAAGACTTCCTCAGAAACACATTAAAACACCAAAATTAAAACCATTTAAACACAAAAAGCACAAATCAATTAATTAATCAATTGAATATGAAAAACCATTAACACTGAAATTTAAAAACATAACATATAAAAATAGTTGAACAATTATTTAAATACATATTTAAACTAATATCTTTAAGACTAAGTTTTCTGTATTAAAAAAAAAAACACTTGATATTAACAGTCTCATTTAACCCAGGTTTTTTTACAGCCCCAAGTTTGATTTGCCACATTGTTTCCCTTTGTTCCAAAACATTTTTGAAGTCCCCATCTCTCAAATCAGTATTAACCACCTCCAAAACAGTAAAAAGAAATTTATTATATGTACCACATTCAGAGGCATGTTTAAATATAGCATTCTTAAAATATTTAGTTTTTGTACTATATATATGCTCCCTAATGCATTCCTGTAATGTACATGTGGTCATACCAACATAAAATGCCAAACATCCACTACAAAAACTAATATAGACTACCCCCTTAGTCTGGCAGTTAACCAGGAACTTCAAAAGTTTATTTCCTGTGCTCCAATGAAACATAGGGCCCTTCATAATTATACCAACAAAAATTACAATGTTCACACTTATGCATACCTCTTTTTTGAATTTGCTGTTTATTGACTTTACCACCCGTAAAATAATTTTCCAGCAACTTTTTAAAATTAGAACTGTTCCTATAAACAAACTTTGGTTTTGCCCCTAAAACTTTCACCAATTCTGAATTGCCTTCCAAAACTTTCCAGTTATTTTCCACTATATGTTTAATACCCCAAATATCCACTGTCATATCAAGAGAACAAACAGCACCAAATTTACCACTATCGTTGGTGTTGTCATTATTGTGTTTCACCAAGGTCATTAAAGGGGCCCTTAGTAGGGCAGGATATAAATCATTGTCTATTTAGAAAATCATGCCCCAAGTTTTCCAAATATGTTTTATTGTAACCCCTATTAAGGAACATCTCCATAATCAATTGAAACTCTTCCAGTAAATCACTATGGCTTGTTGTCATTCGACAAGCTCTGATATATTGCCCTTTAGGGACATTCTTCTTGATATGTTTTGGGTGATTACTATTATGATGCAGGTACCCATTCGTAAAGTTTTTTTTTACAAAAAATCTGACTTTGAAACATTTTTTCATGATTGTCCCACCTAAGGGATACATCAAGAAAATTAACATGCTCACCACTACTTCCCAACAAAAATTAAAAAGAAAACAGATAGCTTGTTAATATCTGTCAGAAACCCATCTACTGTAACCTGTGTACCCTCAATAATAAAAAAAGAGATCGTCCAGAAACCTGGAATAAAAAGTATGTTATATTGCTTCTCCAAATTCAATAAAACATTAGTTTCTCACCAGGCCATGACTGTACTGGCATAAACTGGGGTGGCTGATGACCCCATAGCAACACCTCTTTTTTGTCTATAATATACCTGATCGAACAAAAATAAATTATCATTCAAAACAATGTCAGCAAGATTACAAACCAAAGTGATTGTTCCTACATTCATTTCTGAATGTTCAGTTAAAAAATCCCTGACTGCTTCAACCCCGTTGTCATGGGGGATACAAGTAAATAATGAAACAACATCAATAGGAAACATGATATGCCTGGTTGCATCAAATTTAAAGGTCCCAAAAAGCTCCCCTAGTTTATGTAAAAAATCCCAGGAGTCTTTTAAGTAGAACTTGAAATTTTGTACCAACCGATTCAATAAGGCATCTACTACTAAAGCTATTCCCTCAGTGATGGAATGTGGAGAATAAACTATTGACCTAAAAGGGTGATTAACCAAGTCCTTATGGATCTTGGGAATACCAAACAAAACACCAACCTTTAGTTTATCAACTACACAGAATTCATACATTTTTAAATCCATACCACTGA
The DNA here is from genome assembly GCF_019279795.1 of Protopterus annectens. NCBI lineage: Eukaryota > Metazoa > Chordata > Ceratodontiformes > Protopteridae > Protopterus > Protopterus annectens. The sequence goes on from NC_056728.1 coordinate 1,872,039,151, forward strand.
GAGGATGGTGGTTTGTAGGATGACATTGGTGACCAAGAAGAGGAGGATGAGTGTAAGGACAGCACCAAGGATCAAATGGTGGAAATTGAAAAAGGGTAATTGTGAGGTGATGTTCAGGAAAGAGTTAGGACAGGCACTGGGTGGCAGTGAAGAGTTACAGAATAGCTGGGTAACTACAGCAGAGCTAGTAAGAGAGATGGCTAGAAAGGTGCTTGGTGTGACATCTGGAAAGAGGAAGGAGGACAAGGAGACCTGGTGGTGGAATGAGGAAGTACAGGAGAGTATACAGAGAAAGAGGTTGGCGAAGAAGAAGTGGGATTGTCAGAGAGATGAAGAAAGTAGGCAAGAGTATAAGGAGATGAGGTTCATGGCAAAGAATGAGGTGATGAAGGCTAAGGATAAGGCGTATGAAGAGTTGTATAAAAGGTTGGACACTAAGGAGGGAGAAAATGACCTGAACCAATTGGCTAGACAGAGGGACTGAGCTAGTAAAGATGTGCAGCAGGCAAGGGTGATAAAGGATAATGAGGGAAATGTACTCACAAGCGAGGAGAGTGTGTTGAGCAGATGGAAACAGCACTTTGAGGGGCTGATGAATGAAGAGAATGAGAGGGAGAGAAGGTTGGATGATGTGTGGATAGTGAATCATGAAGTGCAGTGGATTAGCAAGGAGGAAGTAAGGATAGCTATGAAGAGGATGAAGAAAGGAAAGGCTGGTGGTCCCGATGACATACCTGTGGAAGCATGGAGGTGTTTTGGTGAAATGGCAGTACAGTTTTTAACTAGATTGTTTAATAAAATCTTGGAAAGTAAGAGGATGCCTGAGGAATGGAGAAAAAGTGTTTTGGTACCAATTTTTAAGAATAAAGGTGATGTGCAGAGCTGTAGTAACTACAGAGGGATTAAATTGCTCAGTCACAGAATGAAGTTATGGGAAAGAGTAGTGAAAGCTAGGTTAAGAAGGGAGGTGATGATTAATGATCAGCAGTATGGTTTCATGCCAGGAAAAAGCACTACAGATGTGATGTTTGCTCTGAGAGTGTTGATGGAGAAGTATAGAGAAGGTCAGAAGGAGTTGCATTGTGTCTTTGTGGATTTAGAGAAAGCATATGACAGGGTGCCTAGAGAGAAGTTGTGGTATTGTATGAGGAAGTCAGGAGTGTCAGAGAAGTATGTAAGAGCGATACATGATATGTACAAGGGTAGTGTGACAGCAGTGAGGTCTGTGGTGGGAATGAAAGATGCATTTAAGGTGGAGGTGGGATTACATCAAGGATCAGCTCTGAGCCCTTTCTTATTTGCAATGGTGATGGACAAGTTGACAGACGGGATCAGACAGGAGTCCCCGTGGACTATGATGTTTGCAGATGACATTGTGATCTGTAGTGAGAGTAGGGAACAGGTGGAGGAGACCCTGGAGAGGTGGAGATATGCTCTAGAGAGTAGAGGAATGAAGGTCATCAGGACTAAGACAGAATATATATGTGTGAATGAGAGGGAGGATAGAGCAATGGTGAGGATGAAGGGAGAAGAGGTGGCAAAGGTGGATGAGTTTAAATACTTGGGATCAATAGTTCAGAGTAATGGTGAGTGTGGAAGAGAGGTGAAGAGGAGAGTAGAGGCAGGATGGAGTGGGTGGAGAAGAGTGTCAGGAGTGATTTGTGACAGACGAGTACCAGTAAGAGTGAAAGGGAATGTCTACAAGAGGGTAATGAGACCAGCTATGTTATATGGGTTGGAGACAGTGGCATTGACAAAAAGGCAGGAGTCAGAGCTTGACGTGGCAGAGTTGAAGATGTTAAGATTTGCACTGGGTGTGACGAGGATGGACAGGATTAGGAATAAGTATATTAGAGGGTCAGCCCAGGTTGGAAGGTTTGGAGACAAAGCCAGAGAGGCAAGATTATGTTGGTTTGGACATGTGCTGAGGAGGGATGCAGAACATATTGGGAAAAAGATGCTAAGGATGAAGCTGCCAGGTAACAGGAAAAGAGAAAGGCCTAAGATAAGGTTTATGGATGTGGAGAGAGAGGACATGCAGGTGGTTGGTGTGACAGAGCAAGATGCAGAAGACAGGAAGAAATGGAAACAGCTGATTTGCTGTGGCGACCCCTAACGGGAGCAGCTGAAAGAAGAAAAAGATCACCACACATTAGGGCTTCATACAAAAAAGAATAAATATTTTGATAACTAAGATGAATATCAAAAAGACATCTTTTTTCATACTCTTCTGTGTTGTTCAACAGCTTAAACATATTTTCTTTATATTTGTCCACATTCATAAAAACAATGTTACCACCTTTATCACTTTTCATGATCCTGAGGTTAGATTTTTTTCTAAGTTCTCCCAGAGCATCCCGTTCATCAGTGGTTAAATTATCAACCCATTTCCTTTTTTTGTTTGCCAAATATCCAGACAGCTCTTGCAGGCAAATCTTCTCAAAAACCTTTATGGTATTATTCAAAGCAGGTGTAACAAAAGAAGGTTTAATAAAAACCTCACATGGCTTTGGTATATTATACATTAAATAGTGAAGATTCAAACTATGCCTATATTTTATTATATCAATAACTGTTTTAATAAATTCAGCCCTCCCTAGTGGGAACAAAGTTTAAACCATACCTTAAAATACACAATTTTATTGTCAGTTAAATGAATGTCAAACAAATTTACAATGTCCAAAGCCTCTGTTAGAGTCCTTATTGTTCATCCACTAATGAATTGGAACTGGTTAACATTCTGCTCCTCGTGGTCATGGTTCCCTTCATTTTGCTGTCTTTTTTCAATAAAAAAGACTTAGGTCTAGTTCCATTGCCGGTATTTTCCAGTGAATGTTGTTTTCCACCATTGTTGCTCGTCAAAGAAGGGACTTCCTTTAATTCACCGGAACCAGGCTGCCAACCAGTTTCAGATAAAAAGAATTTATTTAAAGAAACAGAGGATTTAACAGATTTTACAAAGGAGTCGTTTTTGAAAGGTTTAAACTTATTAGAAAAAGTCTTGGTCTGACCAAACCTTCGTTTAAAAAAACCCTTCCTGCCCCTTTTTTTCAGAGCGCATTTGGTTAGGGTCAAAATTTTCGTAAGCACAGTTGTTCTGATAAGCAATAACATCACGTAAAAGTTTATTGTGCTTACGAGAAGTAACCTCGTTGACATGCTGTTCGATGTCAATGAATAATTGTTGATCAACATTATCAGACTCAAAGTCTACCAGCAAAACATTGATTTCAGCATCGGCTTTCGGAATATCATCTTTTAACTGCAAAATTTTTAGAGATATTTTCAATAAGCAGTTTCAACCACTGTAAACCTGAGTTGTTAAAAAAGGCAGTTAAAGTACCAAAAAAAGGTCATCAGCAGTTACCCCATTAGGGCATTTAAAGAATCTTAACCCTTTAGGGATGATCTCCAATTCTAAACACCTTTCAAAATAATGGTTCTTTAGATCAAGAGACTGGTATCTTTTTAGTAATTTTCCTAAATTCTCAAATTTACTGTGAAATTCTTCAGTTTTAGCCTTAGTAACCTCATAGTCAGCTTTCATAAAAACAAAACTATTGATGTTGTTTCATTATTTAATGTATCCCCCATGATGACGGAGTTGAAGCAGTCAAGGATTTTTTAATTAAACATTCAGAAATGAATGCAGGAACAATCACCTTCATTTGTAATCTTGTTGACATTGTTTTGAATAATAATTTCTTTATGTTTGATCAGGTATATTATAGACAAAAAAGAGGTGCTGCTATAGGGTCATCAACCACCCCAGCTTACATCAATACCATCATGATCTGGTGGGAAACTAATGTTTTATTGAATTTGGAGAAGCAATATAACATACTTTTTTAGTCTAGGTTTGTGGACGATCTTTTATTATTGAGGGTACACAGGTTACAGTAGATGGGCTTCTGACTGATATTAATAGGCTATCTGTTGTTTTTTTATTTTTTGTTGGGAAGTAGTGGTGAGCATGTTAATTTTCTTGATGTATCCCTTAGGTGGGAAAAAATGTTCCAAAGTCAGACTTTTCATAAAAAAAAAGTTATGAATGGGTACCTACATCATAACAGTAATCAACCAAAACACATCAAGAAGAATCTCCCTAAAGGGCAATATATCAGAGCTTGTAGAATGACAGCTAGACATAGTGATTTACTGGAAGAGTTTCAATTGATTACGGAGATGTTCCTTAATAGGGGCTACAATAAAACATATTTGGAAAACTTGGGGCATGATATTCTAAACAGATGGAATTATTTATATCCTGCCCTACTAAGAACCCCTTTAATGACCTTGGTGAAACACAATAATGACAACACCAACGGTAGTGGTAAATTTGATGCAGTTTGTTCTCTTGATGACAGTGGATATTTGGGGTATTAAACATATAGTGGAAAATAACTGGAAAGTTTTGGAAGGCAATTCAGAACTAGGGAAAGTTTTAGGGGCAAAACCAAAGTTTGTTTATAGGAACAGTTCCAGATTTAAAAAGTTGTTGGAAAATGATTTTATTGGTGGTAAAGTCAATAATCAACAAATTAAAAAAAAAGGTATGCATAAGTGCGAACATTGTAATTTTTGTAGGTATATTTATGAAGGGCCCTATGTTTCACTGGAGCACATGAAAGAAATTTTTGAAGTTCCTGGTTATGTTAATTGTCAGACTAAGGGAGTGGTCTATATTAGTTTTTGTAGTGGATGTTTGGCGTTTTATGTTGGTATGACCACACGTACATTACCGGAATGCATTAGGGAGTATATGTATATAGTATAAAAACTAGAGATTTTAACAATGCTTTATTTAAACATGCCGCTGAGTGTGATAAATATAAGAAATTTCTTTTTACTGTTTTGGAGGTGGTTAATACTGATTTGAGAGGTGGTGACTTCAAAAAGTTTTTGGAACAAAGAGAAACAATGCGGCAAATCAAACTTGGGGCTGATAAAAAACCTGGATTAAACGAGACTGTTAATATCAAGTGTTTTCAGTGTTAATGTTTTTTCATATTTAATTGATTGATTAATTAATTGATTTGTGCTTTTTGTATTTAAGTGGTTGTAATTTTTGTGTTTTAATGTGTTTCCTGAGGAAGTCTTTTGACAAAAGTGTTCAATAAAGTGTGGTACGCTAATCTTGTGACAATTTGCTTCTTCTTGTGCCTTTGTTGGCCATCAGGTTCTGATTTTCTGTTTTTGTTTGTTCTTCTGCCTGCCTTTGTACTATTTATTAGTTACCTTAGATATAACATCTCTTTTTACAGTGATCCCAAATCAATGGGGCATTGAGCATATAAGACGTTTGTTGAACACAAAACAATTGTTTACAAATGAGAAGGTGAATTTATTGTGTAGCCTGTTAGAGATTATCTTAGAAAACAATGTTTTTACATTTAAAGAAGAATTTTATCTGCAAAAGATTGGTGTAGCTATGGGCACAGCTACGTCAATCTAGCATTGGTACAATGGGAAAGTATGTTTCTGCTACAAGGTAATGAATTTAGCAAATATGTACTGTGGTATGCACGCTTTGTAGATGACATGTTTTTTTCCTTTGGGGAGCCTCAGCACATATGCTTGAAAGGTTTTTAGAATATCTACACACAACTACACCTTTTTTGAGATTTACTTGTAGATATTCATGCGAACAGTTAGGGATTTTAGATGTGTTGGTTAGAAGATCAGTTAGGAAGGCTAGAAACTAGTCTTTACTGGAAACCCAGTAGAAATAATTCTTTATTACATAAAAATAGCATGCACCTGAAGCACGTAAGTAAAAATATTATGAAAGGAAAATTCCTCAGAATTATGAGACTCCATAGTAATGAACGACCAAACTGCTAACACACAGACAATCCCCTTAGGCAAAATTCCAGTTACAATCCAATAAAATAACTTGAAGCAGAAAGCAGCTGCTGAAATAAACAATTTATCCTTTTAATTACACAGCACAGGATTTCGTCCCACTACAAGACCAGAACTTCATCAGATAAAACATTTACATAAAGCTAAAACCTTTTAAAATAGCGCTGATCCAATAAAAACATATAATCGGACACACGTTCACATTATAACCAATAGGGTTAATATTAAAACCCAATGACAGTGTCTAAAAACAGACACACACCCATATTCACATCCGTGCATAGACCCAATTTTTCCATTAAACAAGAAACACTTTTATATTAACAAACCCAACTACAACGCTTAAAATAAAAGACTTATTAAAACAATTATTTAAACAAACTTACACATCATCTAGAAATGGCTTTTAGTTTAAGTAAACATAAAACTGATGCAGCTAGATTTAAATCTGGCCAGCAATGAGCCACTAAACGAAGTTGCCAGGATAACTCAGCTTTTTCAAGAAGCAGTGGCCAAGCACCACTGCTATCTGACTCAGATAATGTTTGTAACACAAATTTAAAGGAATGATCACTGTGGGCATTAATATGCCTAAAAAGAGCATTGGTTACTTTACTTGTACGGATATCCGATAAATGCTCACTAATTCAATTTTTAAGTTTCCTCTCGGTCTTGCAAATATAAAAACAAGGGCAGACCAAGCAGATAGCATAGTAAACAATCTTTTTAGTATTACAACAAGGTTTTCCAAAAATCTGAATAGTCTGATGTTTAATAGTTACTTGACTTACTGCTAAAATATATTTACAAAAAACACAAGCACCACACTTTATCATATGTCCTTTATTAGGAAGGGATTTAGAATGTTCAAAAATACTTTTCAGATTAAAGCCTCTTTTAAAGACTATTGTGGGTTTATCACCTATTCTCACCCTAACATCAGAATCATTGAGTAACACATTCCAATTTTTCATTAAGATACCTCTAATGGCATGTCTATCATCACTAAAAGATGTAGTAAAGACGTTAGCATACATATTTGTACCAAGTCTGACCATAGGCTCAACACTACTACCAGGAACAGACAACAGTAAATTTGGTTCAGTCTCTATGTTCGAACTTGTAGGGGACATATGTGATGGACCCACCATATTGTTATCAAGAAGTAAATTATTCAAAAGGGGTTGAAAATAGCCCTTAGATCTTTTTTTTCTTTTACCTCTGCTATAAGCCCAGTAATAAGTAACTCAGGATATCCTCAATTTAAAAATATTACTTTCAAAAGCTCGCACTCTTCAACAAAATGACACCAATCCATAACCATGCGGGCTGCCCTTTAACAATGGCCCATTTTTGGAATAAAGGATGGTTGCTGTGAAAGTGAAGAAATGAATTAGAGTAGGTGGGCTTATGGTATATCTTAGCCGTCAATCTATGATTGGCAACATCTTTAATCAGAAACACATCCAAATAAGCAATCTGTGCAAAATCAACAACATGGGTGAATTTAAGAAAACTAGTGGTGTTATTTATATAAAAAATAAAGGAATCAATTATATTAGTGTCACCAGACCAAAGAATAAAGATGTCATCCTGGTATCATATATATATCGCAAAAAGAAAAGTATGGGGAGGTTAGCAAATATTTATATTCCCACATTAACATAACAATGTTGGCATAAAGCCCTCCACATGCTGAACCCATGGCAATACCATCTTGTTGGATATAAATTTCTTTCTCAAGCACAATAAAGTTAGATTTTAAAACTAAGTCCAACAAAAGTTCGCAGGTGTTAATAAAGTTTTGTGAAAGACCATTTTGAAATAAAAACTCCCTAAACCAAAACCAGAACTCCCTAAACCATTCCTCCACTACAAAGTATGGAATTGCAGTGTATAGGGCTTTAATATTGTAATAAACACCCAATCTTTGTTGTAGGAGAGACCATTCAGCCATTTAAGAAAGGCCCAGGAGTCAATACAAACATAAGACCATCTAAAAAAACTCAAGCTATACTCTGTCACATATCATCTACTCAGAAGCGATCTCTGCTTAACATACAAGGTCATGTCAAACCAAGAGATGTTGGACATGCTGCACTTAAAGAAATTCCAATCCCTCAGAGCCACACCCTCCAGGGATCTAAACCTTGTCATCACAATGAACAAAACATGCTAGAGGGATGCGTTCCTGACCCAGAGACTCCCCAGTCTCTGGAATAGACTGCCCATACATGTCAAGCAGAGTGCCTGTTTGGCCCTCTTCAAAAGGAACTTGATGACTGGATGGGAATCAGGAAATTCACCCCGGGGATCATGTCAGTCACACTAATAGACAGGGGTCCAGGGAAGTAAATATTTTATGAAGAAATAACCAGGGAATTGTTATGGCTAGACTTGTATAGGACCTAGGGAAGATAGCCTAGTACCAACCTATGAACCTATGAACCTATGAAATGTGAACATAGGCTTTAGAAGGTGCACTGCAGCTTCTAAATAATAGTTTTATACTTCAGGGTGAAATGGAGATGATCAGATCATCAACATAACAACAGATCAGGAGGTGAAGTATTAATGAGGATGCTGAAGAACGTAGAGGGGATGGAATAGAGATCTGTGGACTGCCTTTGGTGATATTTAAAAGATAGCGAAGGACTTGCTGGTTTATCAAATCAGCTTCTACTTCTTAGGGTGCCAAAGAGCCACTGTAAGGTGGATGACCCAAAACTCTTAGGCTGAGAATTTACACTTAGTGTGGTGTTCTGAACTGAAAGCTTTGAAGCAGTCAACAAATAGAGTACCTGTAACGTGACTTTTACTTGTGTTTGGGAGAATGGTAATGCAATTTGTAGAGCATTTTGGATACTTTTATGCTTAATAAGACAATTCTGGTGAGATGAGATTATCTTATATTGATAAAAGTAGTTTGTTGTCATTACTCTATTTATTTATTGACATTTCTTTACTGGAAAAGTCTGACTGTGTAATAAATATCAATTTTCAGCAGAGGCTTGGGGAGAAAAGCTTCAGAGAGAAAATAATATAAAATAAAACAGTAGTATAGATGTAATTAAAAAAGCATATATACATACAATTTGACAGTGAAATATAACAAAAACATGAGGAGACACCAGTGATATAATAGTAAAAGAAAAAATAAAATAAAATATTACAAACAATATACATCCAAGTATTAGAAGTATAGTTTTCTATGCTAGGAAATAATAAAAAATAAAATGATGCAAGTCCCCCTAAGAATGAAGAGAGGGCAAGTGTTGAAAGGGTACAAAAAAGCAGTATGATGAAAGGTTAATAGGAATGTAAAGTATTTCTTAATGTAGAGGTGCACAGGCAGGGCCTTGAGTTAATGAGAAATTCTTCGAGAGAGGACTTAAATAAATGCAGGCTTGATATAGACCTCATTGAATTTGGAATAGAGTGCCATAGTTTGGTTATGCAGTGTGAGAGAAGCGATCTTAACAACACTTACAAGGATACTTAACATTTATTAAGAACCCCCTGGGTACTGTTAAGATCATGTCTGCCACTAGAAGCTGACAGTGCTGGCCAGTAAACAGCAACAGCAGAACAAGAGATGACTTAATTTCAACTACATTTCTAACTAAAGTCTGCTAAATTACAGGCAGTATTTCAGAACAGATTGCTTCCATTAGACAGGGAATATGTAAGGATATAAATGACTTTCCCACTGATTTACCATCTTTAAAAGCCATGTTTTTTTTTTTAATTTTCCTTTTCTGCAACCAGTAGTTCATGGACCAGAAGAGTGTCCATGCACTATAAAGAATTATGTCCATATCACTGATCATAACTTATTATGTGTTCTTGACAAGCTGGACAGGTGACTTTCTTAGCATCCCTGTCTTGAATACATAATATCAGGGACCTGTTCATGATCCTCTACATTATTAACTGCCACCTCAATTTGTCCACAGTCACTGGATGTTGTGCTCTTTTTTGCAGGTGAATTAACCATTCTTAGTGAATTATGTGCTCTCTGCATTCTTCTTTACAAACAAATAATCCTCTGGGACCACCACAAATGTATACATTGTATAGGATGTGTCCCCATCCATAACTCTCAACTGACCAGATTTTTGCAGAATGTCCAGTTTTCACCTATTTCTTTTGGTCTGTACCACATAAAATTTGTGTTTTTTGGGCAAATCATTGAGAACTGAAGTCACTAGATAATGACAGGCAATTGAGGTTTGCACAATATCCTTCAGAGAAAACATACTAATGCAAAAGCCATTATTCAAGTGACTTTTTAAGGTGACAGAATGAATCAATATTTAAAATTTGTCCCTATTTTGCGGCCTTTGTTCTCCCATTATTTCTGGCTTTAACCAGATTTCCTGTGCTAAGAGGTTGACAGTTATGCCTTCATCAGTAATATTTATTCAGTATTATCAGCTGTTTAAACCACATCATTCACTGACTAAAGTATTAAAGCAATAACTGCTTCTATGGTGAAGGACAAGACATGCCAGGATTTCTTGTACTTTTAAAAACAGTTGCATTACTGGTAATCCATGTTCCATCTCAGCACAATAACCAAAGATATCATTTAACAAGTAAGATAATCTTAAACTGGATTTTAGCTCTAAAGCAAGCATTTAGTAATGATAAAATGGTCTTTGAGACAAACAATCCCTGAATGTCTTGTCTTTTTCACTTATACATTTGTGCTACTCACAAACTGGGCTTCAGCTGTGTACCTTACCCAAGGAGAATTGCAGTCTAAACTGAATCAAACTACATTAAAAAAGGTGTTTTCATCTGTTCTGATAATTTGGTAACAGGCTATAAGCACTGCATCTTTTTACAGCTTTAACAAGTAAACCCACGATGCCTTGCAGACTGTCCCTAAAATATTATATCACTGAGACCTGTTCCTGAACATTTTTCTTTACGTGAAACAGCATCAGAATTGCATTAATACAGTAAAATGTTATTCACTTTCAAAACACTGATTCAATAAAAGTACATATGTTGTTCCTGCACCTGAGCAAACCATCTCACTCTCTCTTACGTAGTACATATTATTAAACAACTGTGCCTCTGCTGAAATAAGCTCTGCTCTTAACCTCAGTTGCTCCCCATTAAACACACAGCACAACCTTAAATTGGCATTTAAACTCCTAAACATAATTTCACAACACGTGTTATTTAGCTGCCTACATAATTTCCAGAACTCACTTAAGGCAAGTCTTCTTTTTGCTTGCCTGTATAATTTCCACAACACTCATATGAGCGTTTAGCTGTCTCAATAAAGAAGCCCAGTACTTATAAGATGCTATTAAATAACTGAATAACTGGCAAGCTGAACTTGACTACGCAAATGACTTGTCCTTATGTACCATAAAAAAGTTAATAAAAAAAGTAAATTAATTGCTAAATGAAAAGACATGAATTTAAATTCCATAATAAAGGAATGGTTCTTTCAAAAACCTGAACAAGCAACCCCAATGTTAATATTATTTAAAAAAAAAACTGCACCACTGGGTGGGTAGGTGGGTTGGCATAATGGCTAAAGTCTTTAACTCACAAATACAAAGCATGTAGTTTGATTCTGGCCTCTGCTTATTGGCTCGACTTATAATATCCTGCAGAGTGATAGCACAATATTTACCTAGGAACCCCTCATTGGTAAGCCAGGCACATGCTCAACATATAATACAAATTGTAATGCTATTAGACTGTCATTAATATAACATTAAATGGTATTTTTTTACTAGAAACATGAGATAATCTACAATCATGAAATATCTGGTCTTATAAGCCTGCAATTGCAATAACATCATGTCTTGTGCGTTCTCCTTAAAATTTTTGCAGCTGACAAACTAGACCCACACTTTACATGATAGTTGTAGTATCATTAAATCAACATTTAAACAGCAGGAATGTTGCTTTTAGATCACAGTGTTATTAGATGAACAGTTCCAAGAAATTTCATATTTTACAACTTAAGCAATTTATATATTTACATACACACACACACACACACATATATATATATATATATATATATATATATATATATATATATATATATATATATATATATATATATATATACACACACACGTATAACACCAGTGTGGCAGGAATACAGCGTGGGATAGCGCTATCTGATGGTTCTATAGGAGTGACTGAATGTTTTAAACAAATGGGCCAGCTAGCACGAAAGGTACGTTCCTTAATTTGGCATAACAAGCTACTTAAAGCGTATTTGCAAGCCAAAGTGGTCCCTCGGGGATTGAGAGTTCATTTAGAACCAGGAATAGGGGCTGATGATCGTGCATTTATGCAGAAATGGCGAAATATTCAATTGACTGCCTCTAAAATGTTTATGGAACTGTTAGTGGAACATTATGATTTACAACTGGGGGACTTAAATGCAAAATTGCAAGTATGCAAAGAACAGACTTTACAGTATAGTGATAACAGCCAGTACATTGAACTTTATACACAGTTCAAATCGGATTTGGACAAGTATGATCGTGAATTACAGGGTCGTAAACTTAAAAAGTATATGAGAGATGTTAATGACTATAAAAATGATGCTGTTTTCACATGGAAAAAACGAAAACAAGCTGTCCGTTTTCAACACAATGTTACTGGGGTTATGAAACGTAAGAGAGCAAGCCCTATTACCAGACGAACCGAGACACCTAACACTTCTGAAAATTCTTCTAGCTACTCCAATACCGACACAGAGCATGAAGCAGGGGACATTGACTCACTTAAGTTGCCTGACTCTAAAAGGCCTAACATCCCTTTAGGAGGGGTGGTCGGAAACATCAAAATCAACGACATAGAACAACTGTTTCTGATACAACTGGCAACGTAATTCATCCAAGACCTATTAATGTATCTGAGGATGTTAATGAGAAAATAGTTTAGTCATTAATCTGTCATCATGTCATCTTGATGAAAGTCAATTGCAATTGTTAAATAAAGGTCTGGGGTATGTTCCCTCTTTCTTTGTGTCACATTTTGATATAATAAAAGATATTAAGCATTTCACAAGGCAACTAAATTTGAAATATTTTTTTGCCCAACAAGAAGGGCCTGGTATTATGTTAGATGGTGAACAATTTCATTTTGGTAAATCAGTGTTTCAACCACCTTATAATACAGTGGTGAAACTGTTTGAACAAATGGTTATGCAAGATTTACAAGTTAATCAAACACACATCTTTAAACAGTTTTTTCACAACCTTTCTAAAACAGAAAGTCAAACATTATTGTCTTTGGTGGATAATCAAAATGTTGTTATAATAGGAGCTGACAAAGGGGGTGCTATAGTTGTTTGGGATCGTAAGGAATATATTTGTGAAGCCTTAAGACAACTTAATGATGTAGCATCATATATTAAGCTACCTATGGATCCAACTTTAGATTTTAAACAAACAATAGATGGATTTTTGATTAGGGCTTCCAAACGAGGTACAATAGATGAAAAACTTCTTAAACAACTGTTAGTTGACTCCCCACGACATCAATATTTCTACTTGGTCCCTAAAAACCACAAAACTTTATATAGGCCACCAGGAAGACCTATAGTAGCTGGTAGGGGTTCACTTACTGAGCCCCTTTCTGTCTACTTGGAATATAGACTTAAGCCTTTATTGAGTTTAGTGAGGGCCAGGGTTCGAGATACCCATGAATTTTTGGCTTTGATGGACAATTTACAGGTACCAGTGGGAGCACAATTGGGTACACTTGATGTACAAGCATTATATACTAGTATTCCCCATCAGGGGGGAATATTGGCAGTTCAATTTTGGATGCAACAGGCTAAGACTTATTCAAAGACTGAAATGGACTTTCTGATTAATTTAGTCAAATTGGTACTTGAACACAATGCATTTATTTTTGATAATAATTGGTATTTACAAAGTAAAGGTACAGCAATGGGGGATACATTTGCCTCCATTTATGCTGATCTATTTATGGGTTATCTTGAGATTCAATATATTTACAATTTAGATTTTCCTTTTCCTGAACAACTTATAATGTGGCGTAGATATTTGGACGACTGTTGGGTTGTCTGGCATGGCACCCAACAGGAATGGGAAAATTTTGTCATTTATTTGAATAACAACATACATGACATAAAGTTTAGTGGGAAACTGGATGCATTTACAGTGGATTTTCTGGATGTACATGTTACAAAGGTAATAGATGGAACTATAGTTACCACTTTATAAAGAAAACCATTTTCTAAAAATTCCTTATTACATGCATCCAGCTGCCACCCTAGACATGTTATAAATAATATACCCACAGCCCAGTTCCAAAGAGTTAAACGTATTTGTTCGAAAAGTGAAGAATATGATCAACAAGCACACTTAAGGAAAGGTTTTTACATAGAGGTTACCCTAGGAAGGTAGTGGATGATGCCCTATATTCAGGAAAACAACTTGAGAGGTCACAACTATTAAGATATAACCCAAAAGCTAAAACAGGGTGCCTTAACAAGGTGAGATTAATCACTACATATGCAAGCAATACTTTTAAAATCAAGGAAGTTATAGCCAAATATTGGTATATATTAAAAGGTGACCCATTCTTTTCTACACTAGTTAGTGATAAATGTGAGTTTGGATACCGTAGAGGCAAGACCTTAGGAGAACATTTTTCCAGTTTTAAAAAACAGGTTAATTATAAACAAAGGTATCCTTTGACCAAGAATGGATGTACGTATTGTGGTTACTGTAAATGCTGCAAATTGATATCAAAAACAAGTTCATTCACTTCGGTCAATACTAACAAAGTGTATGACATTAGATGCCATATCAAATGCACTACTAGTTGGGTTATATACATGGCAGTGTGCCAATGTGGGGCCTTTTATATTGGCCAAACTTCGTGCAGTTTGAAACAACGTATAGCTTTGCATATAAGTGATATCAAATGTAAACGCACTAGAAGTGCATTATTTAAACACACCTTGATACATACAACAGCACATTTTATATTTGTGGGTATTGATATGTTGAACCCCGGGATATATGGAGAGGCATTAAGACATGATATATTGACCAATAAGGAACGTAGATGGATTATCAACTTGGGGGCCCTATATAAGCCAGGTTTGAATGATCATTGGTGACCTAAATACCATGTTTATGAATTTTGTTTTTTTAACAGAAATTCATCCTAAATATTGCATTGAGTTCAGTTGATACCGAAAATATAAGGT
>NC_056728.1:1872056750-1872176750 GCF_019279795.1 Protopterus annectens
TGACGAGGGGAAGGTGGTCCACACAGCCTACCTGGACCTCGCAAAAGCCTTTGATACAATACCCCACTCGGTCATTATAGATAAGCTCACCAGCTTAAATATAAACCCCTATGTCACTAGATGGGTTGCAAACTGGCTCAAGGACAGAACCCACATGGTTAGAATTGCTGGAGCCATGTCAGACTCCAAACCAGTTACAAGTGGCATCCCACAAGGCTCAGTCCTGGGACCTCTCTTGTTCGGTATATATTTCTTGGAGGTACACGCCAACACGGAAGGACTGTGGCTGACCAAGTTCGCAGATGACTGCAAACTGGGCACCATAATCGACTCTCCAGCTGACACAAGCATCCTCCAAAAGGGCCTCATAGAAACAGACAACTGGTGCCAGAGCCATGGCCTCAAGCTATACACCAAAAAGTGTATAGTCATCCCCTTTGCCAAAAACAAAGTTCCCACAAATTACCACATAGGTGGTAATCCATTAAGTACCGAAGAAGTAATTAGGGACCTGGGGACCCAAGTTGATAGCAGTCTCTCATTTGACAACCACGTGGCCAAAGTGGTTAGAAAAACATTTTATATAGCCCACCTAATCATGAAGGGATTCACATCTAGATCAGGGGAGGTCATCTTGCCTCTTTACTCATCCCTCATCAGGCCCATAATTGAGTACAATGCCCCTTTTGGGATGTACCTTACCAGACACCTGCAGCAACTGGAAAGACTCCAAAAGTACCTCACCAAGAGGATCAAAGGGCTCAAACAGATGCCATATGCTGCCCAGTTAAAGAAACTCCAACTCTACTGAGTGGCATACCGCCTGTTCAGAGGCGATCTGTGCGTGACGTATAAAGACATGTCCAACCCGGAATTAATGGACATGCTGCACCTCAGAAAATCCAAATCCCATCGAGCTACACGCTCGAGAGACTTGAACCTCAGCACTGAAATAAATAGGACATGCTGGAGGGACAGATTCATAACCCAGAGGCTCCCTTCACTCTGGAATAAAATCCCAGTCCATTTTAGGCAGAGTCCCTCATTGACTCTCTTCAAGAGGAATCTTGATGAGTGGATGGGAGATCGTAGGTTTACCCCGGGTATCACTTCTGTGTCACTGTTAGACAGAGGCACAGTATACTAACCTCAAAAAAAGGCATAGCAAAATTAATTTAAAATGGGTGGCGAAAGCCAAACACATTCTGGCTAGGCTTATAAATGCCCTAGGGCAGATAGCCTAGTATGAACCTATGAACCTATATATAAGTATGCAGACTGTGAGAAGTTTGCCCTAACATAGGGTCAAGCCCACCCCTGAAAAAAAATGAAAGGTGAGCAGCAATTTTCGATATTTATACATCATCTGTATTTTATTTTTTTTTCTGTTTCAAAACTCAATGTGGTATGTCCCGCCTTTTCAATAAACAGCCTTTTACTTGTCTTGTTCCTCACTTGCCTTCTATATTTGTCTGTGTACCAATGCAGTTACCCAACATTATCTGTTCCTGAGTTAAGAGAATGAATGGTAAAGTGTAAGGATTTTCTCAAACTCTCTGTTTTGCACTCTACACTGCTTCTTTGTTTATAATAAATGCAAGAGATCTGGTCTCCACATCATTACTCACGTAACTTCCAGTGAATAAAAAAGCAAAGATGTGAACACACTACATGGTGTATGGAATGCTCAGTTATATTATACTCAGTGCACTAAATTAAAGAAAGAGACCATTCCTACCTTACTACAATTTGAAATAATTATGAAATGGTGAAACTGCTCATTTGGATGATTTGTTTTTTTTTTTTATTTTAATTCTTTAGTACACTATGACAGAAATGCTAGCAAGTACTTACTATTTTTATTTATTTTGTTTTACATTTGTTAACCGGGAAATTCCGAGTGGACCAGGTCCATTTTCAGCGGAGGCCGGGGAGAAAAGCTCCAGCATCAAGTTATACAAATGCAGTACATCCAGCATAATACACAAAACAGGCTTTATCATATATGCTGAGCATAGTAATATAACAAGAAATTAATAAAACACTCCAGGTAAAAGAAGATATAGAACATGGGTAAAAAGACAATGTCATGTATACATTGGTAAGAGAAGAAAATATATCAAGTAAGATTCTACAGTTAAAAGTACCCTTTCAGATGACCAAGCCTACAGGGGATCAGAGATCCAGCATGTGATCAGAGAGGAGTTTGGGGAGTTAATAGCAGTATGGGTAGGTGCGATTTGAGGGAGTTTTTGAAAATGGATGTGGAGGGGGCAGTGGACACGGATAGGGGAAGATTTCTGGCAATGGTGTGTGAGTAGAGCACTTTCCCTGCATTATTGTTAGCCTTGGTGATGGAGAGAAGAGATTTTTCACTGGATCTTAGGTACTGGTTTGCAGTATAGACAGTAAGTAGGTTGGATAATGAGAGTTTTTTTTTCAGGATATTTGAGAATATTGTAGGCTATGCCCAGTTGGTAATAGTCAAGTAGCTGTGGTAGCTCAAGCCATTTTAGTTCTTTAAGTGCAGCACAGTGATGGGTTCTATAGGTTGAGTTAGTAGCAAACTTGGCTATTTTATTGTAGCATGATTCTAGTTTGTCTAGGCCACATTGTCTGATTTGGGTAAAGATTGGTGCAACGTATAACAGAGTTGAGAGGAGGTGGCTTTGTGCAAGAGTGACCCTTGCTTTTTGTGAGAGAAAGGACTTATGCCTGTATAGGGAGCCTAGTTTTTTGTGTACTAGTTTTATGGTATGTGAGATGTGAACATCAAAGTGGAGATTATTGTCTATGTCAATGCCCAGAAGTTTGGTGCGGTTAGAAGGGGAGATGGTAGTGCCATTCTTAGATGTTATGGTAAAGGAGAGGGTTTTTTTTATCTATTGGGGTAAATTATAGCAGTTTTGTCTTTTTGGGATTTAGAATTAGTCGGATACCTGATATCCATTTTTCTACTGAGTTAAAGGTATCTTAAGTGAGTGTATGTAGGGTGGTGAGAGATGAGGCAGAGCAGATCAGGGTTGAATCATCCGCATATTGTATGAGTGTGGCATGTTGTGTAGTGCTATTGAGGTTATTTGTGAAAATAGAGAAAAATAGCGGGCCCAGTATAAAGCCCTATGGGACTCCTATGGTGGTTGGAAGTTGTGTAGACAGAGTTCCTTTCCACTGGACTGATTGTTGCCTGTCAGATAGCTTCTGAACCAGGCTATAGTAGAGGAGGTGAAGGATAATGATGTTAGTGAGTCTAGTAGAATGGAGTGGGAGACCATATCAAATGCTTCTGAGAGGTCTAGGAAAATGGCTGATACATATTTGTTATCATTCCTGTGAAGGTTTATATGATTAGTGAAGGATAGAAGGGCTGTGGTAGTGCTGTGATGTGGACGGAAACCGTGTTGTGTGGTAGATAGTAGATTGTGTGTGTTAAGAAATGTCATCACTTGCAAGTGGATGCATTTCTCAAGAATTTTGGATAAGGGGCAAAGGATGGCAATAGGTTGATAGTTGGATAATTCATAAGAATTGCCTCCTTTATGAAGAGGAATGATTTGAGATACTTTCCAGAGTTTGGGTATATAGGATTCTAGTATGGAGCGGTTGATAAGGATGGAGACAGGATATGATAGGGAGTCACTAGCCATTTTTAGGTATGCAACAGGTATGTTATCACCTGCCAGTGTGGTTGGCTTTAGTTTTAGGAGGAGTTTTCTGATAGTTGAGGTGGGCACTGGTGATAGGCTGAAAGAGGGGGTGGTGTGGGATAGGTTAGGTTGTGATTGAGGTAGACTGTTTTTGGTTATTTGACTAGACAGGGCTAAGATGGATTTAGTAAAATGGTTATTAAATTGAGAAGCTATGTCTAGGGCATTGTTAGTAGAGCTGGGTGCTGGAGTTGTGGTTTTGCCTGGCTTTAGTAGGGAATTAATGGCATGCCAGACTTTTTGTGGATTATTTGAATATTTCCTTTGGGCGCTAAGAAAATAGTTTTGTTTGTTTATTTTGGATTCAGCCTTGGCCTTGTTTCTAAGCTGTTGATAGCATTGCCTAGAGCTAGGGGTTTTGTCAGTTTTCCAGATTTTCCAGGCTTTATCTTCAGCTTTTAGTAAGGCTCTAGTGTCCCTATTTAGCCAGGGTGAGTAGTTGGCTTTAACTCTGATCTTTCTGCTGGGAGCTAGACTGTTAAGGATGTTAGAGAAGGTAGTATTGAAGTAGTCTACTGCCTGGTCTAACCCGAGTGTCCGTAGTGGTTCCCAGTTGCATTGGCTTAGGAAAGTATTTAGGTATCGTTGAGTAAGGTTATGGTCATCTCGTATGAATTTGTAGACTACTGGTTTGGGGTGATTGGAGTGTTTGTGGAGTAGGAAGGTGGGGAGATGATCACTTAGGTCATCTGGGAGACAGCCTACTGTATAGTTTTGTTTGGGATAGTTGGTTAGTGTTAGAATTAAACTATGATATATGAAGACATTATGTGCAATAAGATAGAAAGTGCAGATACACATTTAGAACAGAAAAAATTAAAATATGTACAAGAAGAGTATCAGGATAATAATATCCATGAAGTCAATTTCTTTATAGATAGCAACCCAGATATATATATTTTAAGTAATGAAGATGCACAACATAGCGGGCAATGAAGCAATGGGAGTATTGAATTTAGCAAGCAACGTACGGGCAAGTTTGTATAATCCTGTGATAATGACTAACAATAATAAAGACTTTAGGGTCTTTAATTATTCAATCTATCATTGATTTAAAATTATTCACAAGAAAATTAAATTTAAAATTTTTCAAAAAATGAACATAATAAGATCTTCACTAAACCTAGTACCTTCAATCCACCCATGAACCAAGATATAAATATGTTTGAAAAAATTAGTGAACATGAAATGAGAAGATTTCATAAAACATATAGAAATCAAATGCATTATAATATGACAACAACGTCGCGTCTTTTGGATGAAATAAGTAAAATACTAAGATAAGAATTATGAGGCCTGATAAAGGTAATGGTATGGTCATACTTGAAAGTAATGATTACAGCAATTATATGACCAACATGTTATTGGGTGACACTTATGAGGAAGTAAGTAAGAATCAGGTTAATATAGCCTTTAAGAGAATAGATACAACAATGGATGACATGTTATATCAGGAGAAATATCAGAAAAAGAACATGACTATTTTCAACCTAAACAATCTACAATTTTGACCTATAGTAGATGGAAAAAGAAGTAAAACTTGCAATATTAGTCATTACTTGGATTACCATTTCAAAGAAAGCATGACAAAATTTAAATATATTATTAAAGATTCATGGGATTTTTTGGATAGATTAAATAAAATCAAAATAGAAGGAGAATGTATATTTGTCACAATTGATGTCTGCAATCTTCATCCCAAATGATATAGGTTTAATATGGCTAGAAGAGCAATTGTTTGATACAAAATTATACGAACAAGAGAAAATTAATACACTAATTAATTTGATGGAGATGGTCCTTAAAAATAATTATTTATTTTTTGAAGGCAGCTATTATCAACAAACAAGCGGAATAGCTATGGGGGGCACCGCTTGATATGCCTAATTTAATCATGAGTTACTGGGAAAATAATTATTTGTTTCAATCAGTATATCACCAATATATACAGATGTATACTAGATACATTGATGATGTGTTTATTATTTGGAATCATGATGAAAATACTTTAAAATCCTTTCTGGAATATAGATTTTTGAAATTTACTCATCAATATAGTAAAAATAATATAACATATCTAGATATAAACATCATATTTGATGAACAAACAAAAAATTTGAAAACAAAGATACACAGAAAGGCTACATTTTCAAATGCCTATTTACATTTTGACAGCTGGCACCCTGACCATCAGAAAAAGGCCATTGTTAAGGGACAGATGGTCAGGGCTGCCAGTCAGTGATGAAAAAGATTTTCATCATGAATTACAGTACATCATGGAATTGTTCACAAATAGAGGGTATCCGGAAAGTTTTTGTGAACAAATATGTCACGAAGTGAAGGAAAAAAGACACAAAGGTATATATACATCTATTTTGGTATCTGGCAGTAACAATTTAATAATAAATAAAGATACATTTGATACAGATAATATTAAACAGCACAACAATATTCCTTTTTTTATTACTACCTATAATGATATAAACATATAGAATTGATTATTAGGAAAAATTGGGAATTAATAATAAATAACAACACATGGAAGGAATTCTTTCAAGGACCATTAAAATTTGTATATAAAAAGAATCCATCATTTAAAAAGTTATTGGAACATAATAACATTATAGATACGAATATGAATAGACAAAAAGGGAACTATAAATGTGGGAGATGTACTGTATGTAGACATATACATCAGACAAATAATGTATTGTTAGTGAATGATAGTAAAATTAATATTAATGGACATTATAATTGTTATACAAAAAATGTTGTCTATGTGGCTTTATGTCAACTATGTAAAGCGTTTTATGTAGGAAAAACCAATAGGTACTTTAGGGATCGAATTAAAGAACATCTACTAGATATACATCATAAGAAAACTACTAACGCTTTAGCAAGACACATTATAGAAAATAAGAATCATTTATTTAAATTTAGTGTTATCAATCAAATACAACAAGATCCACAAGGAAGAATTACAAAGTATCATGTAGATTGTGAAGAGCTAAGATGGCAAATAGGATTAAATTCATATGTTAGTCCAGGATTAAATGAATATTCAACAATCTTGCCCGTATTAAGAATAAACAATATAAATGGAATATAAATGGAGTACAAATTTATGAGTATTTCGTAATGCTTGCATTTAGGATATATCTTATGGATGAATAAGAGGTTGGTAGACAAATATGAAACATGGGTATTTATTATTTTTTGCTGATATAAAAGTAATGAACATTAGAGGATAGAGTGGTATTAATGAACAAAGAATATGTACATATATGTATATAAATAAGAAGTCAAGTATGCATAAGTTACAAATATTGCAAAATTAATAAGCAATTGATATTTGACATGTATATTTTAGATAAAATAAACAACTTACATAATGCATATTATAGTACGTATAGAGTATTGGATGTATTAAGGAAGTTTACATTACAGACTTGTATTGGTCAAATCAAACGGGATATAAAAATGAGGGTATGTGGATGTTATTATAAATAGTTATAGTTCATTGTTTTAGAATAGGCAAACACACACACACAGATGAGTTTTTATGACAATACAAATTTTATTAGATTATTAAGGTAGTTTTATTTTAATTTTATTATGTGTATCTATAACAATGAGAAGGTAAAGAATGTATAAGTATGATGTGATGCAAGTTTTTGCAATAACAAGTAGCATTACCCCTTTAAATTAGTTAAATAAAAAAGGAGGGAATTTGAGATAATTAATCAATTAAGAATGAGTAAAATGATATAAATATGCAATGAATGATTATTTGAATGTATTCTGATGAAGTTCGTGGATGAACGAAACCTAGGTCAATAAAGGATTTTTCGGTACGCTTTGGTGGTGATTATCTTGTACTGAGTGTGGAGGTTCTTGGGCAGCTGCAATTTATTCTCTTTATTGGCGTTACTTCATTCTCGTTTTTTTGGACAAATAGTTGGTTAGTGTCTAGTCCAGTATGGATTCTCCTTGTTTTCTCATTTATTCTAGTTGGTTCTTCAATTAGTTGAGAGAACCCATATAGATTGATATGTGTAGAGGGGCTGTTGGAGTTACAGGCTGCCCAGTCAGTGTTAAGGTCTCCTAGTAGGATTAGTTCTTGAGGTAGATTGTCCTTTATCCAGTGTAAGATGTTTTCTATTATGAGCGAGTTGTTGCCTGGAGGTATGTAGCAGCATATTATATTGATCTTGGTGTTTCTTATGGATAGGACAGAAAATAGGACTTCAGCATTTTGAAAAGTGGGTGGTGTGGTGTGCAGGAGCTGAAGGTTAAGGGTCTTTTAAAAGAGAATGGCTACTCCTCCTCCTTTCCTGTATGTTGTATCAAATCTAAGTGCATTATACCCTGGGGGGAGAAAGTATTCATCTTGGATACTGGGTTTAAGCCAGGTCTCTGTAATGGTGAGTATATCAGGGTTATAGTGGGCTATGAATGCATGTAGGTCTGCTAGCTTGTTGGTAATGCTTCTTATGTTGAGATTTAGGATTAGCAGGTCAGATGTTTGTCTGACTGAGAGGGGACCTGGATTTGGGTGAATGTCACCAGAGGTTATCAGAGTTTGTAGGAGTGTCAGTATGTGTTTTTTCATATTAATTGTTTGTGAGCTTGTTCTATGAGAGTTTTTCTTAGTGTGGTGAGATGGTGTTATTTTTGTTAGTGAGTAATATGTAGTTGTAAGATTTATGATTGTAGGGCAGATGTGGAAGTGTGAGTGGGTTTGAGAGGGTGGGCTAGTGTGGTTAGTGTGATAGGAGCAGTTGTGCAGCAGTAGGTCTGTTTGTAAGGAAGTTAGGAAGGTTAGCGATAGTAGAGCTAGTGATAGGAATGTGAGTGTGGGTAACAGGATACTACTTTGAGTGAGTAGTACACCTAGGAATCCTGGTTGGTTGTGTGTGTGGGTAGAGGTGTGTTGTCTGGGAATGTGTTGTTGGGAGTGGGATCAGTGTGGGATGTAATTGGATTGGAGGGTGGGGGAGGTAGGATGAGTGGGTTGGGCTAGTTGTTAGGGAATTAGGGGTTGGACTACTGGTCATGTGATTAGGGGGTAGAATAAAAGTAGAAGTAGTGGAGGCTGGTGAGAATAGGGGGCAGGGAGGGGAATGGAGCAAGCCCGAGTGCAGCAAGGGCGAGCAAAGCGGGTTAACACTGACTCCAAGTGTTTCTTTAGGCTTTGGTAAGTATGTAGTGTTAGCTTAAATGGTTATATGTTAAACTGAAATATTAACTGTAATTTAAACTGTATGTTTGCACTAAGTTTTAGACTATGTTATGGGCACAGAGTATAAATTTCTGACATTATTAAAAGGATATAGAATTAAAGCTGGGGTTAGTTACAGATGAAACAGGAGAGGAAATGAAATGTTATTTTATAGATTTGAGTATTTCTCAAAAAAAAATTGACTTTAGTTTGGGGGGGGCACTAACTGTAGAGCAATATACAGCTGTTTATTCCTGGTGATGTACTCATCAGTACAGAGGTTTGATTAAGGAACTATACAGCAGCAATGTACTAATACACTCACTAACATTTGTTTAAGTTAATGCAGGTAAGGTATTTTACTGTCTAGACACTTGGAAGTTAAGCACCTACATTAGTGTTTAGTCTCTTTAGTTGCAGGACAAGTGTTTGTGGGTGCCCAGTGCTCAAGAGAGAAGTTTGAAACTTCCACTGCTTGATATGGGGGGCAGAGACCTGCTTGACCTGAAGGATGGTTTGGATTACTGAAAGAAAAATAGAAGAAAAATGTTTTAGAGCATTAGGTTAAGGCAGCACATACTGTGTGACCAGTCAGATTGAACTTTTGTTTAGCAATAGTCAATAACAAAAACAGCAGGTAATGGTTATTCCTGCTTCAGCACATGATAACATAAAATCTTTTCGTATGGCAACATACAAAAATAAAATGTAAACATAAAGTAGTTCTCTACTAAATACAGCAAGATACACTTTCAATATATTTAAAAACTAGACAATGCAGTTAGAGCAGTGAAATGCAACATGTGAAATAGCTCTTCTGGCTCTATAACAGTAAACAAGTAAAACAGAACATATCTAGGTACATATGTGACATCAGTTCGTTAAGCAGAATTGTCTAAAGGCATCCTGCAGTGTTAAAAAATAACAGAAACGGATAGTATAAGCTGTTGTACTAAAGAATTATGTATTAAACCACAATGTACAGCATACCTTGAATGCAAAAACTTACAGTAGAATGATTACATACCAGGGGAGACAAACAGTTGCTGTGGGATTTGAAACAAAAAAACAAAATGGCACCCTGGGTTTAAATTACCTCAGGCTATCCAATACAGAACAAGAGCTGGAGGAGGGAGGGGTAAAGACTACAGGGAAGGAGAAGGCTAGCCAATGGTTAAATGAACTCTGCAGACACTCACTGTGAAGTGCAAGAGGAATAGAAACCACTCAGTGAACCTTAAGAAAATGTATACTACTTTACACAGTCACTCTACTTTACACTATAAAATCAAGGCAAGTGTACACATTATCTAATTTTACCCTGACATTCTTAAAAGGATATAGAATTAAAGCTGGGGTTAGCTGCAGATGAAACAGGAGAGGAAATGAAATGCTATTTTATACATTTGAGTATAACATTGTACAACTGTGGCATTTCAAATAATGCTAATGTTTTCTTAGGATATTTGGAAGCTTTTTAAGGTAAGAAGCAACAGGTGGTACTTTTTAACTAGTAATACTTAGTAAAGGATGAGACCTCCCTGTGACACTGGCATTTCCTGTCAGAATATTGCTGTTTGTAAAGTTGTCTTTCTGTGAATCTGAGAGTTTGATGTCATAGTATATTAAAAATATTCATGCTTTAACTAATTTGTGCAATGCTAACAACATGACATCAACAGTTTACAATTCAGAATTAAATCACTCTCCACTTCGCAGTACCAGACCGTCTCAGTGTACATGAACCTTTCCTGAATTCAAAGAAAAGACAACTACAGTTGTAGATAGCATGCACACTGTGCATATTATACTATAGATATAAGGGAGGGTAGAAGCAGGGCCCAAGATAAGTCATGTTAAAACTTTAAAAAAATGGTCAAAATGGTCACGTACTGCACAAAAATGTTCTAACTTGTTATCATCAAGCAAACTACTACTAGAATTCGCCAACAGCTACAATAGCTTTAGAGATGTGCTATATAGTAGTTCATTGGCTACAAAATGGAACTCTGTCCCCACTAGCATTCAAAACACATCATCCAAAGCCTCCTTTAAAGACCTCATCAGGCAACATCTCAAGCAAAGTTGGCAGTGCCATGATTCTCCTCAGGCTAGTGAAAGCGGATAACATATACATACTAAATCTAGAGTACTTGATAGTAGTTTTCAATCTTACTCACAAACACTGGCTAATCTACAATGTATGTACTGTACCTGTGTACTATGTATGTATTCTACCTATGTTCCAAATTTCAGCTGTACACCACAATTCTATTAATTACCTTTATTTTTAAATTAATATTTTTTTGTTTGTTCTCTCCACTGTAACTGTTGATGTGACACATACCACTGTTAAAACATGTCTATTGTAATTTGTGTGTATACTGATCATGTCTAAATAACAAAATGTATGTGTAATTTTTCTTTGTGAAGTTTTTCTCCCCAGGCCTCTGCTGAAAAAGGGCCGTTTTGGCTCAATCAGACACACCCAGTTAACAAATGTAAAATAAATAAAACAAATGGCACAGTAAATCTTCTAGTTCATCAGACAAGCATTTTATTGTTGCATCTGTTTTGCTCATTCCTATTAGTAGAGCTCTAAAGGTGATAATGGTGTGATTACTCTGTCAAATTGATGTCCAGAAATTTGGAAAACCACAAGCAATTAAACCATTGTTTTGCTTTCCTGGTGCAGCTTTGGCTAACTCATTAGCACCTCTGAGTTGTGGACTGCCACACCTCTAACAGCCTTCACAGGTATTTTTATTCAAGAGAATTTTAAGAAATCTCAAGTTAAAAAGCGTAAGACAAACACATGGAAATATTATTAATAATACAGGCTATTAAAATGTGCAGACAACAATGTTATCAGTAAAAAGTTTGCTTTCTATGAAAAATGTAAGTCCATTCACAATCTTTACATCAATATTATACCATAGTACACACACATCCATTATAGCATGTTTCTCTAATGTTTCACAAATTGCTAATTCTTGGAAACTGTATAACATACACTCATATTGTCAGTGCACAATAGTTAGCCTGACATGATCTTTCATATGATATCAAGTAATTATTTTCTGAGAACTTGTTTACTGAGGATTTTACAGAAATGTTAAAAGCATGCTTAATTATACAATTATCAGTATATATAATACCAGATACCTTTCAAGAAGTGTATCATTCAGTGGGCCTACTGTGTTTGGTCAAAGTTTCAGTACTTCAAACTTCACTTGGTAATGGGTCTACTGTGTTTGGTCAAAGTTTCAGTACTTCGAACTTCACTTGTACGAACCCACTTGTTTAAAGTACTGAAACTTCGAAAACTGACTACGGAGATCACAATACAGTGCGGAATGGGAATATTCTCTTTTTCTCTCTGTAGTGCGATCTCGGAGATGGTATATTTTAGTAGGGGGGTGTGGGGTCTTGCCCCCTGCAAAAGCATGTTTTTTTTTTTATTTGTGAGGCGATCGGTTACCTAGACTTCAGTGAAAGTGCACTTTCGCTGAAGTGGGGTTCTACTTTTCATTTTCAGTTAAGTGAAATTCCATTGTAAAGTAGTACTGTTCTGGAGTCATTGCTGTTTGTTTGTTAGTTTTTATGAAGATATGTGATAAATCCATATGTACTTAATATTTCCAAAACCAAGATACTTACAATCTAGAGCATGGCATCAGTCCTTAAATCCTAATTCTTAAATGATGATGAAGAAAACTTTTGTCAATTAATGTACTGTATGGGATCTTCTACTTTACAACGAAATTTCACTTAACCAAAAATGAAAAGTAGAACCTCACTTCAGCAAAAGTGCACTTCAACAAAAGAGCACTTTCACTAAAGTCTAGGTGCCCGATCACCTCTCAAAAAAAATATATAACAATAACATGCTTTTGCAGGGGGGCAAGCACCCCTGCACCCCCCCATGTAGGGAGCTGTGCCCCCCATACCCCACTACTTAAATATACCAACTCTGAGAGCGCACAACAGCGAGGAAAAGGGAATATTCCCATTCCGTGCTGTATTGTGATCTCCGTAGTCAGTTTTCAATGTTTCAGTACTTCAAACAAGTGGGTTTGTATAAGTGAAGTTCAAAGTACTGAAACTTCGACCAACCACAGTAGACCCCTTACCAATATATTTTTCTGACCCTGACACAATATTTTATAGCATGTCCCTCAATGTCACGTATCTCACTCATTTTTAAAAATATGAATACAAGTATGAAAATACAAAAAATTCAGTAACAGTGATGAGTATTTTCACTTTACAGAGTGATTTTTTTTACTCTTTGGTATTTTTAATACTGCATATGACTAACTGATAAGGAGTTATGATTATTAACTGGAAGTACACAAACATGCCACAGATTTAAATGTGTTATTCCTTTGGGTGCCTTTTAGATGGCAACTGAGTTCTAGGGAATTCATATGTAGAGCAATGTATGATGGAGAGGAGATGTTCTCATAGCTGTTTGTCATAGCAATGGACAAAGGCTCTATACATTTGTTCTCTGTACCAGCAGCCAACACAGTCAATGCTATTCTATATAAGTAGTGGTGTAGTTGCTCGTCTGTGCCATTATATTACTTTTTTGTTGCTGTTTTTTGTGGAAAGTGATTATTTGTGATTGCTCCCTGCATTCTAAGACCATCGCTGGGGTTCATTGCTTGAACTTTATGCTGCTGCTGGATTATCCCGTGTATGCTTCACTTTGTTATTTAGTCATGGGCTAAATTTCCAGTCCAGCAATGCCTCTTGTCATTTCCTTTTGCCAACTCTGCTTATTTTATTTATTTATTTAGCTTTTATTTTCTTTCATCACCACTATTGAGTGTACCTGACTACTGAACAGTAAGCAGGGAACAAGATGAAGGCTATTACTATTATTTTAGGCTGCTCATGAGGTAAAACCAGAAATTGTCAATCATATAGAAGCTGAACTAGGCATCTATCTGACTGTAAGGAATGATCATTGGCATGTTTTTTGGGAGACAAGGCATGCGTTTTGCTAAGACTTGGAAAGGTGTGGAACTGTGAGTAACTAGCTTTTCAAAAAATGGAAAGAGCATTAAATTATTTTAATTATTTCAATTCTGCTTAAATACCTGAGTTGCACTTAGCAATCTGTGTGGTAATACTACTTTGTACTTGTGTGCTTTGCCATCTGTTTGCATTTGATCTGGGACCTTAGTCTTATATGTTAATTAGCAGTTGAAGGAATATAACATTTCTGTGTTATCCTGCACTTCTACTTCCATAAGTAGAATTACTTGTAAAAGCTATCTGTTTGTATTTTAAACCATGCTGCCCCATAGTCTTTTAGTTTAATCCACAGTTGTGGCAGAAATGCATACTTCTGTTAGATTTTGGGACTTTGTCACTTATTGTTGTGTTTTTTCCATAAACAGTGTCACTGGTAAATTTCTACATAGTCTGGTGCCTTAAACTATAGTAGAAGATAAATGAAAAACAATTATCCCTGCTCCACTTTGTGCTTCAGTGCTTTTATATTCTACTTATGGTTTACTTGTTTAAAGTTAAAGTCTGTGTCTGCCCCATCCCCAATAACACATTCAGCTAATGTTTCTGAAAGAGCTGCAATACTCGCTTTATTCGATTGGATTGCCATCTAGCTAGCCTATTATTTACACCACTGTGCTACCTCCATTCTTTTACCCAAAACTTGGAGAGTTGTGAAACTGTGACTAACTAGCTTTTCAAAAAAATTGTAATTATTTTAATTATTTCAATTCTGCTTAAATATTTGAGTTGCACTAAGTGGCCTGTGTGATAATACAACTTTTTACTTTTTGCTGTGTTCCATCTGTTTAAATTTTTATTTTTATCTGGAAGCTTAGTCTTCTGTATTAATTAGCAGTTGTGGAAGATTGTGTTTCTGTGTTATTCTGCACTTCTATTTCCACATGTAAAATTATTTGTAAAAACTATCCATTTATACTTTAAACACTGACTGGCCCATAGTCTTGTAGTTTAATTCACTGTTTTGGCTGAACTGTGTACTCCTGCTAGATTTTGTGTCTTGGTAATTTATGATTGCATTTTTTCCATAAACAGTGTTACTAGTAAATTTCTGCATAGTCAATAGTGAGAGAATTGTCTCTGCTCCAGTTTGTGCTTCAGTGCTTTTATACTGCTTATCTTTTACCTGCTTAAATTTGCATTCTGTTTCTGCCTCATCTCCTACTAACACATTAAGCTAAATTTTCTGAAAGCGCTCCAATAGTGCCTTTATTTAATGGTATGTCTCTTTAGCTACCTTTCTTGTTCTTCTCAACCCTCACAGCCTTTTGCTGTTATTGTTTAATAATAAGGCTGTGTCTCTGGCCTCCATCCCTTATGATAATCTGATTTCCAAAGTCCCTCCCTCCCCTCTTTCATTGCTATTGACTGTTATATAAGCCATGTATGTACTCTTCCCACCCACTCTTTCTGATAGGTCCATCATATTCAGTGCCCACCCAGCATATCAGTATTGCTCTTGAGTAAACCTCCTTTACTACATATTGTCTCCTGTTCATTTAACAGGAGCTCAACAAAGCTTAGCGCCCTAGCCTGCATTCATGAAGTGTTTTACTTGTATCCATCCAGTGCCACCCAGTTTAAGTTAAGTACTTTTGCTTGTTAAATCACACAAGTTATTTTGAGTCATTGCTACTGTTTCATGCATTTGTGTGTGCATTTCACTGAATTTTTGGGGAAAAAGAAAAAAAAAATGTTCTTCCTCTCACTGTTACCAATGCATGATTGTCTTGAAATTGCTCTCAGTAAAGATTTTCCAGGTAGTTGTTTAAATGGTTTGTAGTAGCATCACGCTTGTGGGTCTGTTCTACAGTGCTTTTACATTGGGGGACTTTGTTTATTCATATTGTGGCATGAGGTGTTTGCCTGGTGTATCTATATTGGGGAATACACAAAAGGGCTCATAGTGTAGTCATTTTTATTGGCCAGAGGGCTTATTGTTTGTTTTTTTTTTCTCTGCTGCTATAAATTGTGTGCATTTGCATGGGCTAACAGTGCCTTGTACAGTAGCAAACACATAGAAAGAACAGTTCATAAAACTGTACCCTGTGAAGCAGCAATGTAGCACAAATAGCTTGTGTGCAGGCAGGCTTAGAGCAGCTAGTTTAGAGTCAAGTGACAGCACCTACAGATTTAGTTAAATTCAGTATTGTGCAAACATTAAACTTAGTATTATTTAGTACTGTTTAGTATAATTTGAGCCAATAAACCATCATAGAAGCCTTCTAAACCCAATTTACCACCTCCTTGTAGTTTACAAATTAAAGGACTGGACAGTATGGATGAGCAATTTCTTAACTACTCTGTAGACAGCTTGGTGGGTATGGGCATCCTTAGGCAATGTAGACATTGTCTCATGTTTACTGACAATCACTTAATCCTTATACAATCAGACACAGTATGCGAGATGTGTACTTATGCAATGGCACTGGAGCTTAAACTCTTGCATGCAAGTGCAAATCAGGTTGTTGAAACCCTGCACAAAACTCCCTCCTTGCATAGTACACCTCACAGACATAGACTAATGCTTGCTGAGACATTCAAAAGCAATCTTCCTAAGCAAAAAAGATTGCCTAGAATATCAGTTGTCAAAACTATGCCTCAGCATGCCCACAGGCACTCAGAAAAAAAACGCCTAATACCACACATACTATCTATTTCAGTGGAGCCCCAAATACTAAGCACCTAAGGCAAGCAAGCACACTTCCTTGGACTCTCATCTTAGGTGACTCCATTGTAAGACATACTGATGCCCCTCTAATCAGGCTGAACAAGGAGAAGAGAACTGTTAGTTGGTTATCTGGAGCCAGAATCCACAAAATCACCCATGACCTCAACTCATTATGCTACAGGTACCAATATGCTTCCTGCATAGCCAATGTAGGTGTAAATGATCTGAGATGTACTTCTCTGGACTATATGAAGAGATACATTATGCAGCTTTCAGTCTATGTTTTAGACATGGTTTAAAGTGGTAGATGGTACCCCAGCAGTTCAAGCTTTCAGTGCCTTTCACAGTTTTAGACCAGTAGTTGCACAGACAAGGGCTAAAGGAGGAGGTGTTTTAGTATACATCAATAACAAGCGTACCTCTAGGGTGGTCAAACAGGATGATGTGCTGGAGTTCCTACATATGCAGATCACCATAGCCAAAATCCTGTTCCATATCCTAGCCAGTTATAGGTCACCCTCCATGTCCCAAGAAGGTCACAATGCATATTTGGACCTACTGGAGACACTTACCATCCAACCTAACACCTTACTCATGGAAGACTTTAATTACCCCTCTATAGACTGGGAATCCTACACAGCCTCAAATCTACAGCACAGAGATTCCTGGACTCTGTAAATACAAACACCCTTGACCAAACAGCGAATACATCCACTAGAGGCTCCGACTTACTCGAGTTCAGTCTTACAAATATGGGAGAATGCTGTACCTCACTAATGTCTCATCCTTCCTGGTAAGGTATCACAATAAAGCTATCTCCTTTGAAGTTGAAGTCATATCTGTAATTCCATTAAAACTAATACCATTAAGGAACTATTCCAAGGCAAATTATCTTTTATTAAGTGACGGATTTTCAAAATTCAATTCCCCTCCAAACTCAGAGAACATATCAGCCTATACCAAATTCCTCTCAAACTCTGTACAGCCAAGAAAATGGCTGCAGATGCTGCTGTTCCTACTAGAATTAAGCCCAGTACTAGCCCTACAAACAAACCACCCTGGTGATATTCCAAATTAAACAGGATATACAACAAAAGGAAAAAAAATGGCAAAACTCAGGAAGGATAATTCCCATAAAGATAGAAACTATCTCATCAAAGTAAATAGACAACTAAGTGGGCTAATTAGGCCAAGCAAAGTCATCTCTGAGGTTGGTGAAAGATAACTATAAGTTATTCTACAGTGGTGTCAGAAACCTCAAAGGATAGAACACATCAATGTGCTGAACTGGTGGTTAATGGTGCCACATTTACTGACCTTGGCAATATAGGAAATCTGTTAGTGAACAAATTCAGTTCCATTGTTACTCTCCCCTCATCCCCAGCTGTCCTCTGAAAAATATCCTCAGATATAACTATTCCAACTATAACTAGGGAGCATTTACTGGCTCCACTCACTAAAGCCAAGAACATTGCCTGAATGGGCCTTAATAACATCCCAGGATGCCTACTGAATAATCTAAAATATGACTTATTAGGACCCCTGGAGTCATTATTTAACTATAGTCTTAAAACAGGCTTTGTGCCACATGTATGAAGGGCTGCAATGGTCAGCCATCTTCATAAGGAAGGACCTACAACAGATCCTGGAAACTACAGACCCAGCAGTCTAATTAGTGTTATCTGCGAGCGATGGAAAAAATTTTCATGGGAGTTATCAGCAAACACATAGTACACCTCCAAACACTGGATCCATTCCACTTTGGCTTTGTCCTACTTACTGAATCTGCTGGATTTATAGGTTCATAGGTAAGTTCATAGGTAGGTACTAGGCTATTAGCCTTAGGGCCTATATAAGCCTAGCCAAATGGTACCGTGGCTTTTGCCACCCAAGCAAATTATTTTCATGTGCCCCTGTCGAGCAGAGCCACAGAAGTGGTCCCCAGGGTAAATTTCCTATCTCCCATCCAATCATCAAATTTTTCTTGAAGAGTGCTAATGAGGAGCTTTGTTTGATAAAGATAGGTAGTTTGTTCCAGATTATGGGAAGTCTCTGGGACAGGAACCTATCCCTACAGCATGTTCTGTTTATACCACTACACAAAGGTGGTAACAATAATAACGTCACTAATTTCCGTCCCATAGCCATCCTGTCCCCCATTTCAAAAATCCTTGAAAAATGTGTGCAACTTCAACTCCTTCCCCACCTCCTAGACAATAATCTTATAACTCCCACACAGCATGGTTTCAGACCTAATCGCCCATGACTCTGGACTAATTGTTTCCACCTTACTCCTTGATCTTAACTAAACTCTCCAAACTCTACCTATCCTCCTCCTCAAGGCTCCTTGGCATGCTTTATAGACAGAATACCTGCCACTAAAATCACTCTCTCTACTTCCTTCCTTATCCCATCCTAATCTTCAGTCCTCATTAATAAGAACTTCCCAAACAACTAACTTACACTCAACTAACTCTAGCCCATAAGCTTATTCTAAACCTTTCCCTACCTAACAGAGTTCTAAGGTCTAATAATCAGAATCTATTACCTACTCATCCCTGTCCATTAATATCATCACTAATTTGTATTAATGTTTTGCATTTGTTCTATTGCTAGCATGTTTTTTTTCTCTCAATGTATTAATTGTTATGACTGCTATTATATATCTGATTAGTTTCACTTTATTCTGCCTACATTGTATTAATAACTTTCTGTCCCTAGACTGTCTAATGGACTATCCTGGTAAACCAACTGCAATAAATAAATAAATAAATTGTGGTGACAAGGTTTAGGTCCCTAGAGTGTGTAGCTCAGGGGGATTGGAATTTCTTTAGGTGGAGCATGTCCAACAGCTCTGGGTATGACATAGCATTGTATGTTAGGCAGAGATCGCCTCTGAGTAGGCAATATGTGATGGAGTAAAGCTGGAGTTTTTTGAGACGGTCTGCATAGGGCATCTGTTTGAGGCTGGTAATCCTCTTTGTGAGGTATTTCTGTGGCCTTTCCAGTTGTTGTAGATGTCTTGTGAGGTACATACCAAAAGGGGCGTTGTACTCTATAATGGGTCTAATGAGTGACGAGTAGAGTGGAACAGTGACCTCTTTTTTTCCTGGATGAGAAACCTTTTGTGATGAGGTGTGCCACATAGAAGGCTTTCCTGACTACTGCGGCAATGTGATTATCAAAGGAGAGACTACTGTCCACCTACAGAGTTTTTAACAAAAGGGATAACAATGCACTTTTTGGCATTGAGCTTGAGGCCATGGCTTTGACACCAGGCATCTGTCTCAGTGAGGCCCTTTTGTAGGATGTCGACATCGTTAGAAGTTTTGGTTATGGCTCCTAGTTTGCAGTCATCTGCGAACTTCATTAGCCAAAGACCTTCTGTGGTAGCCTGTACTTCAGTGAAGTAGATGCCAAACAGGAAATGACCCAGGACTGAACCCTGTGGCACTCCACTTGTCACTGGTCTGAAGTTTGATTTAGAGTCTGCTACTTTCACAGTGTGGGTTCTGTCAGTGAGCCAGTTGGCAACCCATCTTGTGACATGGGGATTTATACCTAGTTTAGTGAGTTTATCTATAATCCCAGACTGGGGGATGGTGTTGAAATCCTTGGCGAGATCTAGATAGGCTGTTTGAACCACCTTAGCCTCATCTACAGCTTTGGTGACCACTTCAAATAAGTCTATCAGATTTAGGAGACATGATCTGCCTTTTACAAACCCGAACTAGGTAGGGTCCAGAGTTTGGAAATTACTAAGGTTATTGTTTATAAGTTCCATGATGATGCATTCCATAGCCTTGCAGACCAGGCTCATCAGGCTAATGGGGCAGCAATTCCAGGGGTCCGTGGTGACTCCCCCTTTGTGGTGTGGGAAAACTGTTGCTGGGCACCATTCAGTGGGCATAAAGCCTGAGGTGAGGTTATGATTGAACATGGTACTTAGTTGGGGTGCCAGTTTGTTCTGCAGTCCATGTAGAATGCAGCGTGGGATGCTGTCAGGTCCCATGGATACTGTGTTCTTGGCTTTGGAGATTGTGTTTTTTATCTGTGAAGCCATGATTACAGGAGCTTTGCATTGTTCCGGTATAGAGATGGGCCCTTTAGTGAGTGAGAGAGGGGTAAGAGGTAAAGTTAGCAGTGAATCTATCTGCCAGGATTTTGGCAATATCAGTTGGTTCGGTATATTTAGTGCCATTGTGCTGTAAGTCTGAGCAGATCTGAGTGTTGCCATTGAGATTCTTGACATAGCTATAGAATGCTTTGTAGTTGTCTTTAGAATCAGTGGAGATTTTGTTTTCCTAACTAGCTTTGGAGGATTTTATGAGGGATCTCATCTTCTTACTGAGGCTGACCAGGGAGTTCCTCCAATCATGGGATTTTACTCTTTTTTGCAACAGTTTCTTTCTTCTGTTGTAGAGTTTGTTTATGGCAGGGGACCACCAGATTGGCTTCCTTTTTTTGGAGGATAGCATCTTGGTTCTGTTAGGGATTGCATGATCCATGCACTCGTGTAAGTGCTTATAAAGTGCATTTGTATAGGTTTCAGCAGTCGTACCTCTATTGTCAGTAAACATGGGTGTCATGAAGTTTGCCACTTCTGTCTTAAGATGTGTGAAGTTGGCTTTGGAGAAACGTTTTATGGTGGTTTCCCTAAAGTGGGGTGAGGTTGGGATGTGGATGTCTAAGGTGATTAGCTTGTGGTAGGATCTGACCAACAAGGAATTGACCTCTGGTGTGGAACACTGGTTGCCCATGTTGGTAATGAGCAGGTCTAGGGTATTGCTGCCCCTGGTGGGGGTGTGGATAAGTTAATCCAAGGTGCTGGAATTTATGAATTCCAGAAAACATTGAGCACAAGAGTTGGTACATGAGTAGTTTTCTCAGTTAATCGGGGGGGGGGGGGGTAGCTGAAATCACCCATAATTAGGGTGTTAGGTTGAACCCTAATATTTTCCAGTGAATCAAGAAATGAGGAGTGGGAATCCTGGGGCATAGTGGGGGACCTGTAGCAAGCTACAATTTGGATTGTGGTCTTGCCCAGAGTTAGCTGCACTTGAATAATCTCGGATGCATTATGCTAAGCAACTAGCCTGGAGGTGTGGATATCCTTAATGAATATGGACACGCCTCCACCTTTAGTGTTTCAGTCCAGGTTAGGTGGCTGAAAGGTGTGGTATGAATTATAGCCTGGTAATGCAGGGGTGCTCTCTGGGGCCTTGAACCAGGTCTCTGTCACTGCACTGATGTCGATGTTCTCCATTTTAAGGAGTAACTCAAGAGACCTTTAGACTTCTAGCATTGAGTAGCATTACCCTCATATTTTGCTTGCTTGTACCTGTTATGGTGGTGAATTTGTCATTTGAACCTTGCCTAACCAAGGCACTATAAGGGTGGCAAGAGCCTTAGCCAGTATCCGGAATACCAAGGGCGACAGGTGCAGGCCATCTCTGGCAAAGCATCATGGTTTGTCGATCATGTCATCCCAGGCAGACAGATACTGGATCTCCTTAGAATGACACCAGAAGCTTAGCCAATTGTTGAAGTCAATCATTTTGTCCTTGTACTGTGGTATCATTTTAGGTGATGGCAGGATGCTACTCAGGGCTAGGATTATACCTGCCTGGGCTACAAGATTGGACAACTCCTCCATGTCTCTTTTCATGTAGTCCATGGAGGTATGTCTCAGGTCATTCACACCAACATGGACAATGGCAGAGTCATATTTGTACTTGCTGTGGAGTGTCCTGAGTGCATGCGTTATGTGGTGGATCCTGGCACCCGACAGGCAGCTGACAATAACTTTCTCCTTGTTTAGCCTAGTGAGTGGAACATCAGTGTGCCTGACTATAGAGTCACCTATGACTAGAGTGTTGGGTATGTTGTTATGCCTCGTGGGCTATGGTTGAGTGGTACACTGAGTTTGTGGGCTATGCGTCATTTGGATTGTGTTGGGTGGTGGAGGTTGCTTGTGTTTCTGCTTTGGAGGTCCCTGTTGCTTGGGTAGATTTTTAATGAGAGCCTCCTTGAATGTAGATGTGTGCTTTGGGTTTTTATGTGTGTGTTTTGGTGATGTAGGTTTTGAGGGACTATGTGATGAGTGTGGTGTGGTGCAAGTGTTTACCTTCACTTGACTGTCTAGTCCAGTCTTGGGTGAAGAGAGATTTGCTTCCAGTTTGGGTATATAAGTGCATCTCTCACAGGTTGTAGTGTTGGGTGATAGGAAGAGAGGGTTGTCTGTGTACATGAGGCAATTGCTGCATTGCTCCAAGATGCCCAGATTCATTTGGTAGACAGGAGAAAATACTGGGAGCTGACCCTTACACATGTCTGGATATGTGCTTATTTACTAAGTACTATAAAGTGTTTTCCTCTAGACTTCTTTGAATAGGTCACTAAGTCTAGGGATGAAGGACAATGGTGCATACTGTGTGCCTAGATCTGGTTAAAGCATTTGATACAATACCTCACTCAGGCATTGTCAATAAACTTATGGAACTAGGTATAAACTCATTTATAACACATTGGATAGCTACCTGGCTCAATGAAAAGACATAGGAGGTTAGAATCGGAGAGGCCACCTCCACAAAGAGGCCTGCCATCAGTGGAGCCCCCCTGGATTCTGTGCTGGGCAAACTCCTTTATGGGATCTACATTTAGGATGTCAAATCCAATGTCAAAGCCTTTGACTGACCAAGTTCACAGATGATTGCAAACTGGAAGAAGCCGCTGAATCCCCCCAAGATGAGAAAACCATTTAGGAAGGTCTAATACAGAAAAGCATTTGCTGCCAAAGCTATGGCATAAAACTCAATACGAAGAAAAAAATATATAGCACCTTATAGGAAGGCTATCACCCTGGGTAACCACATCACTTATAAAACACCCTTAACAATTGATTCACCAGTTAGGGATGTGAGAACTGTTGTAGATGGTAACCTAGACTTCGACTAACATGTTTCCAAGATAGTAAGAAAATTCTTCTATGTTGCTCAATTTATAAGCAAGCTCACAGCATCTATATCCTGACTGGTCATCATACTACTGCACTCGGCCCTCATCAGACCCATCATAGAGTATTATGCCACCTCTGGTATGTGCCTGATCAGATACATGCAGCAATGGGAATGTCCACAAAGGATCGTCACAAAAAGAGTACAAGGAGCAAATGCAATATCCTATGCCGATCGCCTCAAAGCCCAGTCTCTTTACTCAGTATCATACAGACCTCTGATAGGTGATCTTTGCCTGACATGAAAGGCATTCCTAGACCCTATTTTGATGAATCTTTTGCATATCCACAATACAAACAGCATTACAACTACTAGACTGAAACACCTAACTGTCACTTGCAATGTAAACAAGACATGTTGGAGAGTCAGATATGTTTCTCAGAGAAGTCTTATTCTCTGGAACAGAGCCCCCATCAATATGAATCAGAATTCCTTCCTATTCCTTTTTATGTGCAACTTGGACCAATGAATGGGTAATCAGAAATCCACCCCTCTTTTAGCTCCTGTGTCACTGATGGTAAATCACCACCTATACAAATCAAATTTGTGGTTCACATTTTAATTGCATATCTAAGCTTATAAGGACCTCATTGACATTATTCTAGTATACATGTATGAACCTATGAACCTAAGAGATAACTTACTGTTGTCATTATTTTATTTAGATTTAGTTTTGTTACAATCAAAGATCAGAGGTGCATTAACAAGGTAGCTATCTAGTGTGTTTGAGCAAGAGGTTTGAGGAGCTATGCCATGTATGAAACTATGATGTGCGGGGTGGGAGGACCTATGTAATCTACATTTAGAGTAGCAGAATTCTTTACTGACACAACCTCATTCAAAACAGGGAACAGCTATCAATAATGGAAGCACAATAACTAAGGGTCTTAGAGGGCCCTGTTAAGAGTGAATATCACAAGGAACCGAAAAAGCTGCATGTGCATATGAGATGTAGTAAGAGATATGCTATTAGTCCTTAGATTAAGTAAAGGACTGATCAGAAGAACATAAGCAATCATGGCTATTTAGTCCTGAAAGGCAGATTGAGAACATGTGGTCAGAAGTATGAGTTTATAGGAAGGAGAGTCAGCAGAAATGTTTAAAACTTTTTTACAGAAAAAGATTATACCTAGATAGACAGAGATTTATATATTGTTGTGGTTAAAACAGTATGAATGGGATAATGTGGAATGGGCACATTTGTGGTTTAGTATATGAATGAGGCAAGGAATTTAGTCCAGCACAGGAACAATATTTTCTACAGTTTGAGGTTGCAGATATACAATGTTTGTTGGAAGAGAATTTCTGCTTTTAATCCCATTATAATGGTCTGTAAGCATCAACGCAGTTATCGTACTGTGGCACAATACTATAGCTCACTAGGTATAGAGAGACCTTAGGCTTGCATTTGTATAGCCTGTCAGTAAATTGAAAAAGTATATACAGTGGATATAAAAAGTTTACACACTCATGTTATAATGCCAGGATTTTGTGATATAAAAGAATAAGACCACAATAAATCATTTCAAAACTTTTCTCACCTTTAATGTGACCTATAACCTGTACAATTCAATTGAAAAACAAACAAATCTGTTAGGGGAAAAATATAAAAAATAAAAAAGTACAATAAGCTGGTTGCATAAGTGTGCACATCGTTAAACTAATACTTTGTTGAAGCACCTTTTAATTTAATTACTTCATTCAGTCTTCTTGGGTAGGAGTCTAGCAGCATGGCACATCTTGATTTGGCAATATTTGCCCACTTTTCCTTACAACAGCACTCCAAATCTGTCAGATTGCGAAGTAATCTCTTGTGCACAGCCCTCTTCAGGTCACCCCACAGATTTTCTATTGGATTTAGGTCTGGGCTCTGGCAGGGCCATTTCAAAACTTTAATTTTCTTCTGGTGAAGCCATTTTTTTTTTATTTGGATGCATGCTTGAGGTCACTGTCTTAATGAAAAGTGAAATTCCTCTTCATCTTCAGCTTTCTAGCAGATGCCTGAAAGTTTTTGGCCAAAAGTGACTGGCATTTGGAACTGTTCATAATTCCCTCCACCTTGATGAAAGCCCTAGTTCCAGCTAAAGAAAAGCAACCCCAAAGCATGATACTGCCACCACCATGCTTCACTATGGGGATGGTATTCTTTTGATGATGTTCGAAGTGTTTTTGCACCAAACGTACCTTTTGGAATTGTGGCCAGAAAGTTCAACCTTGGTCTCATCAGACCATAACACATTTTTCCACATGCTTTTGGGAGAATTAATGTATTGCTTTGCAAATTTTAACCAGGTCTGGATGTTCTTCTGTGTAAGAAAAGGTTTCTGTCTCGCAAACCTACCCCATAGCCAAGACATACAGAGAATATGGCAGATTGTTGTCACATGTAGTACACAACCAGTACTTGCCAGAAATTCCTACAGCTCCTTCAGTGTTGCTGTAGGTCTCTTGGCAGCCTCCCTGACCAGTTTTCATCTTGTCTTTTTATCAATTTTGGAGGGACGTCCAGTTCTTTGCAAAGCCATTTTTGTCCCATATTTTCTCCACTTTTTGATGACTGTCTTCACTATGTTCTATGGTATATCCAATGTTGTTGAAATATTTTTGTACCCTTCTTCTGACAGATACCTTTCAACAATGAGATCCCTTTGATGCTTTGTAAACTCTCTGCGAACCATGGCTTTTGCTGTGGTAGGCCACTGATTAAATGTCAGAAAAATCCTACTAGGACAGCTGAACTTTATTTGTAGTTAAACAGAGTCTATTTA
The DNA here is from genome assembly GCF_019279795.1 of Protopterus annectens. NCBI lineage: Eukaryota > Metazoa > Chordata > Ceratodontiformes > Protopteridae > Protopterus > Protopterus annectens. The sequence continues at coordinate 1,872,083,177 of NC_056728.1, forward strand.
ATTGATGGCAGGTGTGTACCCAGGAAGACTGAATGTTGTAATTAAATCAAAAGGTACTTCAACAAAGTATTAGTTGAAGGCCATGCACACTTATGCAGTCAGCTTATTGTATGTTTTTTTATGTTTTATTTTTCCCCTAACAGATTTGTTTGTTTTTCATTTGAATTGTACAGGTTATAGGTCACATTTAAGGTGGGAAAAGCTCTGAAATGATTTATTGTGGTCTCATTTTTTTATTACAAATGCTTGGCATTTTAACAGGGGTGTGTAAACTTTTTATATCCACCGTAGCAGCAACAATATAACACTAAAGTCGATACATTTTAAATTTAATTTCTGTATATTTGCATGTGTTTTGGCACTGGTATAGAGAGGGTGCATCGGAAGGATCAGTAATGTGCTTTGTCGATGCAGTTGTTTTCTTCATACATCGTGACGAATGGTTTGTTTTTGATTTCAAGCATTTTACAGTTTGGAACATTTCTGTACCAGCTCAGTTTTTCAGCACTTGATTAAGCAACAGTGCAACAGTGCTGAATATACTGCTTCATAAAACAGAACATTGCCAGTCCCAAATCCTTGCATAAAGGGAATAAACCTCTCCTCCTGGATATAGTAATCTCAGAACTGATTCTGTAATTTAGCTCACAGCATCTGTAACATTGTAGCCTATTGCAGGCACAAGAATCTTCACATTTTGCCAAGAAAGAATTGTGAAATTGTAGTTTTCTTTATTATAATTTAACAGGGGATTTTTTTTAATTATGTACGTTTGTAGATTTTTTTAATACTTCAGATTTCCATTGCCAAAGCAGTTGTATCTCAAATATAGTACCCTCAATATATGACTTGAACCTGTAAATAAATATAATATGCAGGTTAAACATGCAGTGTTACACACATACCTCTCAATTGTACAGATTTTCACAGAATGTCCAGATTTTTGCCTCATATTTTTGGTCCGTTTTTCATAAAATTGTGGTTTTCTGGCAAATTAGTGGAAAATCATTTAAGACTGAAGTTAGAAAATAATGACTGGCATTTGAGTTTTAGACTTCAAACCCTTAAAAAAAGTCATGATAAAATGAAATCTTTTATTCTATCACCTTTCCAAGTTTGTAAGTTGTTGTTGTTGTGTCTTTTGGCTTTTCCTGGTTAGGGGTCGCCACAGCGGAACTCCGGTCCGCTAATGATTGGCAGTGGATTTTTACGTGCCGAGTTGCCAGCCCTGACACACAACCTTCAACGAAGGTACACCCATTCATGCATGTCTCCACACAGTAGATACTCTAGCTGGGAATCGAACAGAACATCGTCTTACTGTTAGGCGACAACGCTACCGCAGCACCACCACCGCATTGTCCAAGTTTGTAAGTGCAATATTTAAAAAAAATATATTTTTGGGACTTTGTCCCACTTTTATTAATGGCTTTGTCTAGATTTCTTGCTGTAAGAAGTTGAGAGGTATGACTACACACCATTTAAAATCTGGGCATTTACTGGTAATGATCATGTCTCATGGTACATTCATGATAGATTCTTTACAGTGTAGCAATGCATCTATTTTAACTACCATCTGAAAAAAATGGTTAGCAGTGAGTTCTGCTTTACTTCTTAGTGTTTTAAAGGAAATTTTGCACTATTAAGAAAACAGTTTGCAGAGGCTGGTGACAGTTAACAAAGTGCTGACACGTAGTGAAAGTAAAACTAATGAAAAGAGAGAGAGAGAGATCTTTCTGTTTAAAGCTGAATTTCAAATAGTGTAAAAAATCCAAATCAACAGCGGGGGCCATTTTAATTGGATAGGAGAAGGAAAAAGCAGGAACTATCTGTATATGATAGGTGAAGAATTAATAGGTTTGACTTTCATAGGATAAAGTATGTATACAGTATGTCTCAGAGTCTACCAAAAGAATAAATAATCTCCTAAAGTCTGTACCACCAAATGTGTTCAGTTTGTAATGAAACAGGATCAAAAAGAAAAGGAAAGGTATGAACTCAGTTTCAAGTTCCCTTATAGATTGTGCTACAGCATCTCATACCTGCTGTTATCCTGAGTCACTTGCTTCAGAAAGCACATCTAACAGAAGAATGCATAAAATTATTGTCTCATGTTTTAATTACTAAACCTGTACCCTATACACAACTGTTAATGCACAAGGCAACATGAAAAGATGTCATGGAATTAAAAACTTCAAGTTCTTGTTTTTTTCTTTTCCAAGCAGTAAAGATGAGAACAGCAGTGGAAATTAAGCAGGAGTGCATTGTAATGAGTACATGAACAGGTATATAAAAATCAGAAGAAATCCAGATAAGCAAAGTTATTCAAAGTAAAATGGTGTATACTAACCTAAAATGTTATTAATTATCAATTGGTTTATCTAATTAAAAATATTTTGCTTTTAATTAAAAGTATTTTGCTTTTTCTCTTTCAAAATCTGCTGGATGCTGAAACACTTTCCTTGACTCTTCCTTCATATTATTAATTGCACAGCAGCTTTTTGTGCCGGCAATGTACTCCCCTGGTCGACATTTATGCCTCTTTTTTCAGCATGCTCATGAAAATAATCCTTGGGATTTAGAAAAGTTATTTTCATTGTGGTAAGCAACTCTGCAAGATGAGTGGAGACTGACAGGATTTATGTGATTCAGAGACAGGATGTATGCAATTCAGAGACATCCTGAGAGTAAGCTGTGCAGATCAAGCAGCATAGTTGCTCAAAGTCCATGCTGGGGGCAGTATAATAGGATGGTAATGATATGTTAATAAGCAGCATTATTAATACGAGGCGATCTGTCTATGCAAATGAGGCAAAGTAAGATGTGGTTCAGAAATGTAGAAGCTAGTGATGTGAAGTGCAATTACCAGTCATAATGAGATCATTGAAAATCTGATGTGCATGTAAGGGAAGTGTGGAAAAATGTTAATGGTGGGAACAGCTTTAGTGAAAGTCTATATTATGTTGGTGAGGAAGTGGTGGTGATGCATGACTGTGACCTTGGCCTACTCCATCCAAAATAATGAACCACATATGAGGACCTGCCGTGCACCAGTAAGCATTAGAATAGATCAAAAATGTCACAAATAAAGGGCACACTCTCAGGTAGGTCATCCATCACAACATGTAGTATCCATATCATTTCCACAAAGGTAGAAATATTGCTAGATTGTGCCTCTGTTATGATCCTGCACATACGCTTGGTGCTACACATTGAGTCTGATAGTTTGAGGTGAGGGTGGTATCCATCTACAAGCATCAGTATGTACTTTCACATGTTCATCTTCATGCACTATTGAGCTTGTGGTAGATATTGATTTCTGGACCACAGTGGTTGACATATACAGGCTTGACTGCATGTGTCCCCATCAGCCTGTCCATTGAGTGTGGTGTATGCCTCTAGGGCGATGTCATTATCAGACAGAGAGGCTGTGTCCTTGGACTGGGATGGAGATCTGTTCGACACACTCTCTGAGTCCAGTACTGTCACCATATTTCCCAACTGAGCCAGCTGTTTTTCACCAACAATGGACCTCTCTCCAACCTTAGGCAGTGGTAGTTCATAGAGGTTGAAGTGGTTAAATCATCACCTGAGAATCACCAATGTATAAGGCACAATGCAAGTGTAAACAAAAAAATTTATTTCACACACAGTATAAAATGAATATTTAAGGAAAATAGTTACAATAATGGGTAAAATAACCTTACCATGTACAGCTGTTTTTTGTTATAATAGAATTGCCAAATATGCTACAAACCTATCAACTAGAGCTCACAATTACATAACACTCAAGCAACTCAGCTGGGTAGTTCTCCCCTATCTCCTTCACTACATCCAGTTAATCATGACCCATAAATTACTCCATGAACCTGAGAAAACACTTGCCCTACAAGTGTTTCTTCAACCATATGCCACTCACAGAACCCTACAGTCCACTAACAAACTTCACATAAGAATCAATATAATAAAAAAACAAGCTGGAGATTCCCTCTTCCCAAATTATATAGGTAAAATCTGGAATGCGTTACCAGAAAACATTACAATGGTTACATCACTATCCCATTTTAAAACAATACTAAAAAGTCACTTATTCAATAAATGGCTGTGTCCTTGCTGTGCACCAGACTAACCTCTTCCTGTGACTATGCTGCGCCTTTGTTTCACTTACTGACAAATCCATCCCCACTGTCTATTCTGTTGACTATGTTTCTCTGCAAACTAACACTCCATAGTACAGCAACATTGTAGAGCTGATGGCATATTAAAACTTGACAATTCAATTTCTTAGTAAACTGTGTTCAGAATTTGTATAATTGTCATATTGGTCTCTATTTTCTTATAAAGAAAGGTTTAATGATGCAATGTCTCTCTACTTACTGCTAATCTTCTGATTATTTCAATTAGGTTAAGAATTAATATGTATTAGCTAAACTGTGTTACTCTTTAACTAGTCTGTAAGTATAACTGCTTGTTCAAACTGTATCTCGATAGTATTTTAACTTCTGCTTTCTATATATTCTACTTATATATTGTATTTCTGTATGTTTCAATATGGAGCTTTTCTCCATAGGCCTCCACTGAACAGGACATGTGTCCAGTTGGACTTTCCCAGTAAACAAATGTAAAATAAATAATAAATAAATTTTGTCACTTGTATGCATGATGTGTATAGTATACAGGATGCACCCGTCAGCATCATGGTTAGCAATAGATGTATCGAACCAAATAAGACACACATTAATAGAAGAACTACACTAGATACCTGGGACATCTGCAATTGATACCTGAGGGGCATACTGAAGGTCAGCCCCAAGACCTAATACCCTACCACAGAAACTTGACAACTCTGATCCCCAGTAAAGAGACACCAGAAGATCCTCCACCTCCAATAATGGTGGTTAGACTCACAGCCCACATACCATTGTCCTACCCTCAAATGCAAAACAGACAGCTAAATTTTCAGTGTTATGTAAAAAGATGGAGGACCTGTGCCTGATTTGCTTATTATAGTCTTGGACACCAGAACATTTACATCAGCTTTGATATTTTGCCAGGCACAGTCATGATAAGGCTGGACAGCAGTCCCTTCTTTGAGTAACAACATTTAAGGAAATGGAGTGTCAGCATCAGCATTTCATTCTGCATAAGGATCCAAATGGAGAGATGATGAAATCAACAAGAAAAGGAGAGGAGTACTGCTGGAACTGAAGTCATCCTCAAGTATTGGTGAGTACCTTCCCATGCTGATGGACCCTCTTTTCAGAAAATGTCAGCAAGATGGCTTTGATATATAGACTGTATCTTATATAGGCTATATCATGGATAGATATGTTTAAAAAAGGAAACCTGGGTGCACAGGTTCCAGGATAAAAAAGTGCCCAATCTTGGTGTACCACTGGTGTCAGGATGGAAAAAAATGGCAGTGCAGAATCCTCAAGACTCAGAAGTATTCTTACAATGGGATTAGGCCAGCCTTAGGGGGAGGATGACCCCCCTGTTGTTGAAGGAAGTAGTAGTCCACAAAACCTGACAGGCCAAAAAAAAAAAAGATGATAGAATGGGCTGTTGAGGAAGAAATTATGTATTTTTACTATTATGCAAGAAGCCCAGAATTTCCAAATGGAAGATATTCAGAAAGATTAAGAGAGATATATACTTGCAAAAAAAAAAAACTTTCAAAAGCTTTAAATGCAAATGTGGATTCATTAAAACAACAGATCCATAAAAAACATTACATAGATGAAGAAATTTTGGGCCGCCTGCAAAAAGAAGTGAGGAAGGAGGTGCAAAAATATAAAGAACTATACCCAGAGATATTTAATAGGTATACAAAAGAAACATGGATACGGGAAAGAAAAAGAGATTCAATATGGTACAATATTGACACAAAGGAGAAAGCAAAGTTAATCAACTCAAAAAAAGTGGCATAAAAGATATTTGAAGAGAAATATAGGCAAAGACACTTGGATATGGACAATTTCACAATACAGGAAAAAAAATAAAAATAAGAAAAGAAAAGGGGAAGTAGAAAAGAGGTTTAACAATGGAGAAGTTAAATAAATAGAAAGTGAAGATATAGATGACCTGCAAAGTGAATGATTTAGTGCAAGAAATCCAACACAGGCAATTTCGCAGCATGATGGGACAATGTGTCCCCGAACTAGGAGAAACAGGTTGGCAGGAATGCATGAAAGACTTGCCACATGAAGATGTTCTGGAGCCTTCTGTGGGAAACAAGGACACAAATGTAGTTAAGGTTGCACAGCAAGTGAAGGAGCAGAAAACAGTGGCAACTCTGACAGAGGCAATGTTGTGGAGGGTTGAACCAATGAGTTCACTTATGGAGGAGCAACAGATGATGCAGGATGCATCTGAATAAAATATGTCACAAAAGATGTGCTGGAACTTTCTGAAGAATGCCTACAGAAAATGAAGAACAAGGTATGTACTTTCAGTTTAGAATAAAATGATTGACTTAATAGAGATTGGTAGACATAGTATGACTTATGAAAGAAATAAGAACTCGAAATGTTAGAAGTTGGATAAAACAGATGAATGCAGTAATCGGAAACTAAAAAAAAATATTTGTTATCATGTATGTTTACTACCAAAAAATGTAACCCCATATGAACTGAAGTAGACAATTCCAAATAGATTACAGTTGCTGAGTAGAGCATTCTTATTTATCATCTGAGATTGTAGAAATACTAATATCATAATCCTAATTGTAGCCTGACATAGGAATGGGACCCTTTCCCAACAAACTTTTAAAAAAGCAAACTCTTGAAGAACTTAAAAAGGAAAAACTTGTTCTGCTTTGCCTTTCCCTAGCCAGGCAAGTTACTGTGTGATGAAAAAATACTCTAATGAAGATGTGAGCAAAAACTAAACTATCTGCGGTGTACCACCCATTCTATAAACTTCACTGAGAACAGTAAAACGTAGACATAGGTATCACCTGTACAAACCTACCATTCTACCTGGCACAGAGACATTTCCCCTCAAACACACACAAAGCCAGCTCAGGTAATTACTTACACCATTACAGTCAACTGTATGGAGTCCCCGCAACCAAAACATACACAAGACAGATTGCAGTGGACTATACAGCTTGCAGCATGTACCCTTCCATGGTTACATTCCAGTGTTACAACCTGTCTTGATCTCATTCGACATAGTCACAGCTATCCACATGTACAATGACATAAGCTGAAGCTGCAGTGCTACATTATTAGTGTTACAGTCATATGTTGATGCTATAGCCATGAATGTGTCACATGTTTGTGTTAAAAACAGGAATGTGTGTCCCATTATATCACAAGGTAGTGGTGATCTGGTATCTTTAATAGCAATATTTCTTAAATGATTTTGTGTATGCCTTCCATTAACCTTCACAGTACTTGTGTATAATCTCTCTTTATGTGTGCCTTCCATTAACCTTCACAGAGGTTGTGTATAATCTCTCTTTGTGTGTGCTTTTCATTAACCTTCACAGTGGCTGTATACAATCTTCCTATATGTCCACTGAATACTTTAGCCTTGAAAAACATTTATCACTCATTGCTAAGTTCCCTACAGCAAGTATTGTCACAAAGAAAAATGAGTTAACATTTTTGCCATGGAAGTATAAGAAAGGTATGACACATGTCTTCAGCAATGAGTATTTTTGCATTCCTCAAAGTAAATTATCTTCCACAGTGACTATTCTTTCCCCATCACAGCTCTATGATTTTTTTCTAGCATGATGGGCCACTTTTCAGCCACTGGGGTTTATTTCCTGCTTATTTGTGCTTCTGAGCTGGATGAATATGCAAATAAGTGGTCACATCATAAATGTCTCTGAATCACTCATTCTACACATTGCACAGTTGAGGTAAAGTCTCATGAACATGAACATAGTGGCATCATGCACACACCTGAGTACCTCCAAGTTGCATTGTGCATATGCGAGCATTTTCATGTCAAAAGGAAGTTTCCTAAACTGTTCTGGTTAAACCTGATAGTAATGGAGTCACTATATAGCAGTGTCTCTGCACTAATTGAACCAGATGTTCTAAAGTGCAACTAGGACTGTCATATTTTGTTCTTTTTATTCCAATTCTGCACACACACAACATGACATTGTACTCACTGTTTAGTGGTTCTATGGTGCTGGGCAATTCATGGTATGGGAAAAGTGTGATTACAAGGTCCCAGCCATGATTCCTTGTTATGTGACCTAGAGTGTTGCCATGTCATCTAATGTGAATGACAGTTGCAAGGCACTTAAGTAGTGCTTAAAAGAGACCAAAATATTTCTCAGCCTACTTCATAGAGACCACTAAGACTGTTTGGGGAGTCTTATGGAATTCACCAGTATGATTTGGATGGCTGGCATCATCTTGCCAGAACAGTCAGTTATACATGTGACAGTTCATGAACTGGAGAGCAGTGCAGGCTCCATTACATGAACTGAAGAGGTGCTATTCAGATCTTTTTCGCCAGTTGATTCTTAGGTTTGTAGATTCATACTAGACTAATGACCACCAGAGTCTTTACAAGCCTAGATGTGACACACCCAAACCAGTTCTGTCCCAGAGCTCCTTGGATTACTTGGATTCCTATATGGTAGAGTATGTTAGTAAAGAGGTAGCCAAGGGTTATGTTTGGGGTTGGTATGTTAGTTGATAATTAATTTTCCTACTGTCAACCTCTATGCATCATAGACATGTGGGGCTAATCTGGGGTTGAATTTGCAATTTCTGATCCAATGATCAAGGTTTCGTTTGAACAGGGTCAGGGATGAACTCTGATTCATGTACATGGGGAGCTTATTCCATAGTGCAAGGATCCTTTGAGACATATATCTGCCCATCTGGCAGGTTTTTGTTATGTTACAGACAAAGTTCAGGTCCTTGGATCTAGCGTTTCTGGTGTTTGTCTTCTGGGTGTGCAGGAGACCCATTAGAGCTGGATCTGAGGATGCCTTATATGCTAGTATAGATTGCCTCTCAGTAACTTTTAGAAGACTGGATACAGACATATGACCTCAAGGTAATCTGTGTAGGACAGGGTATTCATACACTGGATTCTCATGGTGAGGAACCTTTCAGGGCATTTCAACTGTTACAAGTGCCAAAGAATTACTGTACTCAATTATGGGTTTGTTAAGGGCTGCATAAAGTGGTACTATTGCTTCATTGTAACTAGATGCCATACCCATGCTACATGTAGGTTGAATGCCAGATTACTGTCTATATAAGTTCCCAGATCCCTAACTATAGGTTAAAAGCTTAGTGATGTTTTATCAATGAAGTAATTAGCTTGGGTGGATGCTTTTCCACAGGGAGCTATAATGTATTTCTTTGCAATGAGTTTTAAATCCATGGCTTTTGCACCACTTATTTGTTTGTGTTCCACTCTCTTGTAGAATGTTGGTGCCATGGGGGAATCTATGTTAACTACCAGTTTACAGTAATCTGCAAACATTGTGACCCCTTGACATTAGACTTGATTTCTGAGAAAAAAATGCCAGGCAGGAGTGGGCCCAATACAGAGTCATGTGGCCACTGGTGACTGGTCTTTTGCTGGAGATGGTTTCACTGATTCTGACTTCTTGGGTGCTATCTGTGAGCCAGCTGACAATCTAATAAATTATGTAGTGATTCATGCCTAGTTGTGAGAATTTATCAGCAATACCTGACTGATGTTGTGAAGATTGGATGAAGATAGATGAAGGCTGCCAGCTTAGCCAGATAGAATTTTGGAGATAATTCTGTCATCTGTAAATATTAATGTAAACTACAGGCTTGTTTTCTTAAATGGTAAAAATAGTGTTACATGTGGAACTGAAATAAATGTAACAACAGTGCACTCTACTGACCAAGTAAAGCATGTCGTGACCCTTTGATGTTATAACTCGGAGCCAGTAAGTCTAGAGTGAGTCATTCTGCCTATTGTTTTAAGGCCAGAGTTAATGGCCATAATTTGCATGCATAAATATCCTTTATTGCTTTGGTTTCTGTCCGGTGGTGAAGAATGTAAATGCAGTGTCTGTTAGGCTGGGAACCCAGGGAAGTGTGAAGAATGATGTAATGTGAACTAGGAATGTGATTTTAAAAAAGGAGAGAATCAGAGAGCATTAAGCGTTTTTGTCTTGACCATCCAACTCACCAGCACTGTCTTGCTCTATATGTAAGTTTATCTTACACTTGTGTTTTCTCTTAGTCTAATCTTTTTAGTTTCTAGCTATGTCTAAGTGTTTTTCTGTGATGTCAGAACTGTACTACTCAATTATTTTAAGTATTTCTCTGTGATCTCTGAACTATTGACTAGCACTATGTAGTAAAAAGCATTGTCTTGTGTTTTCACTATTTGTTATTAAATATTTTTAAACCCTTCCAACTGTGGCTGGTTTTGTAGAGATAATTTAAGCTCTTTAGAGTGCTTGCGTGCCTTTGGCAAAATTGTACAAAGCCACTCTAATAGCTTTAGCCCTGGGCTAGACTACCAATTGGATAATAATATTGCACAGTAATAACTGGACACCCTTTTAAGGGCCTTTGAGTAGCTGATAAATATTAGTGGGTGGTGGCAGCTGGTACTACCGTATAGTCTGGGAAAAAGGGGCACAGCTGGAGAACCTGTGCCAGCCTTCCCCAGGATTGTCTGTGTGGTTGTATAAACTCTTCTCAAAGTGTGTGTGTGTGTGTGTGTGTGTGTGTGTGTGTGTGTGTGTGTGTGTGTGTGTGTGTGTGTTTGTGTAAGCACTGGTTAGACAGAGAGGGTACTGGAGGTTTTCCCACTAGGCTGATATCTGGACCATATAACTATGCCAGTGGGGTGTCTTATTGGGGACCTGGAGAGCATGGGAGTGAACAGCCCCAGACTGACTGATCTCTTGGTGCTCTTAAGGGAAATTGCATTTCACTGTGTGTATTTGTTATCCCTTCCTCCTATATGAGATGTCCCTCATTGGTGTTAGTGGTGAGGATTGAGGCTCCTTGATTGCTGGGCCTGGGCATGGGCATCACATATTAATTGTTTGGCAGTGGTGGGATATCCACACCACATATTAATTGGTTGGTAAATACTAACTGGTTTGTAGTGGTGTGGGTAGAGTGAATTCCTGTAGCTGGTGTACAGTGAACTTTGAAGGTGTTTTGTACGCTAAATCAGCCACACAGTCAATACTTAGAGTTCAAATCACAATTGTTTTATTTCTTTTGTTAGTTTAGTTAGTCAGGGTGAGCAGGCATCATGTCAGCAGAGTAGTACTAACAAGGAACCAGCTGGCTAAGATGTGCCAGGCTAAGGGAATGGTGCATGGAAACCAAACTAAGGCAGACCTGATTGCAGCCTTGGTTACAGCTGCATCGGAAAACAGCAACCAGGAGGACAATCAGACTGACAGTGGATATATAATAGCCTCGTAGAATGGACAGTTCAACCTTTCTGCAGAGGACATAAAAATCCATCTGGAGCTAAAGATAATTGATTTGGAGGCCACACGTTTGGAAACAGAAGCAGCTGAGAGACTGAGGAGTCTACAGGCTGAGGAGAATGAGGAACTGCTACACCTGGAAGCCAAGGAAAAGGAGTGGTAGAGGAATCATGAGAGGGGATTCTTTGCCAGAGTCATGGAAGTAATGGGGAATGGAGTAACTGGACCCCAGAAGCACAAAAGGTCAGTAAATTTCTTCCGTAGTTTAAAGAGGGGGATAACTTTTATAGTTTCATTCATATGTTTGAGAGGGTATGTAAACAGTATGGTGTTGACCAAAGGCTCTGGGTACAGATCCTGACCCCCTTACTCCATGTTAAAGCTGTAACTGTTTTGTCAAAAATGTCTGACATTGCATGGTTTGATTATAAAGCTGTTAAAAATCACTTGTTAGAATTGTTTAAGCTAACACTTGAAATGTATAGAAAAAAGTTTTGTGAGCATAGACACAAGGCAGATGAAAGTGTGTGTGAATATGTTGCTGAACTGAGCACTTATTTCCATAGGTGGGTGAGTGGATGTCAGGTCACCACTTTTGAATGGCTGGCAGATCTTTTGGTGAGGGAACAAGCCCTTATCACTTTGCCTGAGGATATGAGATCTGTTTAGCTGATAGACAATATGCCACTTCAGCTGAGTTGGGGAAGTAGAGAGACCTATACCTGAGAAGCGGGGCAGCCCTGCACAGGAAAGGGACCCTCAGTACTACTCATGGGTCCAAAGGAACCCATGGTCGGCAGCACAGACTGCCCCAACAGAATCTGCCAGTAGCAGGGGAAGCCACTAGTCCAGGTACACATCCAGAAGCTAGGGTAAATGTTTTGAATGCAACAGTGGGGCCATGTGGCATACAGGTGTCCATGGAGGCAAGGTGAGGAACAAAAGGTGAGGGAGCCAGTAAGTGGGAAAGACAAAATGCCAATAGTAGGTTGTCTTGAGACAACAAGGGTACCAAACAACCATCCTGCAGATGTCCTGATAGGGAAATATTTGGATGAGGCAGTACCATGTGTTTGTGCAGTTACACACAGTCGAGCTAGGAGACAAGCATGTGGGTCTGGTAGCCTTGGGGAATCCCAGATAGAGTGCATACTTGCAGCCAGGACTGGTGAGGTGGTTACTTCAGGGGGGGGATACCTGGTAGCAGTGAGACTGAAGGTGAGCCACAGCTGATTGTAGGTACTGATGTTCCTTGGGACAGAGTGACTGCAAAGGTAGAGGTGAGTAGTGGTACCAGGCTGACAGTGAGGCGCCACTGTCAGAGGATTCCAGACTTCCTGTAGAAGGGGAGCTGGGAAGGGTTACAAGGAGAGAGTTGAGACAGGCTCAGCTCTCAGACCCTACATTGCAAGGCCTGAGTGAGGTAGCTAGGGAGGCAGCTGATTCTCAAGAAAAGGGGGAATCTGTATACTGGGACAAAGGGTTACTATACAGAGAGTGGACCCCTGAGGATGGGCTAGAAGGTGAGAAAGAAAACAGTTTACAGTGCCTAGAGCCTACCATCTGGCACTTCTAGCAATAGCCCATGATATTCTCTTTGCAGGTCATATGGGCATAAAACGTACAAGGAGGCATATTATGGAGAACTTCTATTGGCCTGGAATTTCCAGAGATGTAACAGAGTACTGCAGGACCTGTGAAGAGTGCCCAAAGGTGGAATAGCAGGAGACAAGGTGAGAGCTCCTTTGATGCCTTTGCCTGTGATTGAGGAGCCATTTCAGAGGGTAGCTATGGATATTGTTGGTCCTCTAATTACCCCAAGTTCCACAGGGAAAAAGTATATCCTAGTGGTAGTGGATTATGCTACACAATACCCTGAAATGGTGGCTTTGTCCTCCATTGAGGCAGAGAAGGTGGCAAGTGTGTTGTTAGACATTTTCAGCAGGGTAGGTTTCCCAAAAGAAATACTGACTGACAGAGGTGCCAATTTCATGTCAGACCTGCTGGCTTGTCTGTAGAAGTCCTGTGGGGTGAAGCACATGAAGACCACCCCCTACTATCCCCAGATTAATGGTCTTGTTGAGAGGTTAAACTCTACAATCAAGTCCATGCTACAGGCATTTGTAGATCAGTTTGAGAGGGAGTGGGACAACTATTTGCCCCATCTGTTTGCTTACAGAGAGGTTCTCCAGGAATCCACAGGTTTTTCACCCTTTGAGTTGCTGTATGTGCATAGGGTGAAGGGACCTATAGATTTAATTTGAGATGAGTAGGAAGGTGACTGCAAGTCTCACAAGGAGTCTGTAGTGGCATGCATCCTAATCCTCAGGACAAGGCTCAGGGAACTCATGGGCTTAGCCTAGGAGAACCTGGCAGAAGCTCAACAACAGAAAAATGTGTGGTATGACAGGAATGCTTGAGCTAGAGAGTATGCTGTGGGGCATCAGGTAATAGTTCTCATTCCTGTCATACACAACAAGCTGCAATCAGCTTGGGAGGGACCCTACAAGCTGGTAAGAAAGGTAAGTGATGTTGACTACATGGTGGAACTGCTAGGCAGAAGGCAGGGGCACAAACTGTACCATGTTAACATGAAGAAACCTTAACATGATACGGAGGCCCTTGTTTTAAACATTTTTAGTGGATTGGAGGTGGAGTATGAGGGAGTTCTGGTGACTGATCTCCTCAGTGAGGTGCGGGCTGATACCTCAGTGGAAGGCGAAGCAATGTCCCAGCAGCTATCTCCTACCCAGGTTCGAGAAATCCAAGCAGTGTTGCAGGAATTTGAGGATATGTTTACTGGGAAACCAGGGTGCACCCACCTGGGGCAGTATCAGTTGGATACAGGACCCCAAAGCCCTATTAGGCAGGCCCCTTATAGAGTGCCTGAGGGAGTCAGACAGACTGAGGGAGGAGGAACAGGAGATGTTGGAACTAGGGGTGAATCAAGAGTCCAACAGTCCCTGGGCCTCCCCAGTGTTGCTGGTGCCAAACAAGGATGAGAGCACTAGGTTCTGTGTGGATTACAGGAAATGAAATAGTCACACAGAGTCAGATGCTTACCCCATGCATAGGACAAATGAGGCCCTAGAGCAGCTGGGTGGGGCTAAGTATCTTACAGCCATTTATCTTACCAAGGGTTACTGGCAGGTGCCCTTGACTCCCAGTGCTAGAGAGAAGCCAGCCTTTGTGACTCCTTTTGACATTTATGAGTTCACAAAGATGCCCTTTGGGATAATGGGTGCCCCAGCAACTTTCCAGAGGCTGGTAGATCATATCCTAACAGGAGCAGTAGGGGTTTGCCCTTGCTTACCTAGATGATATTGCCATCTACAGCCATTCCAGGCAATAGCACCTTCAACATGTCAGGGAGGTGCTGGGCAGATTACAGAGGGCAGGTTTGACCATTAAGTCAAGCAAATGTCAGGTGGGTATGGGAGAGGTCTCCTATCTAGAACAGAGTGGAGAGTGGTAAGATAAGGCCAAAACCTGCCAAAGTGAAAGCCATTCAGGCATGGCCTGCACCTGTTACTAAAAAGCAGGTAAGGGCATTTTTAGGGACAGCAGGATACTACAGAAAGTTCATCCCCAGTTATAGTACCACAGCTGCTCCCTTCACAGACCTGACAAGGAATAACAGGCCAGATAAGGTAGTGCGGACCCCAGCATGTGAACAGGCATTCCAGAAGCTTAAAGAGGCTTTGGGAGGAACCCCTGTGTTAGCCAGTCCAGATTGCAGCAAACAATTTGTTGTGCAGGTGGATGCTTCGAACCATGGGATGGGGGCTGTACTTAGCCAGATTTCTTCAGAGGGGGATGAGCACCCAGTGGTTTATCTCAGTCGTAAGCTCCAACCCACGGAGGAATGCTATGCAGCTGTAGAAAAGGAATGTCTAGCCATAGTGTGGGCACTGCAGAAACTTCAGCCTTGTCTGTATTGAAGGAAATTCACTGTTATGAAAGATCACAACCCCCTAAACTAAACAGAGCCAGCCAGCAAAATGCCAAGGTACTAATATGGAGCCTGGGGTTGCAAGCATATGATATGTTCGTGCAGCATGGCAGTGGGATTAGCAATGCTAATGCAGATGGGCTCTCAAGACAGGGAATGGGATAAGGTACATTCCGATAGACTTAACTCCCTTAAGCAGCATTTCTCAAGGGTCACTTGAAAAACTAGCTTGAGTTCTTCAGGGGGAGATATGTGAAGATTGGGTAAAGATAGATGAAGGCTGCCAGATAGAATTTTGGCTATAATTCTGTCATCTGTAAATACTAATGTAAATCACAGGCTTGTTGTCTTAAATGGTAAAAATGGTGTTACATGTGGAACTGAAAAAAATGTAACAACAGTGCACTCTACTGACCAAGTAAAGCATGTTTTGACCTTTTGATGTTAAAACTCAGAGCCAGTAAGTCTAGAGTGAGGCATCCTGCCTATTGTTTTAAGGCCAGAGTTAATGGCCAGAATTTGCATGCATAAATGTCCTTTATTGCTCTGGTTTCTGCCCAGAAGTGAAGACTGTAAATGTAGTTTCTGTTAGCCTGGGAACCCCAGGGAAGTGTGAAGAATTATGTAATGTGAACCAGGAATGTGATTTTAAAAACAGAGAGAAACGGAGTGCATTAAGCATTTTTGTCTAGACCATCCAACTCACCAGCACTGTCTTACTCTATATGGAGGTTTATCTTAGACTTGTGTTTTCTCTTAGAAATTGCTAGAAACTAGAAAGATTAGACTGTTTTCTGTGATGTCAGAACTGCACTACTGAATTATTTTAAGTATTTCTCTGTGATCTCTGAAATCTTGACTAGCACTGTGTAGTACAAAGTATTGTCTTGTGTTTTGACTATTTGTTATTAAATATTTTTAAACCCTTCCAACTGTGGCTGTTTTTGTAGCGATAACTTAAGCTCTTTAGAGTACTTGCATGCCTTTGGTAAAATTGTACAAAGCCACTCTAATAGCTTTAGCCCTGGGCTATACTACCAATTGGATAATAATATTGCACAGTAATAATTGGACACGCTTTTAAGGGCCTTTGAGTAGCTGATAAATATTAGTGGGTGGTGGCAGCTGGTACTACTGTATAGTCTGGGAAAAAGGGGCACAGCTGGAGAACCTGTGCCAGCCTTCCACAGGAGTGTCTGTGCGGTTGTATAAACTCTTCTCAAAGTGTGTGTGTGTGTGTGTGTGTGTGTGTGTGTGTGTGTGTGTGTGTCAGCTACTTGGGCAGGAACACGAAGCACTGGTTAGACAGAGAGGGTGCTGGAGGTTTTAGCTTGCCCACTAGGCTGAGATCTGAACCCTATAGCTGTGGCAGTGGGGAGTCTTATTGGGGACCTGGAGAGTAAGGGAGCGACCATCCCCAGACTGACTGTGATCTCTGTGTGCTCTTAAGGGAAATTGCACTTTACTGTGTGTATTTATTATCCTTTCCTCCTATGAGACTCCCCTCACTGGTGTTATTGGTGAGGATTTTGGCTCCTTTATTGCTGGGCCAGGGCATGGTTGTCACAGAGGTATTATATTGAACATCTTGACCATGTCAAGGTAGGCAGTATGCACCATTTTCCTTTCATCCAGAGCCATAGTGACTCACTGGAAGAAGTCTATCATGTTAAGTAGGCATCTCCTTTTCTTAACAAAGTCAAACCGGGATGGGTCTAGTGTCTGTAGGTTGCCTATGCCCTGTTTGATCATTTCCATGATAAGTATTTTCATGGCTTTGCATATTAGACTTGTCAGACTGATGGGTTTGTAGTTCCCGGGTCACTTAATGGTCCACCATTACAGCAAGGGATTACTGTTGTAGCCCTCCATGCAGCTAGCATGTAAGCTGTTTGAGGCTGTAGGTGAAGAATGACTCAAGTGGTCCCGATAGTTCATTTTTTAGGCTATATAGGAGGCAACCTAGGACATTGTCAGAGCCCACTGAAGCAGTGTTTCTGGCCTTAGTAATCACCTCCAAGAGCTACTCCCTGTTGATAATTGGAGGATATGTTAGAAAGGATTTCACAGGGTGCAGTGGTGGGAGTAAGTGGTGAAGGTAGATCTGTATTTATCAGTCAGTAGATTTGTTTTGTCACCCTGGGCAGTGAAGGCCATGCCATTTACCCCCAGTTCTACACACTACTGAGTGTTATCTTCAAGGTTTCTGACATAGCTGAAGAAGGCTATGTGATTGTCCTCATCCTGGGAGGCTATCCTGACCTCATAACTGGCCTTAATGGACTTCATTAGATTTCTTAGATTCTTGACTCTGTGGGAGTTGTTCTGGCCACGACTTTTGTTCTGTTATTACATAGTTTGCTAATTTAAGGATTCCACCAGTGTGGCTTGTTTTTGGTATTAGATCTGGGCTTACTTTTTGATGGTACAGCAGCCTTGTTGCAGCTGTTACATCTTTGTACAGGGTTTCTGTAAATAATTGTGCAGAGGTAGCTGCAGTTTCAGTGCTTGGGAGAGGTGTGAATTTTGACAAACCATCACTTAATAGGATATACAAAAATCACTGAAAGAACAACCACAAAATAAATGAACTTGAGCTTTTTAATATGCAAATGGTGAAAGAAACATCCAGTAAGTGCTATGGTCTATGGTTAGACTTCTTCAGACTCTCAGAGCACTTACTGGATGTTTCTTTCACCATTTGGAGTATTAAAAGGCTCGAGTTCATTTATTTTGTGGTTTTTCTTTCAATGATTTTTTTAGTTTTTTTTTTTGCTTTGTACAACTAAATTGCTCTGTTTTACTACTTAACAGATACAGTTTGCTTTAGTATAGTTTAACTGTTACAGATTTGTTCGGTTTTCCAGGTTGACTTTTATTTCAAGAGAGACAGCATTGCAGTCTAACTTCACCAATATGGACATAACAGAAAGGGGGGGGTGGAGTATGGGTGCAGCACTCTTCCATGTTGGTGAGTAGTAGGTCCAGTATGGTTGAACAGTTGTTTGGAGAGTGCATTATGTGTATTTGTGTTGATGAGGTCCAGGAAATACTGTGCCTGTGAGTTATAGGGAGTGTAAGTTTCCCAGTCTATAGATGGGTAGTTAAAGTCACCCATGAATAGGGTATTTTGTTGAATGATGAGCACCTCTAGCAGGTCTAGGTATGAGTTGTGAGCTTCTTGGGTCATAGAGGGCAGCTTGCAGCTGGC
This sequence comes from Protopterus annectens, assembly GCF_019279795.1. Classification (NCBI taxonomy): domain Eukaryota; kingdom Metazoa; phylum Chordata; order Ceratodontiformes; family Protopteridae; genus Protopterus; species Protopterus annectens. Next base: position 1,872,101,762 of record NC_056728.1, read on the forward strand.
CAGTACATGGTACGGAACTTTGTCCATGGAGACATGCATGTGAATGAACTTCGTGACATCATCTTGTTTATCCAACCTAGAGTTGTATTTGCTGCTATCATAAATTGATGCACCACCAACTTTATCCCCTCTCTGTGCTGCTGTTGGTCAAAATGCCTGGAAGGCACTGTAGCCTTCCACTGTTGGGGTACTTTCTGTGGCTTTAAACCAAGTATTGATAACACAGATGTCCACATTCTCCAGACTGAAGAGAGCTTGTAGTGTGTGGAGTTCCTTGTTTAGGCTCCTAGCATTGAGCAGGAGCATGTTATGGTTGCTTTGCGATTTTTTGCTATGTTGGTGTTTTGTCATTTGACATTGTCTAAAAAAGTCTGTAAGGGGATGGATAAAGTTTCCCAAAGCCATTAGGGGAACAGGTGCAGATCATCCTTGGAAAGCAAAGTGGTCTTTTAACTATATCCTCCCATGCTGATAGATATTGGATTCCTCTGGAGGGATACCAGAAACTAAGACAATTAAAAATCAACCATTTCTGTTCGTACTGTTGCCTCATCCCTAGTAAAGATAGAATGCTGCTCAATGAGCTCAGTGCAAGGCATGTACCTGTCTGCTGCACATAATCTGAGTGAGCCATAATGTCTTTTTTCATGTAGTCCAATAAAATACACCTCAGGTCATTTACACCCACATGAACCATGATATAATCATATTGATGCATGAGTGCATTTATGATATTGTTGATCTTAGCTCCAGAGAGGCAACTAACTGTTATCTTTTCCTTGGCCATCCTGGCGAGAGACATATCTCGTGTGTCATACAATAGAATCCCCTATGACAAGAGTACTGGTAAAAGTGTTTGACTTCCTCACGGGTTTTGTTCTTGGTGGATCACTGGGTGTAGGCTTATGTGTAGTTTTTAGTTGTTACTTTTAGTACATGCTTTAGTAATTGCTGAGATTAGATGTTGCAGTTTGATGGCTTAGGAGGTCTTTGAGGTTTGGAGAGGTTTCTATTAAGTGTCTCAGCATAAGAAGGGCTATGTGTGTGTTGAGTGGTATTTTTGAAGGATGTAGTGTGGGTGTTTTTGAAAAAAAATTTGTAAGCAAGATTTTTGCCTCCAAGAAAGTTATGTATGTACATCTCTTGCATACTGTTAGTTTCTTTAAGGATTAAAAGTTTTTCTGAATACATGGGACAATTACTACATTGTCTCTGGATGCCCATATCTACTAAGCTGGCCATAGAGATATAAGGAAATTGCAAATCCATGTTGTCAGGACCTTTATTAGGTTTGCACTATTATGTTTTAGGGTTTTGGTTTTATAGGGGTACCTGAGTTTAATAGTGCTGTGATCTTAGTGGTGTGTGACACTATCTAGATGCTCTAAGCTTAGCACCATGGAAAGCTTTTCTGTGTTACAGGTTAAAGTCCTAAGTGCTAGCTTTATAGATTTGCTACAATGTAGGTTACTGCTATCCACCACTGAGTGGTGAACAGCTCCACGAAAATTAGCCTAATTTATAGCAGACAAAAAAAGCTCTGGCCAATAAACGACTACACTTTAAGCTCCCTGAAGTGCTTCCTAACTCTCCACAAGATCAATAATCCTAGAAGTTTTTAATGTAAAAGCACAGCAAAATTAGCTCTCAAGTGCATATTAACACCCATCAAAGTCCCTAAAAACTCCTCTTTCGTATGAAAAAATCTCACTTTAAGCCTCACTGAGTGTTTCTCAATTTGGATTGACCAGGCTATCTTACTACTGCTACTAGAATAGCATGCCCAGTCTTTGTAATGCAGAAACATACTTTGTTTAGCCAAAAAGGTACCAACTAGGTCCAACAAGCAATTGTCATTTTGGGAGAGCTGTGAATTTTGAAAGTTCCCTTGTGTATTTCTCAACACAGACAGACCAGGCTACCTTTCTACACCCACTAACATTGCAGTTTCAGCCTTCTTAAGGAAGGCAAGTTCATAGGTTAGTACTAGGCTAACTGCCTTTGTGGACCATTTTATGCCTAGCCAACTACCCCATGTGAGAATCAAAACCTGCACCTTTGGTTTATAAGGCAAACACGTTAACCATTATGCCAACCTCCCACCTTGCAATCTAAAACCTGTCAGAAAGTAAACATTCAACAATTATAGCACTTTGAAATTTTTAATTCAACATTTATTTTTGACACTTTGATTGAAAATTATTTTGACTTTCCAGATTTAATAGTAAACCTTGTCCTACGCATACCTTTTTTAATACTCAAACTTCACAATTATGACATTAATTTCCCTTTCTTCCAAGTTGGTGCTATCTGAGGGCTAATATATATAGTAAGGAGGTATATTTCACCCCCCTGCAAAAATGATTTAACTTTGTCTTTCTTTATATTTATGTAGCATCTGTCAAGTGGAGTGGTGGGACAGTCTGGTTGTTAGGTCAGGCATTGGACAGTCTGGCACTGTTATGTACAACATTTACACCATAGCTAGAATATATTCAGTAGAAAAGGGATGGGGAGCAGTAATCTACATAATAGAGGGTACTAGTTGTGAGTCCATTGACAAAAAGTACAACAAATCAAGAATGTACCAAGGGTGTTAATGGTGTCAGATGCTAGCTTAAATACCCAGGTTAAAATGTAGGTCTGTGTGACAAAGCAGAAAGGATCTTTAAAAAAATAAATAAATCTATATGCAGTATCTCATAGCATATATTACAACACAGGATAGCAGAAATGTTATGGTTCTTCTTGATTTAACTTATGATACAATTCACAAGGATGTAGATACCATGGCAAAATATTAAACAGATAGTTTGAAAATTGAAACATAAATAAAGCTCAAAGTTTCCTTTGTCAGGGCAATATAACAGATGAAAAAAGGATGTTGCAGCCTTAGAAAATGATATACAGTGTCAACAGTCTTAAACACACTGATTCAAATTCTAACATTTTCTGAACCACATACTATTTCTGAAAGAGCATGCTGAAGAGTCGCCTCTGGTTTTCAAACAAAGGTACAATACCTGGCTACCAGAAAGTGTTGAATGTGTGGCAAATGGGTATCTGGACAAACAAAAAGACTAACAATATGGATCTATAGTCTGTTTAGTGACAGAAAGTATGGCAGACATTATACTTGACTGCAGTCTATGGGCTATTTGGATACTTATTAATAATAAAATCAGAGAAATACTCTAGTGAAACAATTTCAGTAAATACATTTGTGCACTCATTGAATAGTAAAGCATAAAGTACACAAAGTTAAGCCCACATATATGTCATGTAATTCAATTATTCATTAGATTTGCTACATTTGAGTTTGTTTGAAGAGTTTTTACCACTATTGAATATTTTGCCTCAAACAGAATCATTTCTGTCAGCAAATGTTTTTTTTTTTTACTATTATTATTACTATTATTAGGAGTAGTAGTAGTAATAGCAGTGTTATTAGTACTATTATTAGGAGTAGTAGTAGTAATAGCAGTGTTATTAGTACTATTATTAGGAGTAGTAGTAGTAATAGCAGTGTTATTAGTACTATTATTAGGAGTAGTAGTAGTAATAGCAGTGTTATTAGTACTATTATTAGGAGTAGTAGTAGTAATAACAGTGTTATTAGTACTATTATTAGGAGTAGTAGTAGTAATAGCAGTGTTATTAGTACTATTATTACCATCATTTAGTTCTCATGTCTGTATGCACCAACAGAACTGCACTGGAGTCTGGACTTTGGCACAAAATGATAATGATGCATTTTTGATAGCTATATGTTTGAGTCTATCAAGACTGACTTTGTACATGGTATGAACTTACTTTTACTACACAACCTCCTGTTTTCTTTAAGCATGCAGCATTATTTGCCCAGCCTGTCAGGATATTGGTCCAAGTATTAATTGTTCATTTTGTATGTAACTTGCTAACATGACATTTGTTGACTACAGAGATTGTTGGCATACTGTTGCATTCATTGAAAGTTAGAAACTGGGTGCTAAACACTCTGTGTTGGGTCTATTATTCCTTAATCTATACACATCAGTTTGTGATCTGTTGTTCTAAATATCTGCACTTGTCAAAATACAAATGATATCAAAATGGTTAAAATCTGTGACAAACGAAATGTGGCCAGGGACTAAATATCATGACTTGATATATCTGTCTCATCACATTCCAATAATATATAGCTTATTCTTCAATTTCAGTAAATGGAAAATAAGTTTTTTGCAGTACAGCCAATGTATAATTTCATTACATATTTATTGATGGTGCACTGCAAATGATAATTAAAGAACCAGGCCTTAGTATAGTAATATCAGATGGCTTATACTTCACTAAGCAATATAACACTCCCTTGAGACACATTCACAAGTTAAAGCCTCATTACAAGTACAATGAGACTGAGGAAAGCTAAGAATATTATGTAAAGTTAAAAGGCTTTATTACATCTGCATCTAGCATGTATGTTCTTGCATGAACAAAGCTTTATTGCATCTGCATCTAGCATGTACAGTCCCATCTGATTTCCAAAATCTAATGCAGAAAATTTCAGAGCAAGTTTGCCAAGCTTATTACAGGTGTACGGTTTTCAGTGCATAATGAAAGACTGTATATAAATGTAAAGTTTGCAGTGACAGTGTTATAAAGAAAAAAATTGAATAAATGGTGAAAAAGTAGGATTTGGAAAATGGTCTCTGCTATGGACTATTAAAAACCAATGGAAAATGACAGATCCGAGCATGATACTGATGCTGGACTAATTATATATGAATCTTTAAGTTCTGCATTGTGTATTCTTATCTAATGGTGGGCAAGCCTGGGATTTCTGAAGAAGAGCTAAGCAAAAGGTCTGGCTTTCCTCATACAGCCCACTAAAAATCAAGCCAGAGGAGACCATCAGAGCAGTAGCTAGGTTAAAAATAACTAAGTCTGTAAGTCTGGAGGAAATTATTTAAACAAAAAAATCAACTAATAATAATTAAAACTACAATTCCAGACAAACACACATTGACTTTGCCAGTATTCACCCATTATAGTTCCTAAAAGCTTGAACCACCAAGCTGTTTCCTTCACTGTCCCCTATCTACAAGTCTACTGGCAATGAAACATGGGAACACATTATAATAAGCACAACAAATAGGTATACCACTCTCTATGCAGTAAAAGAAATGCTGCCTTCGCTAATAGAAAGAAATCATTTTCCCCCTTTTAATATAATCATGATTTAGAGCACATGAGTTTCACCACACTGCAAGAAATGATCAAAGAGCCCCAAGTGAAAACTAGATACACAGGCTAAATGTAACAACTAAAGCTTTGTGAAATTCTGGATTTTGTTAGCTTTATGTAAGAAACCATAATTCAGTTCCTTTAAGACAACCCACAGCAATAAAAAACAATCTGTATTCTTAATAACCTTTTTAGGTACAAAATACATATACTGTCCCGGTGGGCTGTACCCCTTATGAGAAGGTACACCACCATTGACTGTGAAGTTACTACAAAGTATAATAAAAATAGCAAACTTTGCTCTTTGATAGATACTGCTCTTTAACAAACCATATCGACCTTAACTGCCTTTTGTATACCTCCAAAAATAACAGCCACTTTCTATGCATTAATTTTTCACTGATAAAAAAATGAAACTATAGTAACATTTTTCTAATTATGTTTGTGGCTGTTAAACACATACAATGTACCCAGCAAGTCATAACACTTTTATTTGCCAGCAGTGATCATATGATGACCTTGGGCTTTCATCCATGTCCCTTCCCCAAAAAGGCAGCCCATTTCTATACAAATCTCTGAGGCTTGATAGTGAGGAAAGTGAAACAAAAAAGAAAATCCTACAATAATATAGTAATTTCAACATGTTGCTGTTGAACACATACACTTACCTCCAATCATACACTAAGAACCTTTCAGAGATTCAAAGGATTTAGCTAAATTTAGGGAAAACTCAGAGATTGGAGCTTATCACAGTAAAAACAAAACAATAATAGACAATTACTCTGCCCATGCAGTCCTTAGCATTGGTAGTGCTTTCTATGCTCTCCTGATCTCTTTTTCTCTCACTGAAATGAGCTCCTCTCCAAACATGGAAGCAAGCAAGCTCTCTGAAGAAAGGAAGTAATGCACCCATCATCCTAATGTGAACTGTAAATCTTTTTTTTTTATAATAGAATTGCTCAACTATAATGACTTGTAATAGTCCTATTCAATGAAAAATGTTTAAACCTTCCCTTTTCAGCATTATGGCACCACCCTATCTGGAATCCCAGCCATATGCAATCGCTACCTAGTAGAAAGTTCATTCAGCCTGCAGATCTTGTGTAAATCAAGAGTCATCGGTTACTAGAAAAAAACAATTGCCCACCTCTCTTTTTATCTGCAGACCTGTTTGCAACACTCACTGAAACAGGCTTTACTGTTTTTGCTCAGTACTTTGTAACAACATCAGATTTGCAGAGCACTTACTACATTATATAAACATCTTCCTCCAGCAGTGTTATGGTACTGAACTCTTCAAAGCTTGTGTGAATGGTTCTCTAACTTTATTCAAAGATTAAATTCTGCATAAAGAATTTAGATGTCTTCAGTGTTATTGTGCACTAAGTACTTTCTTCTGTGGAAAAGTTGTTGCACAACACCACAACTGCAGTGTTTTAAGAACAGATATAACAACACATGTGATGTCAGAGTTGCACTAGTGAAAAAAGGATAACAATACACAATCAGTTTTTTGCTGCAGGTATACGTTTCAGCAAGAAGTGTGTAATAGTGTGACTCTCAGCTTTTAAGGATGTGTGTTCTGTACTGTAGCATGCAGACTATATAACATAAGAAAAGAAGGCACATAAATAGTATGAATACCAGGTGAATAAAAGAAAGTGGTGTTACAGACAGTAAGGACTTACTGGCTGAATAACTTCCAAGTTACGTGATCAGCTTTAAGGAAATGTAATGTTAAAGGAATCTGCCTTTTGTTATCCAGTTAAATCACCACATTAACATAGACTGGTATCTGCAGTGACCATGATTAACCAATAAAACTACAGTTATCTTATTTCCTTATCATTACAGTTGGAATGGATCAAAATCTTTCACCATTGTCATTATTATTCTGGGGCCTCACATATGGAATAAGCAGCCTGTGGAATAGAACAAGACTTCAGAACTGTAATGGAGATCATTGTACCAAGCATATGTGTATGGTAATAATAACAAGCTGCATGGTTATACCAGCAGGCACAAATATCCGTTGGTAACCATGTCAGCACTCTGTTTTCAATTCACTTCCCAGTGTTGCTGTATTTATTCATGCATTTATTTATTTGCTACCCTTTTATTCAGAACAGATAGATTCATAAGTAGAAAGACATCTAGACAGCTAGATAAATAAAAAAGTAGACTGAGTGATAAAATTAGGACATAGAGATGACTCAGTAGTTAGAGTAGATTATAGACAGATGGATGGCTAGGAAGATAGAGACGTCACAAAAAATACAGGAAAAGCAGGAGAAGAGCTAATACTGAACATCAATCTTAACTTTTAAACTTGTTTTTAGCAGAGGAATGAGCTCCCCTGCACACTCTGATGTGGGGGATACGTCTCCCATTCCCCCAAATGTATGTATATAGAAAAGATCATCATACCTTGGAGAAAAGGATATATTATGAGAAATGTCAATCTTGGACTTAATATATGAAAGTCTAGATTTTCCTTCAATTGGTCTGCACATTTTAGGACTTGGCAAATTGAATCCTATCATTTAAAATGGTTACCCATCCATTTCATTTACAGCAGGAGGCTGATGCCCTCCTTCATCTTTTCACCTAAGACTTTAAAGTCTGTCTGGGTATGTAAAGGGGAGGGGGGTCCTACCTTCCAATGCAAGTAACAGAAGGGATAAGTTAGTCACCCATGCATGTATACCATTTCAAAGAAACCTCCTGTCATCTGATCTGCAGAGATGTCTGAATGATGTACGCAGTGTACGCCTCCATACGATACAATGACTCCAGGTAGAGAAATACTAGATGTACCAACATAACTGAAATCTCCAAGCAGTACTACATTACTCCCTACACAAAGGAGAAGCAACACTATGGTAATAAGGAAAGCATTTGAGGCCTAGTGAAGGTTTCTCTCACTCTCTTGTTCAGTCTTTTCTTATTTGCTTCCCTTCTCGGTCCCTTGTTTGTGAAATGCATCTGGAATCTCATTATTAGTCCATTAAGTGTGAAATCAATTTTAAAGATAAGTAGTAGAAACTTGCAATATTATTTCCACTAATAAATAACATGTAACATGTTTATCTGATTCAGATTCTTTTTGCTTTTCAAAGGACCTGAGTCAGTAGTACAAACAACTTGATTAGTACCATCAGCATTAACTATCATACAAACTGCTTTAGTACCTACAACAACACCCATACACTACAATCATAAGATATTAACATAAAAGGTTTCTTATGTATTCATCTACCCCTTATTTATCCATTATTATGGTCGAGGAATTTTCCAGGATAAAGACTGATATCTGAGCTAGATGTTAACTTAGAACCATAACTGTCTTCACTATACAATCAAAACATATTACTCTATTTCACTTTAACATCAGTTCTGCTATTCTCAGAAGCAACTTAAATAGCTTGTTTCTGTGATGACAATTTGCTCCTGAGTCAGTTCAGTTGTTGGGAAATTGCGATTTAACCTTTCAGTACTCACAGGTCCAGAGGACTTGCCAGGTTAACAAACAAATACTACTAAAACAGAAATAAAACTCTTGAAATTGCCAGGTTTCTTCAACACTGAGTATACATTTTTTAAATACTGACCTTAAAAATGCATAACAGATTTATACCACTTTGTAGGAAGATGAATCAACCATGAGTCATCAGTATGGACAGAGTTATGTCCAATGTCCCCATACCTTAAGAAGGCAAAGTCTGGGATTGCCCTACTTCAGAGTAAAGGGGGTGCTGTACTTGGTGTTGCTGTAAACTTATGTAGCACTACCTAGTCAAAGGTAGTAGGACTGTCAGATTTCATATTCTGATTATTTAGTGTACAGAACATGTGTAGTGAATCCCTCATACAAAATATGCTACTGCACCCAAGTTTTCATACATGCATGCTCATACAAAATCTGCTACTGCCCCATGTTTTCATACATGCATCTATAGTACTGTTTGCAGTTTTTCCACTTTCCCCTGCTATACTTGGCATTTGGCATTGTGGGTTTCAGGAATGAGTTTCATGAATAGTGGCACATGCATGAATTACAAATTACATTTTTATTTCATATATTACCATATATTTTAACTTTAGGTATACAACTGTAGAATTGTTCTTTGTGTTTTTACATTGTGAGGCTATAGTAGACTAAGGTTATAGAAGGCATGGCTCTCAACCTCCAACTGCAAGACATCTGAACAAAGCCTGAAAAAAATGGGGTGATAAAGGCCCAGAAATGGGGATATATTTTAAATATTGTTCTTATAAACTTAGAAATTGCTAGAGTAATAGGGTTTGTATTAACACATATTTTCTAAAGAAGTCTGAAACTCAAATGTGTATAATTATTTTGTAACTTCAGTCCTCAGATCATCCCAGTGATTTGCTAGAGACCACAAATTTTATCAGGAATAGACCAAAAATATGAGACAAAAATCTGGACAGTCTGTGAAAATCTGGATACTAGAGAGGTATGACTAACTGTTAAGTTTCACATTCAGTCAGATTCAGCAATAGTGCATACACAGTGTATTCTGCATAGCTGGTATTATATTTATATTAAATGGTATATATGTTGTCTGCATTCTGTATTTTATTTGTGTTTTGTAATATGTGCATATTTTACATTTTTAATGGTTTTCACTCCTTCTAATTTGTTGATTTTATAAGTATTATTATTTATTTTTAGCTTTCTTTAGTGTTTTATTTTACACACACACACACACACACACACACACACACACACACACACACACACACACACACACACACACACACACACACACACACACATTCTCCTGTTCATAGCTTTCTCCTGTTCAAGCACACAATGATATAACATCTTCCCAACCACAAACCTACTTTGGTATCATCATTCTGCTGACCAAGCACATAATGTTATATGTCTGTTCTCCTTACCCCAGACACTCATCACTGCACATTATTATACACAAAGTCTCCCAGCCAAATGTTTCATCATCACTATATTGTATTTATTACTAAAATATAAATTAGTTTGCTTGCTTACTTTGTCTTTTCTTGCCTGGTCATCAAACCTTGTGTTTGCAGATTTAACCCAATAATTATTTCCTTTCTAATTGGCAAATGATTCAACTTTATCCTGTGGGGATCTTTTTCGTAGGTACAATTATCCATATTACTGCTTTTGACAGCCACACTCCATTTTATTTTAAATTTATGGTCAGATTTAAGGAAAGATAGTTGATGTGATAAATAATCAACAGGTTGTCTTCATCCATAGCTAGCCAGAGTAATTAGTTTGTATTCATACTGCCCAGAAAATCCGTGCACGACAGCTATGCATGGCCGGAGAACCCAGCCCGACATCCATCATAGTGCTCTCATTACTATTCAGATTTAATATCTTGATCAGATCTACTCAGCTTTTGTGCAGTAATGCTAAGCTTTATAGTCTTTAGCACACAGTTGTCCTGCAGAGGAAGACACTATTTCCTCTCTCCAGATAGGAGATTTGGACATCGGCCACTAACTTCTTCATCCATCAACTGGATCTTTACATTTTGGGACCACTGCTGTGGCCCAAGTCGCTTGGATTAACCATGACCATAAGATGTCTGAGGTGTAAGCTAATTTAGTCCAGTATCTTGAAATGAAGAAGGTAGAAGGATGGTGAGATCTTGGAGTCCTTGATTCAATATACGTATATGCACTCAAAAAAATAAACATCTGTGCAGGTGCAGCATAAAGGCTGGATGTTGGAGATAAGAAGACAGGTCACATAAAGGTCCTGACTTTGAAGAAAAAGCTATTTCTCAGTTCCTGTCACAAGATGGTTACATTCAATCTGAGAATCGACAAGTCCACTGAAAAGCAATGGTCCAAGTTAAAGTACTGTGCTAGATGATCTACTGAACTGTGAGATTTATGAACTAAGTAAAACAAGATAAGGGCTCATCAAGGGGACTGTGAGAAATGTACAGGTGAGTGATTACTGGTTATACATCCTGTCAAAGAAGTCATCAGTGGAGGGCAAATCAAACACACAGTGCATGTATCTAGGTATTGGGATCAAGACTTCACCCTCGAGTGGAATCACAGAAGTGGCACAGTGCCACCACGAGTTCAAACAATGTTGCATAGTATGGCAACTCTGTCACATTTCATTCTTCTAGTCTGGATGTGAATCAAGAATATGCACTGAGCTGGGTGGTTGCAGGCAGGTGTATGGGGTGGTGTAAGGCTAAAATGTGGGCCTGAATGGGTAAGAAAGAAAATACCCTGAGCTGGGTGGTTGCAGGGTTGCAGTCCAGTGTCTGAGGAGGTGTAAGGCTGAAATGTGGGCCTGGATGTGCATCAAGAATATACACTGAACTGGGTGGCTGTAAGCAGGTGAATGAGGAGGTGTAAGGCTGAAATGTGGGCCAGGATGTGTAGTAATCTGTTACTAGTGGAACTGGACTACTGAGTATGACACAGGCCAGTGTGACACTGTCAGAGTCCTAGCTGTTGCCCAGTTGCTCAGAGAGTTAGTAATACTGGAAAAAGTACATTTAAGATAAAAATTAAGATGGGGGGCTAGAATAAAAAATGAAATAAAACAAGGAAGTTGCATTCTTTATTAACCTGCAATTTTATTACAGCTAAGCTACTGTGGCACAGTTTGCCAAAATGCATGATATCTTGAAAGATGTACAGTCTGCATTTTTTCTTGAAGACTCAGTAAATCAGCAAATGTGTTACTGTCATTTTTTTTCATTATTTTTGTTTGCCATATTTTCATGAAAAATTTGTTTTTACAGTATTCTAAGCATACATAAATAAAGAAAAAGTGTAAAATGAACAGGACATGTTTAGAAGTCATTGCCACTATGAAGAATGACATTTATTTTTTTAATATACAACAAAATTAAGAAAGACAGTTGCCTATTTTACACATATTTTTCTCCTTAAATATATTATTATTTTAATTGCCTGGAATATAATATCACAATTATTTCTGACAATGTGAAGAATTTTTTAAAAATCTCACACATCATTACTGTGTATAGAACATGCATACATATAGAGGGCACAGAGGATACAGGGGTATCTGACAGAATTTTTCCCCTTTCCTTTTTGAATCACAGGTTAACAGTTCATAGTACATGCTGATATCAGAAAATTAAGCCGCACATCACATTTTGAAATTAAAGTGTATTAACAACAAGATAGAGAAATAGTCAGCTAAATAGGCAGACAAACAGATAGACAGATAAAAAAGGTTGTGATATCATGAAACGCTATAGATTGTGAGTGGCTTAGCTATAGCATTAATCCTGGCAGCACATTAACAAAGCTAAAGTACTCTATCTCCAGAGACATAACATTCTACGAGATGCAATAATTCATAAAAGCACATGATAATGAGATAACAGATTATAACAGTTTTAGACCTGCATCCTCCTCTAAATGCCAGATAACTATATTTGGAACCCTGTTGTACACCTCTTGCTGTCAAAAGCAGTTAAAATTCTAGGGTAGCAGGAATACAAAATGAGCAAGTACACACATGCTGAATGTCTGCTTAAGGTCATAGTAGTTACCAGCATTTGAGGTTGAATTATTTGTGCCTGCTTTACTTATTTGACTACTGAAAAGATTCAGAGGAGGGTGAAAACAGCGAAGTAGTGTCAAAATGTGTTAAAATAATAATGTGCCGAATATCATCTGAAAGCAAAAGTCACTCAGATACTGAATAATGGCACTCAGCCATATGGTATTATCTTAAGAATGCAAGTCTTGGCTTCCATGGGAGGTGTTTCCTGACATTTTAACAAGACAGAAATGGAGGAGTAGGGAAAAAGTGAAGCAGTTATTAGTGAAGCTGTTAGGAGAAATGCTGACATTGCAGAGTTGTAAGAATGCAAAACTATAAGAAAAACATTTTGAGTGTCAGCCAAATTTAGAAGGGACTAAAAGAAAAAAAAAGGAAAGATAGATATCACTTTCCAGTCGTGATGTAATAAGCTCTCTTGGATTGAACCCAACTTTCATTTATCTGTAGAGTCTTTGACATTTGATGCTTTTCCCAGAGGTTTTGCTAAGGTTATGAGACAATGCTTGTAATCTATGACAACCTTTTAAACTACATAAGAAAAGAAATAAATCAGAATAAAATTATATGGGAGTCCAGTGGCTCCTATAAGTTACAAGGACTAGAGAGATTTTCATGTCTATGTCTTGAACTATTAATGACCAAAGTAACAGCTCTGGGGAGATGAGACTCTCAATCTAAAGGTACACTCATTTTGTTAGATGCAGTCTCCATTAGTGTTTGGTCTAACCGTTATAAGCATACATAAGAATAGGCATTGCATGATGTCTGAAGGAATTATACAGAAAGGAAAGGACTAGTTACAGTTTGGAGCCAGTGAGGTCAATGTACAGTTAGAACCTCTGCAGGAACTATCGCATCCATATTTTCAAAAACAGATTGTTAGATGTCAGTAGACATTTCCTGGTAACCTTACATCTGGTTACATTTATTAAAAAGCAGAGCAATTCCCATGGTGTCCCACCTTCTTGCATGCTAACAGACAGACGTGTATCAGAACAAAATGTGATGCGCTGGACTGCTAATTAAGAAAAACATAGAAAGGACTCCAAACTCTAAAGGTGAATTAACATTCAGCAGCATCAATAGAAGGAAAGAAAGAAGAAAAAAACACATATGTGGTATGAGAAATAAGGCATCCTTCTGCACTGGAATTATAAACAAATATCCAATGCTTAGTAAGGACATTTTTAATATTGTAATTTATTTTATTTGTTTGGGGTTAGACCTCTTTTTTGTATTAAGAACAGCATAGATAATGCCACAGTAGGATATGAAACTGAAATAACACATTTTTAAAAAAAGAACATTTTAACAAAACACAAAAACGTAGAAATTATGCATAATATTATATAATGTAAAGAACTGTTAAGATATTTTGAAATAATGATTGATTGACAGACAGACATCTTTATGGTAATAATATGGAACATAGTCCAAATTCTTAGAAAAAAAACATATATAGGCTGTCCCCTAGTTACAGACATCTGACGTAAGGACAACCCATTGGTAAGAATGGGCTGCTGTAATGTCAGAAATAATTTGAAAATAAATAAAAATCCTTAAAGTTGCGCAAATCTTAACTTGAAAATTAAGAATTATGTTGTACTTTCCTTTTCTCCATTTTCCCCATTTATGAAGCTGCTCACAAGCCTTTTTACACCAGTTACTTCCACCTTCACTGAGAACAAGAGATCCGATTGTTTAAGAGATTGCTGTGTTGGTGATCTGGTTGGTCAAGACCACTGTGTTGCACAGTACAGCATTGATGTAGTTACTGTACAGTAGAACGGGCAAATGACATTACGGCTCTGGGGTCTAGGTGAGAGTAGGAGATCTGGCAGAGGTCTGAAAGTTCAGGAAAGATTGGAAACATTTGTCGGCAATGCCTGTTATACAGAAATGTGAAATGAAGCTTAAAAAGAGGTAAGCATAAAATTTTTTTTTGAATGGAACATTGTACTGTACTGTACTGTAGTGTATGAACATAGTTACTGTACTGGAATTATACTGTACTTACATTATTGCTGTTATTGTTATTACTACAGTATACATTATTAGGTTTAAGATTTGTTTTTATTTGGAAGTGTTTCTAAAGTGTTTTGTATGCAAAGAAAAGTAAAATAAATACTAGACTGAGGCAAACATTTGACTAAATGACATTTAATAAGAACGATATATACTTGTTTTGA
Source organism: Protopterus annectens (assembly GCF_019279795.1). NCBI lineage: Eukaryota > Metazoa > Chordata > Ceratodontiformes > Protopteridae > Protopterus > Protopterus annectens. The sequence goes on from NC_056728.1 coordinate 1,872,116,762, forward strand.
CTTGCATACAAATTTGACTTAAGGACAGACAAAAATGGATCTTGTCCTTAACCCATGGACTGCTTGTAATTATATAATTATATCACTGACTTTGATTTATGATAAATTATCAAGAGTAGGAAAAATATTGTTTGAATGCAAGACTGTTTATAAGCAAAGTATATACAGAGAATGAGACAGTTTAAAATTATTATTTAAAAAAAAAAACAAAAAAAAAACAGATGTTGCTTTTAGTAGGTTTAAAACTTGGGCATGTACAGTAATCACCATGGTTGAGTTTGTGATTCTCCTGGAGTTTGAACCTGGAGTTTGAAACATACGTTTGTGAATGTAGAAGTTACAACAATTATTAACAAGGTCACGCAGACAAACCAATGAGTAAGAACTGCAAGAAAAAGCTAGATTTCCCACTTTGTGATTCCATAAAACCTCTTGTATTAGACATAGCATGGGATGTATGCAAATGACCCATTAAGGACATCAGGTGTTTCAGCTATATAGCAGTTCTGAATGCCCATGACTTTTTTCCTTTTTAAGACTTTCCTTCCTTCCCTATGCTACAAAAGTGTCTGAGGTGATTCAGTTAAATGACATGTTACAGGGGGTAACAGACCCTGCATACAGGGTGAATGGAGGTGTTTGCCATGCTGCATGTATGGAATCAAAGTACACTTTGAAACTGTTTTACATTTTCAGATTTAGGTAGAATTCAAGGTAAAATTGCCTATGACTGTGACATGGAAATGATTCCAGATGCCAAAGCATACACTGCATCTGTTTTCATTTATGAAGAACTACAAACTACAGATGACTCTTCTTGCACACACAGACCATTTTCCGAGGATGTAGCACTATTGACAGGGCACCTCGTTTAGTGTGAAAAGGTTATATAAGATGTCTCAAAATAAATGTGCTTACTGAAAAGCTCCATGGACACAGGGATGGAGCGATGACTGCATGCCAGACAACTCTGGTTTTATTAGTGGCCTGAGCTCTGGGAGACGCAGCTGTAGTGTTGTTGGCATATGGTGATGGGGTGGCAATGAATGTGAGGCAGCTAGAGGCTTCAGAAGCCTGACAATATCAGCCCTGTATGGTGCATAAAAGTTGAATATATAGCTGCAGGCTACCTATCAATTGTCCCACTTTCAGGGACATTCTTGATTTAGACTAAAATTTTAGCTCTGTTCTTCTTAATCCTTCCTAAATTTGATGACTTTTGGAGAAAAAGTGATAGATTACACTTAATATATAATGACAATAATCAGTGTTGTAGACTTCTTTTACTTCCAAAAATGGATATTAATTCACATTCTGTTATTCTGTCAATGTCTTTAGTTAAGAGTATCAGTATTTTATAAAGTGTTGCTAACTGTCCCTGATTATTTCTGGATTTGTCTCTGATTCTATCAAGATTTGTCCCTAGTTGGTTGAGAGCATAACAACCAAAGCAGACATGTGATTGTTACAGGTGGACAAGACACTAGTGTACAGTCCACCTGTGAGTGAATTGCATGCTAATCCAGGGGCACAGATCAACATATCCACTGTCATTGAGCATTCTGACTGTGCCAATGCTTGTTGCAGTCCACCACTGTATGTTGCAAAGCACAGATCCCATGTTTGCATGAGTAACAAATGCACACCTTGGCCTACTGTCACACTGCTGTTATTAGGTTATACGCATATGCTCCTCTCCTAACTATTCAATTTCTAGCACCTATTTTGTTGTTGTCCTGCTCTCATGCTTGTGCTCTGTGCATAGCATCCAGCCACCAGCTTGTTTTCTGTCCACCATTGTTCTGAATCAAGCACTTGCATTACAATCTGACACATTCATTGTGCACCTAAGTATTACATGTATGTCAGATTTTTCAGATTAACTGTCCATTTGCAGTAGTTATATACACTATCTTCCTTATGATATAATGTCTATGCTGAAAGGAGATTTTCAGATGCATATCTGATGGAAAAAGTAGCGCTATAATATCTCTGGCTTATCTTTTGTATGTTTAGTACCATGCTAGCTTTAAAGTAGACACTGACACTGAGGCCCAGTCAAGGTGGTTGCAAGTGCTGTTAGCCTCTGTAGCTTGTAGTATAAAATGGTGTGCAATACATAAGCAGCACAGTGAACAGTCATACAACAGTACGCTGGACACTACGTATAGGTCGGCACTTTGCAGTGTTGTGATACATACTGTATGATAAGGCTGGCTAACATTTGCCATGTCGTTAGAGATTACTGCTGGAGGATTTACCAGCAGGACAGTACAGTGTGCACAGCAATGCTGCAATGCTTGTAAAGAGTACTATAGTTAGTCATAGCATGTGACAGAGTAACATCATTACCCAAAGGTACTGTACAAGGTAAACTACACAATAGGGTTAAACCCTACATTAATAAAGTTTAAAGAATGGGTGATCTGCAAATTGCTACTCTGACTTGAGAATGAACATTCTCTAGCAGGGTGTTAATCTACAGAAAATGGCCTCTGAAAAATCCATCTGCCTCTTCACAACAGCATGTTAGGCTGTTGTGGAATTCACAGTGCAAGAAGCTACTTATTTTATGCTCATTAAGCAGGGCTTTTGCTGTTTAGTGAGTGTAAAGTTATAGCAAATGGATAATTAAAACAATAGAAAAGTTTTGTGTGTGTGTGTGAGTGTGTATGTGTATGTGTGAGTGTGAGTGTGTGAGTGTGAGTGTGTGAGTGTGAGAGTGTGTGAGTGTGTGTGTGTATGTGTGAGTGTGAGTGTGTGTGTGAGTGTGAGTGTGTGAGTGTGTATGTGTGAGTGTGTATGTGTGAGTGTGTATGTGTGAGAGTGTGAGAGTGTGAGAGTGTGAGTATAGACATTAAATACTTACCAACTAATATTTTGGATATAAAATACTTCCTCCAAAAATCTTTACATATACTACAGCAAGTCTGAAACATTAAGCACAGGAGCTATTTTACTTCTTATGTGAATGTGTGTGTGTGTGTATGTATATGTATGTATATATATATATATATATATATATATATATATATATATATATATATATATGTATGTATATATATATATATATATATATATACACACACATATATATGTTTGTTTGTGTGTGTTTGTGTATGTGCTTGTGTATACAGATTAGGTAATTAATTAAAAGAAATGCATACAAAACAATTTAACAGATAGTCCTTTCTCTAAGTGCAATAACACCCTCCAGTGTTTGGGTTATTATGTAAATAATGCCCGTCCAGGGCCTGAGAGGCCTTTCATCATTGATGTTAGGCCTCAGAACACTACTTGCCAGGTGTTATTTGCACAATAACACACACCATGTCGGGCATTATAATTTGTGTAACATTACTAATGGGGTTAGTATGGTATGATGACACACATCAAGTTATGCTCACCATGCAATAAAAAGCATACTATGTGCTCAGGAAAATACCACTGCTATGTAAACTCAGTGATTGTATCCTTATCAGATTTTTTGGGCTTGTGACAATAAGTCTGTTTTCATAGGTATGTAATTTACTGTATCAGTTTGTATCTTGAGCAGATTTATTTGGGTCACTGAGAATAGTAACGGAGTCTTTCTTCATAGGTTTGTCATTTATTGTATCACAGTTTCATCTGTAAAGTCTAGAGACAATGGATGTTCATCGTGTTACACTGCTGCAGTCATTACACTTGGGGTTATCCTGCCATCAGGCAGTTCCCCAGTCGGCCAGAGTTCCAAAGTCTTGGTCCAGCGTCGGTTGTTGTCGCCTCCTCCCTGACGTCAGTGCGATAGGGGTATATAAGATGCAGCCAACGCCATTTTCTTCAGTCTTTCTTGCCGCGCAGTGCCCGAAGCAAAAGCAGTTCACAAGTGCTGGTCAGCCGACTCCTGAGATTTTCATTCCGAATCCAGAACCGAAGTCTTCTACAAAGCTAAGTACTCTGTTGGGGAAACTTTTTCTTGTTTCAGACCGATGTCAGTAAAAGTTAATAACTGTATTTCTTGTGGGAAGCAAATACCTCATAAGGATTTCCATTCCTATTGTATCCCATGCCTAGGCCCAGACCACAACGTCACTGGTTGTTGGTTTTGTGCTAGGTTTAACAAGCACACTATTAAACGTTGGTTTGATTTTGCCCGACATTATTTTGGCAGAAAATTCAATTACACCATGCCGTCGGAACTTCCAATGACTGGAATACATAAAAAGCGCAAAGACAAGGACAGGCATCCGAGGCCCAAAACTGACGATGAGGCCACTTCTAGGCCAGTCGCCGGTTCTCCGGTTTTCAGCGAGGTGCCTTCGCAGCCCCTGACAACCGCTTCTGCAGTACCACAGGCTACCTCCAACTCTCACGTGGAGCTGGCTGGGCCTTCGGACACACAAGTTTTTCAGCCTACCGAAACTAACCCTTCAGAGGGAACCGAAGTAGCTGAGCAATCCACAGCTTCAGAGGGTGTTTTCAGACCTACTCAGTTAAGCATTAAACCCTCTGCTAAGTCTAAGCCTCCCTTAAAAACAAAGAAACAAAAACAGCATTCTCCAGGACAGGCCTCCATGCCTAAGAAACAAATGCTCAAAATGGCCGAAGACCTAATCACCCTGATCAGGGGGTCGCATCCCCCTCCTGATAAAAGGCCCAGACAGGATGCAGACTATGACTCATCCGACCAGGTGTCCATTTCTTCAGATTCATCCTCAGACCTAGGATATTCTTTACCCCCTTATGAGGATTCTGATGCTGAGGAATCAATTCCCTCAGCCTCTCTGCCTGAGGACTACTCCTTTGGGGAAACCTCACATACCATGAGGGAGCATTTCCACTGGGAAGGCCAGGATTACTCAGAATCCAAGAAAAGGCTCAGACTTCCTTTTATTACCTCAACACAGACCCCTTGCTATTCTGCCAGTGTTAGATATTGTGGATGATGTGTATACTGAATCCAACTTAAATCCTGAATCCTTACCTCCAGCCCCAGTTAAACCTGACAGATATTACAGAGTCCCTGACTCACACAAATTTCTGTATAAAAGCCCTGTTGCTGACCCTGAAACTATTTCTCAGGGACCCAAAGGGATTAAGACCTCATCAGCAAAAAACCCAGTTCCCTCTGACAGAGATTCCAGAGCATTAGACAGATGGGGAAATAAAGTATATACGCCTGCAACTTTAGCAATGAGAGCCTTAAATTGCCAGTTTCACATGTTAAAATATCAGCAATTTTTGATGTCTCAGTTGAAACAAAAAATGCTTCCAGATTCAGATCCCCCTAATTTTAAAGAAATGCAGGATTTATTGCATGCAGCTGAACAAGTGGGAAAACATACTTTGCAATGTGGTTTTGATTCTTTAGAGGCCTCCTGTAGAGCAGCAGTTACAGGCTCTGTCATTAGAAGACATGCTTGGTTAAAAGAACATACGTTACCAGATCGTGTTAAAGCAAAATAATTGGATGCACCTTTGCAGCGGGATGTGTTATTTGGAGTTAAGGCAGAAGAGGTATTAAAGAAGATGGAGGATAAGGCAAAATCTATGCAAATGGTGAAGGTTTTCTTACAGGTTCAGCCTCCTTGATTTAGCAGAAATTGGCCAACAAAGAATTGGTCCTTTCCAGTTACAGACAGACCTCAAAGGGGCAGATACAGATGTCCAAGAGGTAGAGGTCAACCACAAGGTCCTTACAGGCCTCAACAATGGGGTGCACCAGGCCAGAAAGAAGGGGAAGACCGTCCCCAACCATATAAAAAGCAGCCTCAAGTGACTTCCCACTACAGCTGCCAAACAGCTCTCTCTTGGCAGCCCCCTTAGGAGGAAAACTGGCACTTTTCTATCACAATTGGCATTGGATCACTAAAGACAAATGGGTTCTCAACATTGTATCTCAAAGTTACAGGCTTCACTTTCACACTCTGCCAAGGTTAAAAGGAATGCCAAATCTGCCACCAAATCAATGGGCAGAGGCTCAAAAACAAATTACAGCACTCATGGACATGAGAGCTATTCAAAAGGTACCACCACAGGAGCAAGGACAAGGATTTTACTCAAGACTCTTTCTGGTCCCCAGAAAGGACAAAGCCTGGAGGCCCATTCTGGATCTTTCTTCTCTAAACACTTACCTGGATGTTCCGAAATTCAAAATGTTGACACTACAGCAGCTTCTTCCCATGCTGGGCAAGAAAGCTTGGCTCGTGACCTTGGACCTCAAGGAGGCATACCTGCATGTCCCTATCAGACAAAACTGCAGAAGATATCTCAGATTCATAGCTGGCTCAATGCACTATCAATTCTCTGCACTGCCCTTTGGCTTATCTACTGTGCCCAGGGTCTTCACAAAGTGCCTGGCACCAGTAATTGCATTTTGCAGATAGAAAGGAATTCAAATGTATCCGTACCTGGACGACTGCCTGATTCAAGCAGAGAGCAAGGACATTCTTCTAAAGCATCTGGCATTCGTAAAAAAGTTATTAAGTTGCCTGGGGTACACAGTAAACGAAAAGAAATCAAAACTAGTGCCCTCACAATAGATATTATTCCTGGGTGCCAGCTTGAACACAATGGCCCAGATGGCTTATCTCACGCCAGACAAGCAAGGACAACTGACTCAATACTTTCAGTTGATGGCAACAAAGACCCAACTCCCTGCAAGAAAAATTCTACAGGCCTCGGGTTACATGGCATCCTGCATACTACTAATTCCATATGCCAGACTGCATATGAGGAAACTACAATGGTACCTAAAAAGTGTATGGTCTCAACACTGTCAAAGTTTGGAAACAGTTATACCACTAATTCCTTACCTTCAACAGGGGTTTCGATGGTGGGCTCAAGCTTGTCACCTCAACAGGGGACAGCCTTTTATTCAACCCACAGCCAGGCAAACACTGACAACAGATGCATCGGATTATGCCTGGGGAGCACACATGGCAGGAAAATGTATTCAGGGCGAGTGGCTCGCAGAACAAAAGCATCTTCACATCAATCAAAAAGAGATGCTAGCTGTACAAAATGCCCTTATAGTTTTCAAGGACCTGCTGCATTCAGGACAACTATTACTAAAGACAGACAACACCACAGTTATGTGGTACATAAACAAGCAAGGGGGCACACACTCCTACCCCCTCTGCAGACAAGCCATGACCTAGTGGAACACAGCTCTAGACTACCAAGTTCACCTGCAAGCACAATTCCTGCCAGGAGAGAAAAACACACTGGCAGACGACTTGAGCAGAAACATCATGGATCCCCACGACTGGGAATTGAATCCACAAATATTCAGAATGATAACACAGAAATGGTGGAGCCCGGACATAGATCTGTTTGCATCCCCAATGAACTGTCGGCTACAGAAATTCTGCACAAGGAGGTACCATCCACAAGCATGGAAAGTGGATGCCCTCTCATTCAGCTGGAAAAACCTACAAGTATATGCTTTCCCACCTCTACCTCTCCTTCCAAAGGTACTCATAAAAGCCAGGCAAGAAGAGTCAAAGATGATCCTGATTGCACCAGACTGGCCAAGCCAGCACTGGTACCCAATCTTAAAGAACTTAGCACAAGAACCACCCTGGATTTTGCCTCAAATCCCACATCTGCTGACTCAGCACAACAATCAGATACTTCACAGCCAGCTAAAGACCTTAAACCTAGCTGCATGGAAAATTCCTTAGTCAAGCAAACAATGCCTCTCTCCAAAGCTGTTATGGATGTCATTCTGGAGTACCAGGAAAGCTTATTTGGATAAATGGAAGAGATTTTGTGCCTGGAACCAGGCTCACAGCCTTGACCCACTTGTCCCAAACATTCCTCAGATACTATAATATTTAACTGAGATGCTGGACAAGGGCCTCTCCTTTTCATCCATCAAGATCCACGCCTCTGCCATTTCTGCTCATTACAACATGGATCCACCAATTTTCTCTAATCCTTTGCTAAAACAGTACCTCAGAGGGGCTAAAAACATAAGACCGCCCTATAGAGCACCTACTCCAACTTGGGACCTCAACTTTGTTTTGGAAAAATTAACTTTACCTCCTTTTGAGCCAGCTAACACAGCAGAATTAAAATATATCTCTTGGAAAACTGCTCTGCTACTGGCAATAACATCAGCACGAAGAGTTTCAGAATTACAGGCACTAATGGCAGTGGAACCTTTCCTCATTTTCCACCAGGACAGGGTGTCTTTAAGAACTAACCCTACGTTTATGCCAAAGGTGGTGTCAAGTGTGGGCTCTAAACCAAACTATTCACTTGCGAACTTTTTATCCAAAACCACAGAATAAAGGTGAGAGACTACAGCATTCTTTGGACATTCACAGACAGTTATGTTTCTACTTGGACAAAACCAAAGCTTTCAGAAAATCGGAGCAATTATTGGTAGCATATGCTGCAGGAGCACAGGGAAAAGCCATTTCAAAACAGACTATTTCAAAATGGATAGGACATTGTATGCGTTTCTGCTATACACACCATGGGAAACCTGTACAGAGCAGCATTAGATCTCACTCCACCACTTCAACTGCCTACCTCAGAGGAGTACCTACCAAAGATATTTTGGAAGCAGCAACATGGAGTTCTGTGCATACCTTCACCAAGCATTACCATTTGCCTTTATACTCCAAATCCAGAGCTGGCTTCGCCACTGCTGTGCTGCAGGGCCTTATAGCCACCCCTAATGCCTTATAGAACCAGCCACCCTACCTCAGCTTTGGGATTCCACCCAAGTGTAATGACTGCAGCAGTGTAACATGATGAACATAGTACAGTTTTGTACCTACCATAAATGTAGATGTTCGAGTATAAACACTGCGGCAGTCCAGGTTGCCCTCCCTCCTTCCCCTCTTACTTGCTGGTACGTACCTATGTCTTCTACCTTTTACTACCTATGGGGAGTATTTGCTGGTAACTGAAAGTTGTTGTTTACTTTTCTTATGTATACTTTACTAGCAATTTGAATTGCATACATATTTGGGGGCACCTGACATCTGGGGCAAGAAAAACTGAAGAAAATGGCATCGGCTGCATCTTGTATACCCCTGTCGCACTGACGTCAGGGAGGAGGCGACAGCAACCGATGCTGGACCAAGACTTTGGAACTCAGGCCGACTGGGGAACTGCCTGATGGCAGGATAACCCCAAGTGTAATGACTGCAGCAGTGTTTACACTCAAACATCTACTTTTATGGCAGGTACAAAACTGTACTTTTATTAATGTCTACTTTGAGTTACTAACAGCCGAAATACTATCCCTAATCTGCTATGGACCACTTTTTAAGCATTACATTTAGCATCATAATATATTTTGAAGTAAAGTGTATCACAAAATATGTTTTGTCAGGGTGTTTTACCCCTTGCATTCATAATTCTGGGGACTCTGCAGCTGTACCTCACAGCCTCCTAATATACTGTCTTTGAGGTTGTTCCAACTTGCAGAAAGGTTTCATAACATTAAAGCCAGTGCACTTAAGCACTAAGGTAGTGTCAATGCTGTGCTTCCACATGAGGAGGTATTGGAGCCACAGCCTCCCTTACAAAAAATACAAAAACAATTTTACTTCTAACAATGTTTGTATGAGAAAGTAAAATGTGGTGCTATCTACGTGACTTGTTGGTAGCACAGATGCATACAAATGTTCCCACAGCACCAAATGAAAATAGTTGAAGATGTTCCCTGATGCCTTGCTATAAATACCAGTTTCAGTCTCCCCTGAAAAGTGGCCATTGGCGTAGTGAGATTAGCCCAGTCAACAAAGGATAGATAGATAGATAGATAGATAGATAGATAGATAGATAGATAGATAGATAATATAATCAGTAAACAACATTGCCCTTTTGGTTCAGCAGTCTAAAGCAGTTGATGGACAGTTTGCTCAGTACTTTAGGAAATGGTTGGTAGAGAGTTGGATAATAAAAAATTGTACTGTCTATTTATGAATAGGTTTGACTTTACCCTTATACTAAGGACATTGATGTAATAATATGAGGGATATTACAATATATAGAAGAAGAAAGTCCAGAAGTTTATCAGTTTAAAGTTTTAACATATTGCCATCTCTTGTTGGCTTTCATTCTATTTGTTAAACTTATTTTAAGATGACTATTTTTAATCATATGTGTAAGATACTGAGGCGTTTGCCCAGTCAATGTCTGTACATTTAAAATCCTTCATATGGAGTGTACATGCACTGACTTTTATATCATAGACTATAGTAAAGAAATTGTCACTCTGTTCAGGAGTCAAAGTATAGGTTCATGGAATACTATATTTAGTACTACTGATATTAATTATTTTATTATCAATGTCTAGCCCAGAGCTGTTTTCTTTGCTCCTGGCTTTCATGTATTTTCTCTTTACAGATTTTGAGGTACTTCCACCTTTCCTATTAGAACTACAGCAATGAAAGTAGGCATATTCAGGGATTTATGACATACATTTTGCATCATTAAAACATGTTTCAGTAGTAGTGTAGGTATACGCCTTATCTCAAAAGAGCAAAGGTTCTATTCTCCCACTTCATTGTTTTTGGCATTCACAAGTAACTTGTTCTACTATGATTGTCTTTTGAAGACAGTTCTTGTCTCTTGGTCAATTTAAAACACTTAATATAGTTTTTGTTGCCCCACAGAGCTTACAGTTTTCTAATTAACATTCTTTTTGACTCAGCTATTTTGGCTGAAATAAAATATGTCCTTGAAAAAGCATGCATGGTATTGCCTATTGTCTTAATTAGATAAGTTTTCGAGTAGTAAAGCTTGTTATATAAAAATCTCTTACTTTTTAACTATAGGTGCTAATACATCTCTGCATCTGGTTACAATGTCAGAATAACAGGAGCTAAGACAGCTTAGTTTTACAGTAATGGAATTTTCATTTTAAAGTAATTTAAACAAATATTTTAAAGCAAAACATGCACTCCCACTTGTAAAACAAATTTGATATACATATTTCATTATTGCACTGAATGTCATAATGAAATAACCCCTCCCCCTATAAAACGTTCTAACAAACACTGTTTACCTCTTAAAGTAACAAACTGGGGTTAGTAAACCATGACGTCACTATGTGAGAGTGACTGAAGTGAAATTACGTGTCTGCTTCCCTTTAGTGCTATTAATCCATGCAGTGTGCTGTATAAGTCATAGTGGTGTGGTGTTCTGGCAGTCTAGCACAGAGAATTATATGATCTGCTAGTGACTTCACCCAGAGATTGATCAGCTCCTTCTACTGTCTACTGTCTAAATGAGCAAGTAACAACCACATGGTGCTCTTAGTTCACCCCTGAAAAAAGGCGCTTGTGTCTAATGTGTTTATCATGTTAAAATTAAATAAACAAATAGATAAATAGATACATAATAATAATAATACCCAGGTCTCATGTCTCAGAAACTTTATTAAAGAATCGGGACTAATACTATGTTAATGACATTTGTTGTTTGTATCAACTGAGTTTAGAATATCATTACAAAATGGCAAACTACAGTATTAAAAGATTCGGTTCAAAATAAAAGTATAATATTAAGATTGCTTCACAGTAACACATAAAAAGCTACTCAATAGATGACAGTATGGTGCTGATGTGACTTCATTCATAATTGTATATACGATTGCCACTTTTATCCTTTTTATATGTTGTGACACAAAATGACATTAAATGATTTTTTCCATTAAATTCAAACTGCTCTTTTTCCTTTAAAGATAAGATCACAAACTAAATCTATTTCTTATTAATTTATTGTAGTAATATTTTTCACATAAATTCACAAATCTACATCACAGCAATTTAAAGGTATTCCCTTTATCTTCAAGGAATAAAATACAGCTTAAAACAGTCAATAGTTTGGAGACAGCTTTCTTGAAATTAATCAGTAGTGAAAGGGTTAATCTGCATTCTCTAAGGAGAAATTGTTGTCTAATAATCCTGATCTAAGATTCTGCTGTGACAATTCTGTCCTTTTCCAGAGGACCGATATGAAAGGTTTGTACATGCAATGGATCCTTAGGAACAGTTTTAGATGTATATTTTCAGGACTGAGGATAATAGAAAATCAGACGTATTTGTTGTTTCTTTTGCTCCAAGCAATATCAGTGTTTCAGTGCATTAAAAAATAACATTTTGTTTTCTCAGTAACATACTTCATTGGCCTTATAAATATCCTTCTAAATATCCATTCCAGGTCATGTAATAATTTACTTTAGTTTAAACTAGAATAATTACTGAGACCACTAGCAGCTACTTGAATTTCAGTTTACAACATTACCCATATCACAAACTTAACCTACATTCCAAAAATACAAAGACTTTTCTTCAACTATTATTTATACCAAGAAAGCAGGCTTCAGCATATTTTTTTGTTCCAGTTCTTAGAGTTAATAAAATTATAAGTAATTATAAATAATGAATAAATAAGCAATAAGATACTATACCACTATCATGCATATTCCCAATAATTCAGTAACAGGGTCAGTACTCTGTAACTGTGCCATGTGCTATTAAGTCTTATTATATTATTGGCATCCATTGCTGTACTGGTGCTAAAATGCTCCTTATTCTTACATTCACACATGTTGTGCACTTTCTGAGTCCTGCAACCATAGTAAACATTTAATTTTTTTCTGTGGACTTTTTTCACATATTATACCCAAGTGTAATATTTCCTGCATTACATGCTTTTATGATGTGCAGTTTATGACATCGACTATGTGTTGTAAATTAAGGTGTTGGTTAAACCTTTTCTCCACAGGTCTGTGTTAAAGTGGGTTCTCCTAGTCTGACTTCCATGGTTATCGAATACATATCAAAAGAGAGATAGAGAAACAGGGAGAATGGCAGGGAGATAAACAAACAGATACATAAATACAAGGTTTGGACATTTCTAGAAAAGTATTAACTGGGAATCATTTCCTATAGCTGTAATGACATCATGAGAAAATGATGAGTGCTGGTCATACTGACTTTTTTAATAAAAACATACCAATGACATTAAAAACAAACAAATGACTTCTTAATAAATCTAAAATGCAATATTCTATAAGTTTTACATTACTCAAAAAGCAGATACTGTAACAATTTTCTATATTCATCAGATCATTAGTTTTGAATTATAAAACAACCTAAGTTTTATAAAAGTGAGACCTGAAATTTGAGTACCAACACGGAAAATTACAGTGCGATTGCTTTAAGGCATTTTTAATTAGACATACTCGCAACCACACATATCCCCTGGCTACCCCCACCACCACCACACGACTTGCATGCAACCCAATCCCGGATCCTAAATTAATAATTTCTTGCTCCCATTGCCAGGATGTCCTGCCAACTGTTTTTAAAACCAGCTTCTACTTATTCATTGTTGGACCAGGTGAGTAAAGGATCCTGTATGGATCTGTGTGCATGGAGTCCGGAGCCATCTAATGTGCAGTGCAATTCACATTAATTATGTGAACAGCGAGTGCAATGACATTAAGCCATTGCTGTCATCCCTATTTTCTATTGAGCTGATCCCTGGCACTCCAGGTCTCCAGGAAAACTTTTGTTCTCCCAAAATGATTTCCAGAAGTGTAGAACTGTCCTTAATCCTCTTCTTTCCATTCCACTGCTTGCTAATCCTATCAGCATCCCAATTCCATTTCTAAACTTGAGTCATCAGTGGCACAATCATTCACTCTGCCTCAGTCCATTGAATACCACTTTGGATCATTTTTGCAGAGGAGGCTACATGTCTTGCATCCCTAGTATGAAAGACTGTGTCCCATCACCTCCAGTACTTATATATACTAATTTCAAGATTACTGTACCTCAGAATACAAGGAGAACTCTGAAATTCTGCAATCTTGTAATTAGTAGATTTCCACTATTTATACTTTAATTTTTCTAGTTCAAAAGATTGTAATGATAATTAATGTTTTAGAACATTCAATGAAAATATAGTATAAAAGCAATAAATATTTAGGAAAAGGCAGAGAGACCTGTAGCTCTCATAGGTCAGTTTAGGAATATTTTGGAAGGTTCTAGACAAAGTATTAATAAAGTTGTGATACAGGGTCAAATTATAAATATCATTAAGCAATTCTAAAAATGAGGTTGCATGATTTTGGGAATAGATGTGTACAGAATACAGACTGCTGAAGAAGAACAATATCCATCTTCAACAGTCAAAACTGACAAGATGGAAAATGCAGGATAAAGAGGTGATAGGATGGACTATATGGAGTATTATAGGAATTGCTAAGGATGGCTAGGAGATATAAAAGATCTGAGAAGATAATAAAGATAAAATAAAACAAAATTTCTAGTGTGAAATAACACATTTAGAAAAACGTGAATTATGGTTAAGAGAGATAAATGATACAGGGTGCTTTGTGATTAGGAAGAACACAAGTCATTATCTGTAGATCTCTCACTGATGTGTCATTAGTATCTCTTACTTCTTTACTTCTTACTTGACATCTGTCTGAAGTTACCTCATGCAATATTTTGCATTATATGATGTTAGCGTTTGTCTCAGCATCTAGCAGTAAACTCCTTATGCTACTTAATGTGTAAGATTACACCACTTTTGTTTTTAAGCTTACTTGTATCTTGCAGGCTATGGTTCAGCCAACCAGCTCAGTCCACAGACTTAATAAATAAATACAATTAATTTAATGGGAAATGTAGGGTGGCTGTGGTGGTGCAGCGGTTAGCGTTGCCACCTCACAGCAAGAGGTTCTCCGGTTCGATCCTCGGCTGGGGTACCTTCAATGCAGAGTCTGCATGTTCTCCCTGTGGTTGCGTGGGTTTCCTCCGGTTGCTCCGGTTTCCTCCCACATCCCAAAGACATGCTGTAGGTGGATTGGACACTCTAAATTGGCCCTAGGTGTGAGTGTGTGTGTGTCTGTGTCTTCTGTGGAAGGTTGGGCACCGAGCTGACAACTCGACACTGTAAAACTCCACTGCCAATCATGAGTGGACAGGTGATCCACTGTGGCGACCCCTAACCGGGAAAAAGCCGAAAGACGAAGAAGAATTTAATGGGAAATGTCTCAACATGATGTTTGGCATGGTGTGCAAATAAGTAGAATACATGACTTGAAGGTCACTACCATGGGAAAGTAGACTAGGAAATCCATTTATGCACTTAAAAATATGTGATTGTTATTAGAGTTGAAGTACATGACAGCAATTAATGAAATCAGTCTTGGTTACTAGATCATTAAGTGATAGAAGGTTAATATTTGGGTCATGGTGTGGCATATTTTATAACTTATCGCTAGGCACTAGGTAAATTTTTGTGGTTTGACTGTCAAGAGGCCTTGAATAT
Organism: Protopterus annectens; assembly: GCF_019279795.1. Taxonomy (NCBI): domain Eukaryota; kingdom Metazoa; phylum Chordata; order Ceratodontiformes; family Protopteridae; genus Protopterus; species Protopterus annectens. The sequence goes on from NC_056728.1 coordinate 1,872,132,059, forward strand.
CTTCAAGCAGTAGAAGAGATCCTGTATTATTTAATAGTTTATATTACATGCCTGGATGCTAGATTAAGCACACAAGTGTGATATTTTTTTAGAGAGTTCTGCTGTTTGCATTCTTCATGTATTACTTTCAACTCTTGATTTGGGTATATTGACTGAAGGAAGACAAAGCTGGGTAAATGTATTTTTGTCATCTGTTGAAAATACATGTCTGTTTACTTTTTACAAGATTAGATGTAGGCAGCTGGCTTCTTGCAGGGCTAAGGATGTTAATATTGGAATTGAGAAGGTCCATTTTTCCTTTTAAAGGTAGAATTTGTTTCAAGTGTGAATGTGTTTTTATCCCCATTTTGTGTGATTTCATGTAGTAGATAGGTATGGATTTATTTTATATTCATTTATTACATTTTTGATAGATCAGTATTATTTTAAGGCCTTACATTTTTATGACTTCAGTACAGTGAATATGATTTAACCATATTTGGTGAAGTGCAGCTTTCTATGTTGGTTTGTGTGATTATGCTTTGTAAAGTTTTTAAGATTAAAATTAATATTTACAGATTTAAAAGTATGACATTTTTGATGATATGAGGTAATGCCATCTGTGCCAGGGAAAGAAGGGCAATGCATATGGAACATATGACAGCACAGCTAGCTGGAGTTTTGTAAAGAATTTTTTGTCATTTCACTATCATACTGCTTTGAACAAATGGTTGTATTAAAATGTATTTAAAGTTGCTTGTGTTAAAAATGCATCAGCAGTGGGACCTGCTGGACAGACAAGATATACTTGTATATTAGAAAGTATTATTATAAACTGATTAAATGTATATGGTTTAACAGAGGATTCTGGAAGGGAATAAGTTAATCTCAGTCCAGCTAATTTTGAAAAATTAAATGTGTTGGTTTAGGCCATAAAGCTTTTATCTTTCAGGTCTGATTGCAGCCAAGGACAAAAATGTCTGGGAAAACCAGGACTAGGAATCTTACTGCAGTGTCATTCGGATTAACTAATTGCTACCCTGGAAGGGTGGACGTTTTTGAAATTGTTTTATAGCTTTCAGATGTGGCAACAGATTTTCGTCTAGCTCTGGGTGTGTATTATACCAGAGTCAGGTGACCAGATGTGATGTCATTCTATAACCAGCACTGAAATGATTCTTTAGATATTAGTGAGAGAAATGATGGAACTCTCGCAGCAGCACTTTGTTTTTCGGAGCCTGGCACAAAAGATCTCTCAAAGATATCTCACACAACCTCACACCTCAACTTACCTTGCTGTAGTAAACAACTCAACACTCATTATTTTGCCTTGCTGTAGTTAAGTAACTTAACTAGTGAAGAATAATTATTTAGTCATTCAGGAAAATATAATGAAATTAGGTAAGTATTGTCTTCTGCATCTGTGTGAATCTATCCAACTATATTATTTTTATATCTCCTGTGACTAAAACGTTGGTGCTTATTGTAACTAGATATTCAGTATTCTCATGTTTTCTATGTTATTTTTTTTTATTAAATATTTCTATACCTTTCATTGTGGCTGGTCTTTTAGAAAATACTTTTAATATCTTACGAGTAATTATGCTTATTTTAGTGACACTGTGGCTGTTCTTGAAAGCCTAGCTGCTTTGGTCAAACTCTACCATTTGTATTAGTAATAATTTTACTCAGTATAATTGGGCAACCTTGTAAGAGCCTTAGAGTAGTAGACTGATGGAAGTGTAATTGCCTTATAGTCTAGGCAGAGAGAGCACAGCTGGTAAATCTGTGCCAGGCTTTCCCAGGTGTATGTGTGTGTGTGTGTGTGTGTGTGTGTGTGTGTGTGTGTGTGTGTGTGTGTGTGTGTTGTGAAGATCAAATATCCAAATGTCCATGTCAGATACTGTGAACAGGGGCACAGATCTCCAAAGTGATGTGTGGAGTCTTGTTTGGAGCCTGGAGTGAGACAGAGAGAGAGAGAGAGAGAGATAAAGAGAGAAAGAAAGAGAGAGAGAGAGTCCAAGCGCAGGTCTGGAGTGTGCTCCCTGTGTACTCCTAAGGGAAATTGTGATTGGTGCAGAGATTTGCATCTGAAAGTACTGTGTGTATCCATTTTGGTTCCTATGGACTGTCCCTCACCAGTGTCAGTGGTGAGGATCGAGGATCCTTGATTACTGGCCCAGAGTAGGGACTGTCACATCATTGACAACATATCCCTGGAAGATAGTCTTTTATTCAGGAATCTGGGAACCTATGTTGACAATGGACTATCCTTTGATAATGATGTATCCACTATTATAAGGAACTTCTTGTTCATTGCATAGCTTATGCATAGATTTGCATTTGGTTCTCATCAGGATGATCATTAAATATAAGACCCCATTCTGTATGCACTTGTCCAAACACTTGACACAACTGGAGTGTCCACGGTGCTTTTGCCTTAAAAGATTCAAGAGCCTAAATCAGAAAAGCTATGCAGACCATTTCAAAGCTTGCTGCCTCTTCTTGTTATTACACAGACTACTAACAGCTGCATAGAGCTTTAGCAGGCACTGTCCTGTCAGACCTATTGCACACTCACAAGTCCAGTGGTAGTGCAAATACCCACTAAATGGATCTTTTGCAACATAAATAGAACATGTTGGAGTGACTGGTATATATCACAAGACCATACCTGTTGGATGTAACCATTTTCTATTCCACATAGAGCACATTGTTTCTCTTACTGTATTCAGATGCAAGTTGGATGAATGGATAGGAAACTACAAATTCACCTTCAGTTTACCACCCATGTACCTCATGGTTTAGGGCAATAAGTATATGTTGCAACATGTCCTTGTTCCATCCCACCTCTGGGTCATTCCTATTTGACATATAAGGGCTAAAACCTACCATGGGAATGTAAGGTTAGGCTTCCTAAGATCCTCACAGCTCAACAGTCTAAGTGCCTATCGATCTGTGAAGTTAAGAATGAGGTATTATTTTTACTTTTGTCTTTAATATAATTCTCAGTGCAAGTTTATTTTTTAGTTAAAGTTAGTGAAGTGTTTTAAGGAAGTTGATGTGTACTGTCGGTTGATAATCTGTAGAATACAGTGTAGGGACTTTCATGGTCAGTGTAAACTATGTCCAGACTTTGATGAGGAGGCAGAGTAGAGATAACTTTTGACAGAGCATGCAGAGTGGTGATATTTTAATGATTATACTGATGGAGTGATGATATTAAAATTATCTTAATTTGTACACAATATATGCAAACAGTAATGCCCTTCAGAGTCTACATAACAGGGCATTAATAGACAACCTGTTGATGACACTGGGTCTCCCCAACACATAAAGCTTCATTATTTCCCTGTAATGTCTATCCGAAGGACATAATTTCCCTTAGAAACTAGCAACTGTACTTGTTGTTTTATGATTTTTAAGTAAATAATATTTTCATTAAAATATTTTTTTCATCCTAATTATAAAAGTGTCAAATTTGACAGAAAAAATATATAAACCCACAAAAATATTCACATTCATCCACATGTGCATAAACACACACATAAAACATTCAGTGAAAGGTTTCTTATAGGAAGAATCTTGAATAGTCATGTAAGTGAATCATTTTGTGATGGTGATTTGGACTTAAAACAGTGGAATTATGTCATGAAGTGTGAATGTATGTGTGTTTCTCTCTCTCTCGCTCTCTCTGCCACAAACACACATACACACACACACACACACACACACACACGCACACACACATATGCATATGCACTCACTGTGATATTTTGTACTACTGAAAATAAATGAAGAAGTAAAACTGATGCAGAGCATACACTGAGCTGAATACATATTTGCATTCTTTGAGCATCTCTTAGATTAAGAATGAATACATTAGTAAAACCAAGCCATAAAACATAACTATCAACTTGTCAATGAAGAGTGTAATGATCTTTCAAGAAAAGCAACCCCTTTCTCCGCCACCCTTCCTTCACCTTATTAATACATGGTAACCCTAACTGTGCCCCTGTCCTAACCCTAATGTGCAGCTTAACTTAAAAAAAAACCTTTTTGTAACACTACCACTACACAAGACAGCTCGGATTTTCACAACACACACACATGCACACACATAAACTCACACACACTAAATATACCCTTTAAATAACCCTTACCCTAACACTAACTCCCTGGCCAAACACTTAGCTTTGTTGAGAAAATGGAACTTGCCCAAATCAACGTTCACACTAATGCTCGTTCACTAAATAATTAAGGCAGCTCACTAGCATTGTGCAAATGTGCTTTGCCCAGGTCAGCTGTAACCATAATGCTACAGGTTAAATGGAATGCTAGAGCCCTTGTCAGTGAAATAAACAAACAACTCAAGAGCTTAATAAAATCCACCAAAGCCAGGTTTGTTGCTATAATAGCCAAATAATATCACAAGGAACATTTTAGTTATGTTTGTAATCTCTAAAGCATGATACAACAATGAGATGAGCTGACTGTGAATGATGTTACCTATACTGAGGCTGTAGACATAGCGTACCTACTGGCTGATAAATTTAGAACTCAGTTTACCCATCTCTCTCCTCCAGAAATACCTGAAACTGTTTCAAACTCCAGCAATCACACAAGTCCAAGTCTTAAAAGTGGTATCAAAAGCTAAAAATACCACATCCCTTAATGCATCTTAAATAGCATGAAGCATGATTTAGCCACAAGGTTAAGATTGAACAATGTGGCTAAATCATGCTTCACTCTATTTAAGATGCATTAAGGGATATTGGAAAGACTTGTTGATACTGTATATTTTTGCACCAAGCATATTGGGAACAGTTAAGAGTCCTTTCCTTACATATGGGAGGCCCTTCCAGAGATCGTGCAATTACAAATCCATAGGTCTGACTAGCCTTATATGCAAAGCCATGGAAAGACTCAGGGAATTAATCAATCAGGACACAGGGAATCTCCAAATACTGGACCCGTCTCAGTTTGGAATCATCAAGGGCAGGCCATGCTTACTCAGACTACTGGATTTTTTTGAAAAGGTCACCTAAGCAATGGATAAAGGCAAAATGGTACATACCACATACCTCAACCTGGCCAAAGCTTTTGACATAATTCCCCATAATTACTCTGTGTTATACAGACTGCTCAGAGGTGACCTTTACCTTGCATATTGAGCAATTACTGACCCAGCTTTAATGGAAATGCTGCACATTCACAAGTCAAATGGCACTCAGGTCACTCACTGAAAGGACCTTAAATGGTGTGTGACATCAACAGAACTTGTTAGAGAGACAGATTTCTCTCACAGAGGTTGCCCCACCTTTGGAACAAGCTTCCTATTCATGTTAAACAAAGCCCCTCATTAGCCCTATTTAAGTGTAATTTGGATGACTGGATGGTTAACCAGAAATTCTCCCTGGGTTTCTATCTGTGTCCCTTTTGTACAGGGGCAGTAGGGGCTGATTTTAATTTCTCCTTGAATCAGGCACCCTTGGGAACATGGGTTGAACTTGGCTAGGTTTATAAGGGCCCTGGGGCCATTAGCCCAGTAACATCTTATGATTCTATGATCCTATGATCAAATATAGTAAAAAAAGCTAAATAAACTGGGAATAACCTCCCATGTCACCCACTGAATTGCCAACTAGCTCATAGATAGGCACAGATCATCAAAATAAGGGAAGTTACCTTCACCAAGAGACCCAGTCATCAGTGTAGTCCCTCGGAGTCCTATGCTGGGACCTCTCCTGTTTGGCATTTACTTTTCTGAAGTAAAAGCCAATGCCAGAGCATTGTGTCTGACAAAGGTTGCAGATGACTGCAAGCTACTAACAGTCATTGAATCCCCAGGTGACTTAATCATCCTGCAGAAAGGTTTGCCTCAAATAACTAACTGGTACCAAAATCATGGATTGGAACTAAACACTAAAAATGCATTATTGTATCCTTGTGAAGTCATTTACATCAAGAAATTACCACACTGATGATATACCTCTAAGAGTTGATCCAGAATATTAGGATTTGGGAACTTATGTAGACAGTGACCTGACTTTTCACAAACATGTGTCTATTGTTGTACAAAAGTACTTCTATTTTGCACAGCTTATAAACATAGGTACTGGGTCTACATACAGGGATGTCATTGTCCCTCTTTACTCAGGCCTCATTAGCACAGTCATTGAATATAATGGCCAGTTTGGCATCTGTCTGTCCAGTCACATGCAGCAACTAAAATGCCCAGAGAGATACCATACTAAAAGAATACAAGGCCTAAACAGCATGTCCTATATTTACTGTCCCAAAGCCCTGTCACTACCCTCGTATCCTACAGACTGCTAAGAGGTGACCTATACCTGCCATACAAGGCATCCTCTGACCCATTACTGATGGATTTGCTGCACATCAGCAAGTCAAATAGCATCAAAAATACTTGGTCTATGGATCCAAACCTATTCTGCATCATCAGCAAAACAATTTAGATAGACAGCTATATTTTGCAGAGAATATTGCTGCTGTTAAACTGACTCCCCATCCACATAAACCAAAGTTCATTCCTTCCATGTTCAAAAACAACTCAGATCTAAGGATGGGAAACAGAAAATTTTACCAGGACTGCCCCTCCCTCTACAAATGGACAGGGGCATATGCTAAATTCTTCATCCCATGTATGGGTCCCTTTAAATTATCTACAGTATGATCCCAACTATTCTCAGTAGGGGTAATATATAATTATCAATCATGGGACAGGTGATATTTAGCACAAAAATGGAGCTTGGCTTGGCTTAAAATGGCCTGCAAGGGCAGCTAGGCTAATATTTACCTATGAACCACACACACACACACACACACACACACACACACACACACACACACACACACACACACACACAAAATAGGCTTGTAAGGGCTCTAGGGCTGTTAGCCTAGTAATCTTCTATGAACCTATATGCAGATACTTGCACACTGCAGTACAGATGTCTTTTGTTTACTTTACATATCTTAATCATGAGACTGATCATGCATTCAAAAGATACAATATAAACAACAAAGCTCCACTGCACTTCTATGTCACTGTTTGCTTCTCCACCAAGGACAATTGTGTAAACGCACCTAAAGGAAGGTTCTTGGTTCCACTACACTGAAGTGAAACATTAGTTCCTACCTGTGTTTTCAGGACTGCATCATCTTTAATCAGCAGTGACAGACAATTCTGACTATTTTTAATAACGATAAAATTAACTTATGGGAGTAGACAACTGTTGTTACTCTGTTAATAATAAGTACTCTGTGGTATACAAAGAACAGCTTAATTTAAAATGATCAAGGAACATTATCCTTTCATAGGAAAAGAATGTCTTTAAGAAATTCTTGCATTGAGTATCCAAAAAGTGATGACAGCAAGTGATATTTTTTTTACCACCACAAAATATGGTCAGAAAGGAATTTCATACTCGCCGATTATGAGCAGAAAGGATTAAACCTTGCTGTGAGCTACACTATACATTCTTCTATAAGATAATGCAGAAGTTTATTATGGACTGCTTTTCTCAAAATATGTCATCTGTTAGGTATTTACAGGCTTTCTTTAGGATTGTCAAAATGTATTTCTCAGGTGTCAGACTACTTAGTTTATTTGAAGTACTGAAGGTGGCAGGGGGCCTGTGGAGTAACCATTAAGAATGGGAAAGGTAGCTTAATTTCGCACTACTTCATAGATTATAAAATACTAGAGAAGTAATGTCTTTACACTGAGGTAAATATTTCCACAGCTACAGACAACTATTCCATATCCATATTCTATTACATACTATAACCTTAACAGAGTTAACTGACTTTTTGTAAGATGTTAAATCTACATCTGCTATGAATAATATTAATTGCTAAGTAAATGAGGGAGTTCACATTAGGGATTATTTAATACTATGGCAGATGTGTTATGGCATATAGACTTTATAGTGTATAGAGAATTGGTACTTACAAGGTTAGCCTTGCAATTAATTACAGTTTTATAAATTAGGAAGTAAGGCTAGGGAGCACTGTACCAGGGATCTCCCCTTGAGATTTCAACAAAGGCTACCACGGCTTAGCATAAACTTTTATGTCTTGTTGTTGGGCTGTGCTAATTAAAATTGAGCCTTGCTAATTAATGAGCATAATTGAGCACCCCGAAGAAGCAGAGCATCTGTCCTCAACATAAACCAGCCAGCCATTCAGACAATACTTGGTCACTTTTCAGTTAATAATTCTTTCAGCATCTTGCTTTTATTTTTTTCCTAACCCTTCTTTATACCCAGTAATGTAAAGTGCTTATTTGCATGAAAAATATTTAAGTTGGAACATGCTTTATTTCTACTCTGAAGCATATAATTGCATTGAGTTTTAGAGCTTGAGAGACTAAAGGATGCCAAATCATCAGTTTTTGTTCCTGTACTTAGACAATAACTTGACTAGGATTTGGATGAAGGATTCCTGTGGTGTAGCTACTGTCTGCATTGCTGCTTGTCATGTGACTGTGTGCCCATGAGCTGTGAAGCTGGTAGATCATTGCTGGCATACCTCCTTCCTACATGACAGCCAGTTATGTACTGTTGCCATAAAGAAAGATTTATGAAGGATCTGAAGTAATGCTTAATATAACCAGAACCTAAAAAAAGCAAGTTATGGTAAAGTGTGGGGTGACTGATTTGCACATGTTCATATATTTATTCTTTATTATTATAATAATTTAAACTGAGATACTCATCTATTTAATATTATTCTTAGGACGGCAATATATGCATAATCCATCTGTCAATAAAAGCTTAGTAAAACATGAAATGTGTCTACTTGTCGCTCAGTGTTAATATCCTACAGTATTTACATCTTTCCATGTTACTCTTTGTTATACTTGCCCAAACTATCCATAGTCAATAATTAAAGTGCAACAGCTTGAAGCAAAATGGTTACAAAAGTAATGGGGCTTCCCTTGTATCATTTCTTATCCACAAAATATTCTGCTGCCAATTAAAATCCTTTATTTTGGCTATGATTTATAGACAGGTTGCCTAGAATGCAAAACCATACAAGTACCTTTACATGAAAGGTAAGGGGATCATGATTCACTGGCATCATACTGCCTACTAAGTACACAGTGAGGTTTCAGGTGCCCCATATAAAAGTAATAATCAGCATGCATGGCTTATTTTAATTAGACCCTTCTACATCCTAATGAGTTACAGTCTTCCATATTATGTGAGACCCCTACTATACAGAACTGTGAGTGATATAAATAAATGTATGCAGTGATAGCACATTTATGGATTTCAAAGTGACAATCTCTGTGTGGTGAAGCAAAGCAATTTTTCCATGCCACAATGCTGATCCAAGTGAGTACTGTATGCATGCAAGTGTATGAGTCCGGGTGTCTGCAAGTCTGACTGTATGGGGCAGTGTTTCAGTGGGTACTGTGTTTGAGTTTGTATGATTGATGTGTGTGTCTGTGTGTGTGTGTGTGTGTGTGTGTGTGTGTGTGTGTGTGTGTGTGTGTGTGTGTGTGTGTGTGTGTGTGTGTGTGTGTGTGTGTCTTTGCTTATGTGCCCATGCATGAATATGTGTTGGGTCTCGACTGTGTAACAAAAAAAAAAAAAACTGAGTACAGCAGAGCTGTAAACAACAGCAGCTCTACTCTATTCAACCTCCCCTGTCGCATAGAAACATGATGTTGGTTATATTGCATATGTGTGTATTTGTATGTTAGTTTGTGTGCAGGAGTGTGTGTGTGTGTGTGTGTGTGTGTGTGTGTGTGTGTGTGTGTGTGTGTGTATGTGTGTGTGTGTGTAGTCTGTGTTACAGGGAAGGATGAGTAGTAATCTAAAGCTGCTCTCCTCAGCTTATCATATGAGACAGTTATTGCCATAGAAGAGATATGCTGCTACATCTGTATGTATATGTGCATGCTTGCTTGTCAATAAATGTGTGTGTGTGTGTGTGTGTGTGTGTGTGTGTGTGTGTGTGTGTGTGTGTGTGTGTGTGTGTGTGTGTGCTTGAGTGTACATCTCTTGGGTGCATATGTGTTGTTTAAAAGTATGCTCTACTTCCTTGTGCAGGCAGGTAGTATGCTTGGACAAGCAGAAGTCTAAATAGATCAGTTGAGCTATTTATTGTAATGAAAATTCTGTATGGGTTAGCCATAGTGCTACAGTGAATGTGCATGACTGTAATTTAAATTTTAAACAAAGTAAAACACACCTTGGAGTGCTAAAGGCAGCTTTTACCAATATAAATTACTGTCTGTTAGCCAAGTAAAGCTGTGCAATCACTGTGAAGGTTAAAAATTAGTACTCAAACAATAAAATCTGTAAAAAACTGTTAAAACTCTGAGTGAAAATAAATACAAGTGGATAAGCACTTTCAGCAGTTGCCTTCTTCAGTACTTATCCACTAGCATTTATTTTTGCTCTGTGTTTTAACCTTCACTACAGTGCCACAGCTTTACTTTGTTTACACAGAGTAATTTAAATTTTAGAAGTGCAGCATAACTCAGTTTACATGCAAGAGTACAGCAGTAAAAAGTTATTGTTACATCATTAAAATGAGTGCCAGGTGTAGAATATGTGCAGTAAAACAGAAATCCTGAGAAATGCAGGCCAACTAATCAGATGTCATAAATCCAACTGTTAAACACCAAAAGGCACACTTTTTGAAAATAGTGCCTGGTAGAAATGGATTCCCTAGAATACAATAAAAGTAAAATGAAGAAGTAGAAACATCAACACCAAAACCAGACATGAGAATCCAAGACAGAAGAAGTAGAGCAGGCATACATGGATATGTGCAGCCACTTTAGAGGATAGTATGTCACATTTCTACACTTTATCAAAGACAAGTTAATTCAAGTCAGTTTGTTCAAAACTTGATAGGCAACTTGTCAAAATGATTTATAACTGGCCCAGAGTCTGATGATGTGGAAGTTAGTTACTATAGTAAGGTGCATGAAGTCTGCTATATTAGGGAAAGGGGCATTTGCCTCCTGCCCTACAATGTAAAAGCTTATTTGGAAGGTTGCCCATTTGGTATTTTAGACATGATCTGATGGGCTTTGATGAATTCATCTGCAATAGAGTGTACTATGTCTGTTTCCTTTATACAAGACAGACGGTACTATGGTTCAGCAGTGTGCAGAGTAGTGAAAGAAATGTAATGTAAATTGTCTAAGCAGCTAGAGCAGTACATGTACAGTATAAGTATATTATATATGTGCTATAGGAGGCACATAACATTATGGGAGCACTGCCAGTACTAGCCAGTGAGGGTAATGCAGATTCAGTAATATGGTCCACTGCATGCTGAAGATCAAAGACAGTACAACAGACAGGAGACGAGAGACATAGTCAATGGATGTCTGTGCCCATCCTAACTGTATTTGACCTAACATGGGGAATTTGAGCATAAATACTGTGCCACAAATGCAATGATCAGATGTCATTCAACAGAGGCCCTGTGAACTCAGACTATTATAATATTTCACACAAGGTGACACATACAGGGAATACAGTCAAATGCCCTTGATCCTTCCAGCATCCATGCAAAGGCAGAGGGAGCTGATAATTTTTCATTAAATAGAACAGCTTACAAATTGCTTGCCCTGAATCAGAAGCTCAATTTCTAGACAAAGTCTCCTTTCCAGCACTCAACTTTACACTTTCACTCCATGGTTAAGTTATCTATTCTATCTGTAAATAAAATGTACCTTCTTGTTCACCTTGGTGAAAATATATTCCACTTACTCAACCAGCCAGTCCAGATATACTGTCGCCATATTCCAAACAACCACGGCAGGGTGTGTTATCAGTGACACAATATCATCCAGAATATTTGTTACTGCAAGCTTGATTTAATTCCATTCCAAACTCCTATAACTGTGCAGCTGTGTATCTGATGAAATGATGTTAGCTGCAAACATTGATCAAAACACAATGATTTCTTCTGGTACTTCTTCCTCAAAGAATGCATATCTAACAGGGTCATACATTTGTCAACCTGCTCCTTCCACTTCAAAATAGTGTGCAGCTGACTCAGAATCTCTCTACTCTTGCTGAAGACATTTCTAGGCAACATTTATAGTCCTCAAACTGTATAGCTAAATGTTTGTATTTATACTCCTCACCCTGTATCGCTAGATGTTTGCGTTTATACTCCTCACACTGCATCACTAGATGTTTGCATTTATACTCCTCACCCTGTATAACTAGATATTTGCATTTATACTCCTCACCCTGTATCACTAGATGTTTGCATTTATACTCCTCACCCTGTATCACTAGATGTTTGCATTTATACTCCTCACCCTGTATCACTAGATGTTTGCATTTATACTCCTCACCCTGTATCACTAGATGTTTGCGTTTATACTCCTCACCCTGTATCACTAGATGTTTGCGTTTATGCTCCTCACCCTGTATCACTAGGCAACATTTATAGTCCTCACCCTGTATAGCTAAATGTTTGTATTTATACTCCTCACCCTGTATCACTAGATGTTTAATCTCCTCATCCTAGTAGATGTATCAGCAGATGTTTGCATATATACTCCTCACCCTGTATCACTAGATGTTTGTGTGTATACTCCTCACCCTGTATCACTAGATGCTTGTATTTATACTCCACACCCTGTATCACCAGATGTTTGTGTTTATACTCCTCACCTTGTATCACTAGATGTCTGTGTTTATACTCCTTACCCTTTATCACTAGATGTTTGTACTTATACTCCTCACCTTGTATCACTAGATGTTTGCGTTTATGCTCCTCACCCTGCATCACTAGATGTCTGCATTTATACTCCTCACCCTGTATCACTAGATGTTTGCATTTATACTCCTCACCCTGTATCACTAGATTTTTGTATTTATACTCCTCATTCTGTATCGCTGCGGTAGCATTGTCACCTCATAGCAAGATGTTGTCCCATTCAATTCTCAGCTAGAGCGTCTTCTGTGTGGAGGCATACGTGAATTGGGCGTGCCTTCATTGAAGGTTGTGCATCAGGGCTGGTAACCCGGTATGTAAAAATCCACTACCAATCATTAGCGGACCGGAGTTCCGCTGTGGCGACCCCTAAACGGGAAAAGCCGAAAGACGCAAACAAACTCTGTATCACTAGATACTTGCATTTATACTCCTCACCCTATATCACTAGATGTTTGCATTTATACTCCTCATACTGTATCACTAGATGTTTGCGTTTATACTCCTCACCCTGTATCACTAGATTTTTGTATTTATACTCCTCACCCTGTATCACTAGATGTTTGCATTTATACTCCTCACCCTGTATCACTAGATTTTTGTATGTATACTCCTCACTCTGTATCACTAGATGTTTGCATTTATACTCCTCACCCTGTATCACTAGATTTTTGTATTTATACTCCTCACCATTTATCACTAGATGGCTGTGTTTATACTCCTCACCCTGTATCACTAGATGTTTGAGTTTATACTCCTCACCCTATATCACTAGATGTTTGCTTTTATACTCCTCGCCCTGTATCACTAGATGTTTGTATTTATACTCCTCACCCTGTATGACTAGATGTTTGCATTTATACTCCTCACCCTGTATCACTAGATGTTTGCATTAATACTCCTCACCCTGCATCACTAGATGTTTGAGTTTATATTCCTCACCCTGTATCACTAGATGTTTGCTTTTATACTCCTCACTCTGTATCACTAGATGTTTGCATTTATGCTCCTCACCCTGCATCACTAGATGTTTACATTTATACTCCTCACCCTGTATCACTAGATGTTTGAGTTTATATTCCTCACCCTGTATCACTAGATGTTTGCGTTTATACTCCTCACTCTGTATCACTAGATGTTTGAGTTTATATTCCTCACCCTGTATCACTAGATGTTTGCATTTATACTCCTCACCCTGTATCACTAGATGTTTGCATTTATACTCCTCACCCTTTATCACTAGATGTTTGTGTTTATACTCTTCACCCTGCATCACTAGATGTTTATGTTTATACTCCTCACCTTGTATCACTAGATGTTTGCAAGAATCTTTTTGATGCCTCCTTCATCCTTGAATTAATTCTGCAATGCCTCAACAAGCTCTTCCAACAACCTGGCCTTTTCTACTGCAACTTTCTATAATGTTGGAAATTAAGACTGGGCTCATCAACAAAGTTGTAAGAGCACTAGTTTCTCTGTTTTTTATTTATTTTGTATTATTTTTTTCCTTCCTGTGACTGTAACAAGCATTTTTCTGGCATACTGTTGAACTGGTAGCATTATGTTATAAATCTTAGTAATCAGAAGTTATCTCACATCATAGTATATATTGTTCATTTGTGTAATCATATTAATTATTATTTATTTTTTCCAGCGTTATTTATTGTAATTATATTCATTAGAAATCAATCATTAGCCACAAGTCAGCAACAGAAGCAAAAGAAAACAACTTATCTTTCAGTCTTCAAATTATGTCTAGTCTTAATAACTTCTAAGACAATTAATGGAGTGCTGCAGAAAACCATATGGTTAAGCAGACCAGTTTGGGGTTGAAAGAGCAGTTTAGCACTCAGCAACACCAGCTGACTACTACTGGAACATGAGCAGCTAACACTGTGAGGCATACAAGAGGCATTAAGTGATAGTTAGATATAGTACTAGTCTGGTGTAGCCACTAGTGCAATGCATTGTGTGAAATGGTGTCCTCTTCAGTTACAAGACTTGTAACTTCTACAGTAGTAAGACTACCACTCAGAAAATGCCATATCCTAGAGTGGCCCCCTGAGGGAGCAAAACACTATTGCGCCAAACAGGTCCAACTGGCCAAAGTCCAGCCCTGTTGCCAAGGAAAACTGAACAACAACAGGTTAGTAATCAAGGGCCTCAATCAGGTCTGCACATCAATAATACTACCAATGCAAAATCTCATTTATCCTATCTGGAGTGAATCAGAAGGTACAAATATGCCAGAAACATTCCCAAAAGAAAGAATATGGGTGGGAGTGAGAACAGTTTTCAGGCCATCACAACATCAGCAATGGCAAGTGACAAATCACTGTAAATGCAGCATTGACCAATATAGCAAAACCAGAAGAAGTTATTTATGACAAAGATTATTATTTTAAAGTAATAAGTTATTGGGCAGATTTTTTCTTCTGCTGAATAAGTGTATTTATTTATTTATTTGTTTGATTCTTTGTTTTTTAAATAAAGGTTGGTGATTTTTTTCCTTCTAGATGATCTGATATTGTGAATGTTTTTATCGGTTGAAAACCTGTGAACATAATTTAAACTTCATTGATACGTTTGGAAAAAAAATATTAGTTTAAATCCTTCATCTGTTACTAATAATGTATGTAGTAAATATGCCTCCTATTTTACTTGAGATATAAGCCTTTGAAAGAGCTTCCAAAGAGATGTTAAGAACTCACTAACAACATATTTTATAATGAATCTATATCAGATAATATAATTCTATTTCATTTTATTACTTTAATGCCAGCAGATAAGAGTGGGTCCTTGGTTGTCATGAATACTGAGAGAAATAATAAAGAAAACTCCTTGTTAATAATGTTAATGAGTACAATGTAGTTAGTCATAGCCATTTAACTAGATGATATACAAATAGTGATTTTTATGTAGCAGAATGCAGGCTAAATAAAATAAACTATGCCTCAAAAGCAAAATACTGGAAAAGGAAACATTCAAAACCAGATATCAATTTTGGTAGAGCTAAATTACACAAGTGCCTTGAAGAACACCCTTTGAGACTCACAGTACACAGTAGAGATGGAAAAAATGTGCATGCTATAGATTTTATTGAAAATAATATCAAAAATATATGTTATAGCGGTATTATCACAATCAATAGAAATCATTTCCCGATGAAAGAACTTTATTGTCGATATTAAATTTGTTTGGAGTGTTTTTAATATCCAGTCTCCATTTTTTTTTTTGACGAGTCGAAAATTGCTAAGTCAGGTAGAAGAGGATACAATGCAAATTAAGTTTCTCTCTTCTCAAAGGAATTCATATCATGCTGATGAAGTCTTTGATGAGATTTAGGAAATTTAAGATATCTCCATGAATGGTTAGACAAGCCATTGTTTTTCCCCCTTGCAAAAAATTCTGTGGGAAAAAAGTTAACAGATGGTAAACAATTTTAAAATTAGTTTTATGCCAAACTGTTTGTTCAGTTTGCAATTTGACAATTAACTGATTATTCAAGAATCTTGACATTGATGGCAGTAGTTCTAAGAAGGATGTAATGAGTGTGTCAAGACCTCAGCATACTTTGTTGTAGATTTCAATGGAATTTACAAGAGTTTGAAAAGTAAATTTAGTTACAAAAGCATTAAGCCTTTCTTTCACTTTGCAAAATTTACTTGTAAAAATGACAATATTACCTTTTTACAAATATATGAGGTTTGGAACAGACCATTTTGTCCTGGGACATCTTCAAGTGGGGCCAGACACATAGATTAGCAGCAATTAAGAGAATAAGGGGAAGATAGGGTTAAATGGAATAGAGGGAGGTTTAGGAGGAAATGAGGTGAGGGTAGGGAGGGACTTAGAGAGTTTTGGCAAGTGTAACAGAGGTAGGAGTCACATTTGGTGTGAACTTGCTACAGCAAGTGTTCGTCCATGCCGAATAACAAGTTGTGGTGGTCAGGTAGGCCTTAGAATAGTTGACTATAGAAGAGGTGAGTAATGTTCAATAACACAGATTGGTAGTAGTAATATATATATATATATATATATATATATATATATATATATATATATATATATATATACTTTTTTTGTGGGGGGGTTTGTTGCTGGGTTAACTGTGAGGACTTTGGTGGGGGTAATCTAAATCAGTGGGGAGCTCCTTTAGGATGGCTGTTAGTGGGACTAGTGACCGGACTATTCCTTCCCAATGGTGCAGATTGTTAGAGAAGGAGAGTTCTGGATCATGGTATCAGTTATTCTAGTACATGGGGTTTCGGTTGTTTAGGTAAGGTAGGGTTATAAGGCTATCTGTCAGGAGAGGGATGCTTATGCAAATCTGTTATTGGGGGGGAGGGGGGCTACTGTTTTCTATCACTAATAGTGGAAGCTTTGGCATCTTGAGTTAATTTGGTTCCCTAATCTAGGGAGAGCAGCAGGTGGACTGTATCTGGTTCTTGGGGTTGAAGTTTGGTATCGCTATGCTTCTTTTCAGTTTCATCTCCGTTACTGGAAGTAGGTTTCATGGTGAAAGTTTTCCCAGGTGCAGTGCTGGCCCTTCTCCGATGTGTGCTACTGCTTTTGTGGGCTTGAGAGCACCTTTGTGACAGTAGGGACAATGTGCATGTACTGTCTACTTAGGGCTTATTAAAAAAAAACAAAAAAGATGATAAACAAAGGGGTATATATAAGAATGTGAATGCTGCCATTGGAGCTTTGAGGGATGATGTTTTCCTGGTGTTGTCCTTTTCATTTTATTGTGCCTTGCTCGATTCTGTAGTAGATCTGTTTAGT
Source organism: Protopterus annectens (assembly GCF_019279795.1). Taxonomy (NCBI): domain Eukaryota; kingdom Metazoa; phylum Chordata; order Ceratodontiformes; family Protopteridae; genus Protopterus; species Protopterus annectens. The sequence goes on from NC_056728.1 coordinate 1,872,149,549, forward strand.
GATCTCATAGCTGCAAGGGGCTTTTTGAGGGTTTTTGAGTAAAGGAGACTAACAGCTGCCCTGCACATACGCTGTGCGGCAAATTGCCAGTGGAGTGGGGCATTACCACTTAATGGTGCATTTTAATAGTATCCATCTGGATAAACTACTCACAGATTTTAAAGATAGGAAATCGTCTGTAACTGAATAAGTGAGTACGAATGCAAATTTAAGATGATGCGGAATATATATATTGTTTAGCATCTCTGTGAAAGCACCATGAAGTTTTACTTCCTCTGATATGCTTAAGTCGGTTGTACCAGTTATGACCGTTGAACTAGGCTAGGGCTTTCAATGTTGTCATTTATAGTTGTGTGTGGCTTCCTTTGTGCAGGTATCGGGTAAATCTATTGAAATTTTGTTGAATTCATGCTTGCTGTCCAGTTACCACTTGGGGAATTGTCAAGGAACAACAGTAAGCAACATGGCTTGCCACCGGATCTAAAGTAATTAAATTCTGTTTGTGATGGGTGATGAGCTCGAAGTCGCTTGCTGATTTGTGGGTGAGTTCAAGGGAGTCCAGACTCTGAGGTGATCCGATGCATGGAGGGGAATGATTTGCACAGATTGTAGTGATCTGATTGCTTTTACCCTTTCGGTATTGGTGTGAGTGGATTGTACCCTGTCTTCCACACTGGTTCTGTTCGGGCATTTGGGGTTCCACATTTGCTGCTGTTCTGAGGTTTCTGTACTTTCAATGGAAATACTTCAGTTTCAGAGGAGGGGGGGGGTTGGTGCACTTTGGCTGACATGCATGATGCGCTTGGCCTTGTAGGGTACCTGCATGGTGAGTCTGTCTTCGGGAGGTGGAGTGGCCAAGTGCCTAGTGTTCTGTATCGTCACCTTTGCTAATGATGATGTGGGGGCTGCAGGGTGTGACTGTTGTTTGTTGAGGGGATTTCTTTGGTGTTGAGGTTTGTGTCTGGACTTCACTTGGGTGGGTTTTGCAGGTTTTCATTTCTCTCACTTGTTTTGTTGGTGGCGTTGCTTTGGGGATCCCAGTGAGTTTTTACAGGCTATGAGGCATTGTTTCCTCACATTTGTCTCTGTCTAGAGACCATGCGGATGGTGTTTTAATGTGTGTTAAGCGATGCAGGCAGACGGTACTGGTTACTTTGAGAGTACAGTAATGCCGTATGGATTCTGCTGCAATACTATACAGTTTACTCATGTGTAAAACAACCAATAAAAAAATAGTGTACAAAACACTTAACCTTACATGTGTAATTGCATAACAGTTCACAATTAGTATATATAGGTGAATAGTGTGTGTTTTACTGGAATGTTGACAATCCCCTTGTTTTCTGGTCTGGTTATATGGGTGCTGGCTTCTTTTTGTGGTATTTGTATACAGTTAGTCAGCCTGGAGAGTACAGCTTTTACTTTCTGCAATTCTTTCCTGAACTTTAGGCTTTGGTGAAACAACAACTGTCATGTTATCTGTATTAACTGCCCCTATAAATGTGTTTATTTGCTAGGATGAGAGTTTTAGAAAAAGGACAACAAAGTGATGTCCTTTGGCTACAGCCAGTGGTTTTCTGAAAATATATTTAAATGTGCAGAAATAAAAACTTACAGTGTTGATAATTTGCCATGATGTAGCACCTTACACAGGTACATTAACCCTAACTTTGGCACTGCCCATTACCCCAACCCTGGACATAACAGTACCACAATGCTTACCTTGATACTACTTTACAAAAGTGACTCATAGGTTCATAAGATATTCTTTGGCTAATGCTTTAGAAGCCATTAAAAGATTAGCCAATATAACCCAAATCATACCTCTCAACATCTTAGAGCAAAAAATCTGGACAAAGCCTAAAATGATGGGGAGACAGATAGGGACAGATTTTTAATATTCCTCTTACAATCTTAGAAACTTGATAGAATAATAGGATTTGCATTAGTATGAATTTTCTGAAGGATGTGGTCTTAAACTCAAATGTTTGTCATTATTTAATGACTTCAATCCTCAACTATTTGCCAGAAAAGTACAGATTTTAGGAGGAACAAACCAAAGATAGGAGGCCATAATCTGGACATTATGCGAAACCTGTATAGTTGAGAGTTATGAACCTAATTAATTGCTTTATCCTGTGTTCCAGGTAATAGCGAGATGGAGGGATCTTCAGAAAGGTACTGACAGTTTAAGAGGGATGTCCTGAGGACATGATATTCAATTCTGTAGGTGCTGGTGTTCTCTTTGGCTTTGCTTTCAGAATGCTGACTCACATTTTACATCACCCTTGGTCTGTTTGCAGGCTTTAAATGTTTGATAGTTAATTTCAAGGTCTGACCACATGGGGTCCATTTGCTTGTGGTTAATACGGCAGTGGCATGGGTTGAGGGTGCCGCTATCGGAGGGTGTTAGGTTATAGGGAGTACAGGAGTCATAGGGAGAGGCTGTGGTGAGTTGGGTCAAATTGTGTTGTGGGGGTTGGGATAGGAGATTGGTGGGATGGATTTTGAGTTTATTCATTGGGCATGTGAACATGGTGGGGCAATTTTGATGGCAAGGAGGATTTATTGCTGACTGCTACAGTGGTAGGAGTGTTAAGGTTATTTCAAGTTTTAAATATGAACAGTGGTGCATATGCTGGAAGGTAACATTAGATTTGTTGATGTGAAGGTTTGTGGATATTGGCATTGTCAATTTAAGTGGTTTGCAAGTGGTGGTGGTTCACAAATAGAGGGTCAGAGGTTTACTTTTAAGGTGTTCCTTTTCTGGGCCTGAACTCATTTATGGTGTTTTGAGGATGCCAGATTTTTTCCCCTCTCCCAAGTGTATTCGGCAGGATGCCAGGATGTGGACTGCATTGGACTTCCTGCATCTCTGGTGGATATGCTAGGATGTTATTGAATAGTTATTTCAGAAAGTTGGTCATGTAGATTTGCTACAATATGGATTTGAAGGAGGTGTCATTTGAATATTAATAGCTGTATTGGTCAGTTAAACAGGGCTGTGGTTAGACATGGTGCAATTGGAAGTTTGGTCAGAGAATTCATGTGGTGGTTATATTCACTGGGCAGTTAAACGGAGCTGCAAGCTGATGTGTGGGTATGCAGTTGCCACTGGATGTTTTCAAGCAAAGAGACCTCATTTGGTTATTATAGTCCTTATGTAGTAAAATGGGGTGGCTAAGTGGCAGGATGGTATGCAATTGCCTTTGTGTGATTGTTAAGGGAGAGAGGGTTCAGTGTTTGCTTTTGAATTTTTGTGAGGACTCTGTTTGCTGTTGGGGAAGGGTTATTTTGCTCTTGTGCAGTAGTTATGCTAGATTATGAGGGCTGCAGGTTTAGTGTTTGGGTTGTCCATTTGGTTGGTCATGCCCTGGGAATCAGTGCGAGAACTCCATTTGCTGCTGGGTAAGGATTATTTAGCTATTTCCCAGTGGTTATACTAGACTGTGTGGTTATGGTTTGCTACTTTAGGATAGAAGAGGGATCACGGTTTTGCTTTCAGCTGTTAGGTGACTGGCTATATTTGTTGTTTATGAGACAGGGTTTAGGAGGAAGGATGACAGAGATCCAACTTGGTTAGAGAGGATGTGGTACACCGAATGATGTTTGGCCTAAGGCCTTAATGGTGGTTATGGTGGAAGTTTGGTTGGAGAGAGGGGGAACAGCCTGGTCAGGCTGGTGGGCACAGAAGAAGGGCAGGCTTGCCCTCTTCTGTTCCCCCGTCTGGTGTTGGATGTCCAATTCAATAAGTTGGGAAAGAAAGTGAGTGTTGCCTGTGGTGAATAAGTTAATAATCAAGCACAACTGCTTGTTTGGATGGTGGTGTAATTCAATAAATTGAAGGTGAGTGGGAACACTGCCTTGTTAGTGCAAAGATAAGTGAGCAAGTGGGGGATGCTATTTATCAAGGGAGAGTGGTTATGCTGCCCTTATGGTTATTTTATGTTTTCTTTCATGGATGTTATTATCACCTGTGTCATGTTTAGCAATCATGCTTATGGAAGATTAATAAAGGCTGTCAAATGTCATTTGGTGTTGTGTGTTTACTGAAGTGGACCAGGACAAATGAGGTTTGGAACACAACATTTTGTCCTGGAACATCTTCAAGTGGGGTCAGACACATAGATTAGAGCAATAAGAGAATAAGGGGTGGATAGCGCTAAATGGGATGAAGGGAGGTTTAGGAGGAAATGAGGTGAGGGTAGGGATGGGTTTAGAGAGTTTTGTCAATTGTAACTGAGGTAGGAGTCACATTTTGGCATGAACTTGCTACCCTCCCGCCTTCCCACTTTTTATTAGTGGGGAGTGTGGTTAATTTATATTGGAAAGGCGGAGAAGAGGGGCAGGCTTGCCCTATTCTGTTCCCCCTCTGTTGTTGGATGTGCAATTCAATATGTTGGGAAGGAAAGTGAGTGTTGCTCTGTTAGATAAGTTAATAAGCAAGCAGAGCTGCTTATTTGGATGGTGGTGTAATTCAATAAATTGAAGGTGAGTGGGAACACTGCCTTTTTAGTACAAAGATTAGTGAACAAGTGGGGTATGCTGCTTATCAAGGGTGAGTGGTTACGCTGCCCTTATGGTTATTTTATGTTTTCTTTCATGGATGTTATTATCACCTGTGTCCTGTTTAACAATCATGTTTATGAAAGATTAATAAAGGTCGTCAAATGTCATTTTGTGTTTATTGAAGTGGACCAGGACAATGCCTTTTGTGCTTGATCTTTAAATATAGCCTAGTTACATTTTTTGCTTTTAATTACAATGCTCCTGCAGAAGAAAGGTGATCTGCTACATGCTAGCTGACATGTACCATGTGTGTATCATCTTACTTTATGCCATCTGAATTATTCGATTAATGTAGTCAACCCTGCTGTCACTGGTTGTCAGTAAGCAGAGTGACTGTTTATTTTGTTATATGCATATGATGTTATACAATGTAGCACAATCAAGGATTATTTTGCAGACCATCTTTGTGTTGTACTATATAAGCTTTCAATAATCAATGTACATAAAGTGCAAGTTTAGGAATCTATGTACACTGTTTTATACCAACCACGTTTAGCTGGGTCCACTGGATTAAATATCCACAATATAGATCTGTGCTTTGTAAAGTGGCATTATCATCCTATGGAGTAATACATGAGATGGCTGTGAACTTATACCTGCTGCATGCCTCACACGTATCTATTTTGACACAATGACTGTGAAATTGCACCCATTGCATGCCTTATGTGTATCTATGTTGATAAGGGTTATTTGTTCTATAAGTACACATCCCCAGAAATATCTTTCTGCTGTTACTAGCTGATTTTTGCCACTCAACACTGAATAAACTATGAGTACCATATGGACAATATCTGAACCCATTACTAGGATATCCCTGAAGTATAATGCCTAATCTAACTCTCTCTGTTGCTCTGTGTATACAACATACACATCATTAAGTCCAGATAAAGATAAATCAGGTGATATAATTCCATCATATGGCAGAACTTGGGAAGTGTATATTTCCTCTTAATGCAAGCCATCCACTATGTCTCATAAGGGCCCCTTGATTACAAAACAGGTGCAGTCAGCAGACCTATTACCTTGTGGATCACCTGCATGACTGCTCAACGGTCTTGGCAGATAATGGGGAGTGCTGTATGCTCACACCACTGCAGTGTACTCCTAATTGCTACATTTAATATGAAAGATGATAATTATTGAAACAAACCTATAGTATACATGCCAGGTTGCTGAAGTAGCCCTGTGATCAGAAAGCTGAGGAGTACAGGAAGCTTCATATATAATTTATGTGCAATATGCTCAGGGAAGTCAGATATTCATCATATATCTTATGGACATGTTAAAAGGCAGATCTCCAAACCCTGTATCAGTCAAAAGACTTCTGATATGTTAGAACCATGAAGGTCTAGAATATGCATGACTGCCATCTGTTTCTTTAGATGTCTCTGATGTTATCTACACAACCCAGCTCATTATTTGTCTGTCAGTCAGCCATTCCTGGGTAAATGCAAGACATGGTATCTAGTTCACTGTATGGTTTCACTTCAGAATCCTGAAATATAACAATCCTCAACTTGATAATCCAGAGCCCAAAATCCTGAATCACAAAATACTGAAAATATACAGGACACAAAGAATGACAATATTCCAGTGCAAGGACACAGAAAAACAGATGCAAGACAAAGGATAGCACTTTTCACCAAGTACGGGCAGGGGGGTAAGCTCCCCTGCATGCCCCCATGTGGGGGCTGCACCCCCCACCCCCTGCTAATTAAATATATAAACTCAAAGATTGCACTCCACAGAAAAAAATGGCAAACATACCATCACGTGTTCATGACTGTCTGTTGTAACCTTAGTAACATTCCCTTTTAGCTTTCTATACTACAACATAACTCATGAATGTGTAGTGAAGTGCACTCTTGGAGATTATATATTTAAGTAGCGAGGGGTGCGGGGGCTTCATATGGTCCATGCTGTCTAGCTTGCTGTATCTGAGGTACATGCTGTATTGCTCACTCTATGGTACATGCTGCCTAGCTCACTATATTTATGTTACATGCCGCCTAGCTCACTGTATTTATGGTACATGCTGTCTCCATCTCTGTATTTGTGGTACATGCTGCCTAGCTCACTGTATTTATGATACATGCTGTCTAGGTCAATGTATCTATGGTACATGCAGTCTAGATCACTGTATCTATGTTACACACAGTCCACTCTTTGAGCATGAACAAAGCCATTTGCATGCCAAGTCCCATCACTCAAGCAAAGCATCTGTCTTTCAGACAGAGATATAAAAATGTCATTTTGCATACAATCATTGTTTACTGATAATACTCTAGTTAGATTGTTCATGAATAGTGAGCACATTTCAGAACATTCCTGTATATCATTTTATACATGTAATATATATTCATGATTTTAATATGAAATTACAAAGTCTTGTACTTTGATGTGCTTACTCATAACTTTCAGTTATTGTGTTTTACTGTGTTGCTTTGCATTACTTTGTGTTACATCATGATCTGTTATTGCATTGTTATATTGTACCATGACACAGTATTTCATATCATATTATCATGGAGCCTATCGTATAATGTATGGTATGATATGAAACAAAATTCCGCAACAAACCAATCCACCTTTGTATATTATGCATGCTTTGCCTGCTAGAATACAATATTAATTTCCAACATTTTCATATTAATATACATTTTCCTGCTACTCCAGCATCTCTCAGACACTCATCTACCTTGATTTTATCTGTTAGTTTTGGAGATTATCTACTGTAATTATTAGCTAATTTTTCAGCTGTCAACATCCTTTATCAAATTGTTTATTACTGTGTTTCATGCTATGCTCAATCAATGCAGAATGTGAATGATATCTGAATGCATGGCCTAGTTCCTTTCATTTGGTAACTGGGCTGGAACATTTCACCCCAGCATTTCATAGATACTGGCTATCATGCCCAGCCAAATTATTCTAGTAAATAAATAAAGATACCATGCATTGTCAGATTATATAGTTTAGTACTACCTAGCAGCTTCAGTCATGGACATAGAAACTGCTAAACAAATGCACAATGTCTGGAGTATGATATGCTTCCAAACTGCATGTTAAGTAAATTTCTAATTATATTTTTCACAGTCCTAGCATAGGCTGAAGGCACAGGGCCTTCTCACAACTTACTTAAAAATGAGGAATAAATTTCTAATTATTGCTGGCAAAAACAATGCTGCAAACTATGCCAGAACGTTATGCTAGGTTGAACATAACAAAATATCAGCCGAAGTAGAGCAGATGGTGGATTAACTCACCGAAGTATTTACGATTAATTTTGTTACAAAGCTTAGAAACAAGATTAAACTCTAGCAGTCTCCATCTTCACTGTTTTCATTATGTAATTATTAATAAATTACTTCCAGTTAGTTCACCAGGTTTCCAAAATATCTAGCGAGGAATACTTAATGCCTGCCTTTCTTAGACCAAAAATGAAATGCATTAAAAAGCTTGAGGCTAAATAGGCTTTCAGTATAAAATCTAGGAAGCAGTACGCAGTTTCAGCCTAAAGCTCAAAAAATAAGTGAAATTCAGATCTCAAACATGACATGAAAAAAGTATGTGGAGAAGAAACAGCTATGTGAGCAAAACAAATTCTTTAAGACATATTTCTATGATGAGTTAGCAAGCACAAATATCCAGTTGCTATTTTGTACACCCTGTGTTGTACTTTACTTGTTGCAGACATATAGAGCCAATGACCTAGTTCCTTGAGGGATTTGCTTTACAGCAATGCCAGTAGCATTTCCAGACAGGTGGAAAGATGAAAAAGAAAAAAAAAACTTGGGATAAAATTTGGGACTTATATTTAATCCACAGTCATAATTTTTCAAAGATCTTTAAGAATTGCCTCACCATATAAGATAAAACTGTAGGAGATGTTTCTGAAATATTACACAGGATAGTGCTATAGCTTCTTCAATATTTAAAGTATTCATAGGACTGCCGTGAAAATTAGCAGCAATCATATCATATTTTGCCAACAATCAACTAGTAGAATTATTCATTTCATTGCTTTAATATATTATTATATATTTTATAATATATTACTATTTATTTTTATTTATTTTTGTATTCTGCTTGGTAACCAGGGTAGTTTTTGATAGAAATAGACTCATCTGAACCACTGACCATGGGTAGAGACATCTATGATGCATTATAAAATCTTCTGCATGAAATAGTACATTGAGAAGTAAAATTAATATATTAGTATTGTAGTAATATTGCACAAAAACATTAGATGTTTACAACACATGCCAGCTTAAGGACAGTTTTAGCAGAGAGGAGATGGATACCAGTTAGTATGTAAATTGTATCTACATTCTTTACAAAGTAGGTGGCAGACACAGCCAAACTGGTAGTTCTGGAGGTAAGTTTAGGGAAGGGTGTTATGTGCATCAGGTTATTGTGAAATGTGTGAAGCAGACACATGCTGCACTTTCAATTTTGTTAGGTAAAGGGTTTAGTCTAAATTCCTGAGCAGTGGGACAGCTAATTACATCACTATGGAGTGCATTCCAGAGATAAAGGCCTAAGACTGTGAAGGCATGTGCAGTAATTGATAGGGTGTATATAGCTCTTTACAGGGTTGTCATGTTATTTACCTGGGCTTGAATCCATCAAGGCATGTGCTTCATTGTCAACTTGGATGTAAGGAGAGCGACAGTCATAATATTTAAGATATTGTTGCTCTGACCGTTCAGAGATGTGTAGCCAGTTTGCACACTAGATAGAAGATCAGTGTTTAGATGACAGTGTAACAGTAATAAATTGGCATATGCTGTTAGAGTGAGTTGTAGTTGTATTTTTACTCTATTGTACAAAATGGGAAGGCGTAGTCTTATTGAGTCTGAAGGATGTTGTTGCTCTGCCCTGTGTACTCAAGAAATGAGACACTTCAAATCATTACTATACTCAGATTTTATGTTTTCATTATGCATTGCCATTGCTAATAAGGGGTCAAGAGCGATGCTGACATATTTGACAGAGTTTATAAATTCTACTTTTTGGTTGCTAAAGGTATGCGAAGACTAATAATTTGATATTTCATCAGTTTTGACTGAATGATGAAAATTTTGTTTTCTGGGTCTTTAAAAATAGCTATTTCCTACAAAATTAGCATAGTACCTACCTATGAACCTATAAAATACACCCCTGGGATCACTTCATTGGCTCTGCTTGACAGAGGATCAGTTAATTAATCAATGGGGCAGCGAAAGCTGACACACTCTGGCTAGGCTTATAAATGCCCTTGGGCAGATAGCCTAGTAACTACCTATGAACCTATGAAAAGACAATTTTGATGTTTGTAGATTTTTCATGATTTACTTATAAAAGCATGCAGAACTATAGGTCATAATGTCAACTGAACAGAACACCTCATTAGAAAGTTTAAGGCCAATAAGAAGGTGATTAAAGAACAACCAATAATTTTAAATGTTATGACTCACAAGTACGAGACCCAGAAAAGTGAGACTGAATGCATAATGGGGACTTAACACGTGTAAATCTGAGATCTGTATATCTTAGAGTATCCCCTTTGCTTAGTGGCATGGTGACCTCAGAATTAGTGTGCATAAATAGAAGACAGTGAGGCCATGCACCCCACCCAGATTGAAGAGAGCAGTAGGGCTTGCCCTGTAAAAATAACTTCAGTGGAGAATATTGGTTGTCAACATCTGCTGTACTTTTTTCTGTTTTTTTTTCCCATAATTTTGGAATGAGGAATTATGGGTCATGGAACTTCTAAAAGGAGACTAATAAATAGGTTGAAAAGCAGACGGATAGTACTGACCCTTGAGTAACATCTGCAGAAATGCTTTGTAACAGAAAAGTGCACTGCTAGTGGTCACATAATTTAATAGAATAATATGTTTCCCACTTTTGAAAGTCTTGCTTAGGTTAATGGCTAAAGCCTCTCAGTTGACATAGGCTACCATTTAGGTATCAAGCCATTTGAGTACATATTTGTTTAACAAAAGAATGTGTCAGGCTCACCAGATTAATACCTAATGATAGTGTTTTCTTAAGCCTGAAGAGGTTCAGACAAATGTCATATAGTTTAGTAATTAGTATCATGACTAAGTTTACAAGAACATGTTTGTGAAAAGCCAATCAATAGCTGTCTGATGTTCATTATCTCACTTTGGACCAATCAGAAGCATACCTCACAACTGTGCAGATTTTTGCCTCATATTTTTGGTCCATTCTTCATAAAAGTGTGGTTTCATAGCAAATTATTGACAATTCATTAAAGATTGAAGTCAGAAAATAATGACAAACATTTGAGTGTTAGACTTCGTTTCCTTTGGAAAATACATGTTAATGCACAAACTGTTATTTATTTTTCAACTTTTTAAGTTTTTAGGAGTTTAAAGATTGTCCTTATTTTTGGGCATTTGCCCCCCCCCCCCATTATTTATGGTTTTGTCTAGATTTCTTGCTCTAAGAGGTTGAGAGGTAAGATCAGGAGTCTGCTGCACTATGCTTACATAGTTATACATGTATTCATGAGGGTAGAGGACTGATCCCACTAGACCATTTTCAAACTCATTGCAGGACTTACAACAAAAACATGTAAACATGTACTCAGAAAAAAAAACAGAGATTTAAATATCTCAGTTTGCCCAAGGTATGTACAAATAATAACAGTCCTTGCCCATGGAATAGAGTAACGTTGCACTACAGTCAAGTTCCAAGGTATTTACCTTGTGTAGGTTGGTTATATTTAAGGTATAAGCAAAATGTGTGGTTGTAATGTCTGATGAGAACAATGGGTATAAGAGAATAAACGCAGGTTAGGTTGACACCAAACAAATGCAGATTATACTAAGTGTAACAGTGTTACAGAGTATATTCAGACATTTCATTCATGACACCATCATGAAAAAGTTAGTGTATAATCTATTTAATGAAGTTTATTGAACTAAAGTAAGGTAGTGTATATTAACTACCACTACTTTAAAGTTCAGTGTGGTAGAAATGTATTTTCTTTAGCGGAGAACATTTAGGAAATTGTCAGTTAAGATATTGAGATAATTAGGAAGCATTTGCCACATGACTGCCTGTAAAGATAGTTTTTCAATTCTCTCTGGAAGTTTCTGGAGTAGGTGGTGGGCCTTTTTTTTTTTCAAATATAATTTTTATTTATTTTGTAACTCTAGTGTCCATTATTCAGCATATATGTTCAAATAATTCACAAATATATTTCAAATGGTAAAACTTTCTAAGCATAACAATTTTAAAGCATGACACCAGAGGTTGTACAAAAAGAAGACAGAAACAACTAAATACACTATCTACATGGAATGCTATGAAAACTTTAACTAATAAGATATGACTTTCAATATCTTCAGGTTTTGAAATCCTATCATAATGAAGTCATTCAAATACATATCTATGTTATGCCAATGTAGTATGTGCAATGTTCTCTTCATATCTGAATGATAAATCTGAGACATGTTAATCTAATATTTAAGATATGGTCAAGAAAGAGACTCCAGTATTCTATGTAATAGTGTTTCTTATTATAATTATTTGTAAATAATTTATGGGAAGTTATTTATTTAATTTCCATGTTTCTGATGCCAGTCCAGGACATTTGTGTTTGGTCTAGCCAATTCTGCATGATATATAATTTGACTAGAGTAAAAAGTGTAATTAAATATGTAATTTCTGTCTTGACAGCGTAATTGACTCAATATTTAGTATTGAGAATTCCCAGGAAAGTGTTGTTTTCTTATATCCCATTTTTTTCTAATCTCACTCTAAGAAAATACCATAGTTTATAAGAAAATTTGCAACGCCAGAAGAAATGTAATAAATTGACATTTTGTGCTGAACAAGCTGGGCACATCGGGAGATTTCTGGCTTATAGTTATGCAATTTTGCTGGGGTTAGGTAAGCATTATTATTAATCATTAGTTGTATGTAAATAAGTTTTTTAAAGGGTCTAAGTTTGAGAGTATTTTTGATAGCACGGGACTTTTGTTCCTCAGAGTAGTTCTCAGTTATATGGGACCAGTATTTTGAGTATAAGATGGACGGTTGATATTTAATGTTAGTTAGCTTGTACACATTTGACAGTATGTTTCTTTTGACCAATGAACGTTTCCACAAGTCACATAAATTAACTTCTTCTTTGTTAAATTTCAAGTTTTTTTTTCACTAAAGAGAGCACAAGTTCTTTTACTTGTCTTATTATTATTGTATAGTTTTGTTAAGACTGTTGATAGTTCTATTTTTTTAAATGTGTTTCTGTTTATATTTTAATATATCCCAAGGATTCCAATGTCTATTTTTTGAGTAATTATCCAAATTAATAATTTTAATATTTATCATAATGTTTGGAATGAGATGTATTGGCTGAAACAAATTGATGAGTTAGTTAGGTTTACTGATTCCAGTATTTTATGAAATTGGACTATTTTATTTCTGTACTGTTGTCTGCAATGTTTGCTCTGAGAGTGTTGATGGAGAAGTACAGAGAAGGTCAGAAGGAGTTGCACTGTGTCTTTGTGGATTTAGAGAAAGCATATGACAGGGTGCCTAGAGAGGAGTCGTGGTATTGTATGAGGAAGTCGGGAGTGTCAGAGAAGTATGTAAGAGTGGTACAGGATATTTACGATGGTAGTGTGACAGCGGTGAGGTCTGCAGTGGGAGTGTCAGATGCGTTTAAGGTGGAGGTGGGATTACATCAAGGATCAGCTCTGAGCCCTTCCTTATTTGCAATGCTGATGGACAGGTTGACAGACAAGATCAGACAAGAGTCCCCATGGACTATGATGTTTGCAAATGACATTGTGATCTGTAGTGAGAGTAGGGAACAGGTGGAGGAGACCCTGGAGAGGTGGAGATATGCTCTAGAGAGAAGAGGAATGAAGGTCAGCAGGACTAAGACAGAATATATGTGTGTGAATGAGAGGGAGGATAGAGGAATGGTGAGGATGCATGGAGTAGAGGTTGCAAAGGTGGATGAGTTTAAGTACTTGGGATCAGCTGTTCAGAGTAATGGTGAGTGTGGAAGAGAGGTTAAGAAGAGAGTACAGGCAGGACGGAGTAGGTGGAGAAGAGTGTCAGGAGTGATTTGTGACAGACGAGTACCAGTAAGAGAGAAAGGGAAGGTCTACAAGAGGGTAGTGAGACCAGCTATGTAATATGGGTTGGAGACAGTGGCATTGACAAAAAGGCAGGAGTCAGAGCTTGACGTGGCACAGTTGAAGATGTTAAGATTTGCACTGGGTGTGACGAGGATAGACAGGATTATGAATATGTATATTAGATGGTCAGCCCAGGTTGGAAGGTTTGGAGACAAAGCCAGAGAGACAAGATTACGTTGGTTTGGACATGTGTTAAGGAGGGATGCAGAGTATATTGGGAAAAAGATGCTAAGGATGAAGCTGCAAGTAACAGGAAAAGAGGAAGTCCTAAGATAAGGTTTATGGATGTGGTGAGAGAGGACATGCAGGTGGTTGATGTGACAGAGCAAGATGCAGAGGACAGGAAGAAATGGAGACAGTTGATCTGCTGTGGCGACCCCTAATGGGAGCAGCCGAAAGAAGAAGAAGAAGGACTATTTAATTTCTAAGTATGGTAAGTAATTTAAAATGTTTAAAATTGTCTTGTTTAATAAAGGGAAAGGATCTAGGATTTATTTTCAGTCTTTGAATGCAGTCATGCCATATTTTAATCCTTGCTAGAGTCTAATCACTTATTTTAGGGTCAAATTCAGAAAGTTGCTTAATCCTACTAGATCAGATAATATCATAATACAATTTAAAGTCAGGAAGGCCCATTCCACCATTCTCTTTAGGACATATTAATTTTTGGTAGCTGATTCTGGTATGTTTAGGTTACCAAAGAAATCTAAATTATGTTGTTACTGTGTTTTTGAAAAAGACATTTTGGAATTATTATATTTGTTGCATTGAACTGGCAAAATAATTTAGGGAGTATGTTTATTTTTATGACTTTGACATCTCAGAAAATGTGTTTATGGGTGAAGTAATCTTGTTTAGGTCCATATTAGGAAGTTCAAATTATACTTTCAGGTCATCTGCAAAAACAGTTAAGGTTAGTTTAGCATTTATTTTTTTTGCTATATGATGGTATGCTTTTTGATTTAAATATAGAAAAAGGGGTTCTATATATAAATTAAATATGTATGGAGATAGGGGGCATCCTTGTCTAGTTCCATTTAAGATTTTTATTGGTTTAGAGGTAGTTTTATTTATATGGTGGGTCGTATGTGAGCTTTTATATAATAACTGAATCGTTTCTAAAAACTTTTTCAATATGTTATAGAAGGGCAATACTTTGAAAAGAATTTTTAAATTCACCCTATCAAAAACTTTATTGACATCTAGTACAAGACCATATCTAGGATATTTTTCTTGTTTAGTGAGGTGAATTACTGCATCTAATACTACAGTATTGTCCCATGTTTGTCTGTTTCATAAATCCTGACTGTTCTGGGGATATTCTGTATTGTAAAATTGTTTTCAATCTTTCTGCTAGTAGTGTTGCATAAATTTTGATGTCGAGATTAATAAGAGTTATTGGTCTATAATTTAAAGGGTTCATTTTATCCAAATTATTATTTAATATAAAGATTGTTTTTGAGTTGTTTAAATATAAATCAGTAATACCATGTTCTCTTATATAATGTTATAACTTTTGAAGGATTTGTTTTAATATATGATCAAAGAATTTATACAATTCAGATATAAATCCATCTGGTCCTTGAGATTTCTCATTTTTTAGTTTAATTACCGATAAGACTTCTTGGGTTGTAAATGGAGCTTCCAGTTCTTTTTGTTGTATGTTGCTAATTTTAGGAAAGATAATGTCATTTAAAACTGCTTCATTCAATGGATCTGTGTATAGTAATTCATGTGGACCATATATTTGGGGGTAGATATTTTTTGAATGTGTCAATTTTTTGTTGTATCATTATAAGATTTTCCTAAATAGGATATTTTAGAGATTGTTGGGACTTTTTGGTGATGTTTATTATCCTTGCTAGTATTTTTAGATAGTAATTGCATCCACTCTGAGTATTTGGCTAATTCCTTTATTTCAGCTAATGAACTATGCTGTGCATGTCGATAGTATAGCTCCTTTTGTAAAGTGCCTATGATAGATTCAAGTTCTGGGTGATTATTATTTTGAAATTGTTTTTCTATTACACTGATTTTTTCTTTTAGATTTTTTTTTTCTTATACCAGCTGATTTTACCAGCTTTGACCAATTTAACTTAATAGTAAGTCTTGAATGATCTGAAAAAAATCTTGGTTCTGTAGAATATTTGATCTCTAATCACAAAAAAAGATTCTGATATTAGGAAAAATTCTATTCTAGACTAAGATTTATAGCATTGAGAGTAATAGGTATAATTATTTGTAGATACCATAGTATCTCTAAAGCAGTGAGGGTCAAAGAGATTAAAATCAGATATAAGATCTTCTAACGTTAATGATGCATGTGTATTATATATTTTAGATATCCCTGCCCTATCCCTTTTCAGATCTAATACTAGATTCCACTCTCCTCCTAGTATATACAAATGATTTGGAAATTGAAGTAGAATGTTATAAATTTCTAATATAAAGTCCTGCTGGTTTATGCAAGGGCTATAAAGATTAAAAAATAGTATTGCTATAGCACCATCTACCATTCATGTCAGATTCACTACTAATCTATTTATTTTTATTTTATTTTTATTTTACATTTGTTGACCAGGCTAGTCCAACTGGATACATGTCCATTTTTAGTAGAGGCCCTGGGAGATAAGCTCCATTAAGCTAATAAAATTGCAAAGAATTATAGAGATTAACATCAAAGTACTTGACAATAAAGGATTAGAAAATAATTCACTACTATTAGAAACATATTCACACAGTAGAGCATTTGACATTCATCATGTAGAAGGGTAACAAGTAATATCATAATGTAAGAGATAACTAAGAAAAAATAATAAGCTGTTCTTTAAATGATTCTTTAATTATGATCGCTACACCCTTACTGTTTGTTTCTTTTCCAGATGTTATTATTGTTTTGATCTATTTTTTTTCTCTTTTCCAGTCATCTTGCAACATATGAGTTTCATGAATAAATGTTACCTCTGCCTTAGACTTGAATGTTAGATGCATAAAAAGATTTCTTTTCTTTTTGTCCTGGAGTCCTTACACATTCCATGACTCTACTGGCCATGTATTTTCAATGTTCTTGAGTATATCACATTAGTTATTTTATTTAATTGACTATTTTTTGTAGTTGTAAATTTTTTTTCCATAGATATGTGTTTACTCTAGTATTCACAGCATTAAACCCTTTTAGTACTAACTCCATGCCTAACCACTGTGCCCACAACACTGAAAGAGAATATAGTTTTTATCCAGAGAAAGTATTTTCTAATTTGATGTGATTATTTATATAGTCCATACTTTCTCTGAATATTTAACCAATTCTAAATAGTTTGATACTAATTTATGTGAACCGACTTTAACAAACTCTTAGATCTGTAAATGCTAATCTAAGGTGATGTGTCATACATTGTCAGGTATGGCTTCACAGACTTGGGGTACAAGTATAGAGAAGGTGTACAAACTGCATTTTGGATCAATGATTGCAGGTGGACTTGGAGAGAAATGTTACTTTATATGGAGGGAAAGATATTGCTGGACTCTTTTGTGTGAAAAAGTGAGTGCATTCTTCCACAATAAGCTTGAATACATAACTGCCTAACATGAAGCTAGTCATTTAGGGAATGGATAACCATTTGAATTTTGTTTAAGGGAGAAAATAGTGTTCATTTCTGGAGAGAATGTTACAAATTTGTAACACTTTGAGACAGAGTGTAAAACAGCTTCTTGCTTGCTTATTTATTTATTTATTGAGTGATTGATTGATTTGGAGAGCCAGTTGAAGTGCGATTTAGGCCATATTCCATATGAGGAAGTAGGATTTCTTCAACAATGGCTTTCTTAGGTGTGGCAATTATGATGTAGAAGACTTTTATATCCCAGAAAAAAAAGAAATGTTATGACTGATATTTTGTTACCAGGACATGGTGATAGAAGTTAAAGGAAGGATCTAACCAGATACTAAAATATCTGTACTGCAAAACTAATTCAAGACTGACTTTTATATTATGGCATATAAAACACTCAGTAAGTTAGCAGAATGTAAAGTATTAACAAGAATATTGTTAATGTTTTTGGTGTTCAAAGTTCAATTTTGTGAGTTTATACAATTACGGAGAGAGGTGAGGTCTTGTTCCAGTTTGTCTTTCTGGAAAATGGGGAATAGCCATAATAGTAAATGACCATGTCACCTGTACACAATACTACTAGGAGAGGGCCAATGTCACTAGATAAGCTGTTAACAAAATGAGAGAACAGAAAAGGAGAGGGAGAGTGAATTGAGATTTGTTGAACTCCTTTGGTAACAGAGACTGCTGCAGAGGTCATGGGCCCATTTTGTACTTTGAAGTATCTCCAAAACATGAAGTTTTTAAAGGAAATGCAAGCTGGTGAGCTGATGCTGGCAGTGATGTGACAGTAAAGTAGAAGAGGGTAAAAGCCGAGTTAAAAGATTTAATTAGGGCAACAGGAACTGCACAAGTTAGGTGGCTTTTATATCTTAGCAACATGTCAGCTGAAAGAATACACAGAGTAGTTGGTGTACTTTGACCTACACAGAATCCACATGGATGTGGTAGTACTCTGTAGGTTTACCAAAAAAAAAAAAAAAACAGCAAGGCTACTATGGCTGTAAACATGCACCAGAGTTTAACAACAGATCATTAAAACAAAAGATAAGCATTTTCATATATAATACTGCATCAGATCTAAGTAAAAACAGAATAATCAAGTATTTAAACAAGATATACCTATTAACAATCGACATATTGTCCAATGAGATCAACTCTTCAATTTACACCCTCTGAGGCAGGTTTCAAACATTGAGTCCTGGATGTCTGTCTGCCTGCAATGTAAGTATCAACTTCAATTCAGCTATCTCAACGTAATTACTCAAATCACCCCTTCTACAATTGTCCTTTAAATGTTGTAAGGATTTAAAAGAAAATTTATGATTTTTAAAAACACTAATATGTTTAACTAATGCATTATTTATGTTATTATTCCTGTTGTCTCACAAATGCTGTTAAATCCTTTCTTTTAGTTTACTTGTTGTCTTACCAACATATAAACATGGACAGTCCTCAGAGGTAGCTAGATAGATCACATTACATGTTTGACAATCTACATGGTCCATTGGTTTAAAGCTAAAGTTGAAATCAGGATGTTCAAAGGTCTGCTTTTTAGAAATCGCAGCACAGGCCTTACACCTATGGCATGGATATGTACCTAGTAAAGTGTGGAAGTGAAACCTGTAGCCTTTGTCTATTGTTTGCAAAGTCCATTTGTCTCCTGTAATGCAATGCCAGTTTTTTGAAAATAAAGCTAACTTTCCGCCCAAGGGTGCTTCCAGTTGTTCCCTGGTAGGCGGAATCAGAGCCAAGTCATTGTGTCTGTCCTGTGGAAGTGGTTGCAGTCGTAGCTGTGGCGGTACTCCTCTGGTTGGCAGGTTGCCACTGATGACCCCTGTAGGCACCCCTTGATTGACCTCTGCCTCTTGGGCGTCTATTTCTGCCTCTCTGTGCTCTGGAGGTGTCTGGAAAGGACCAATTCTTTGAAGGCCAATTTCTGCTAAACCTCGGAGGTTGGACCTGCAGAAAATCCTTGACTGTTTGCACAGATTTTGCTTTTTCTTCCACTTTCTTTAGAACCTCCTGTGCAGGGGAGCCAAATAAACTTTGTTTCTCCATAGGGGCATCTAGGAGTTTAGACTTAACATGGTCTGGCAAGGATTGCTCTTTTAGCCAGGCATGCCTTTGAATCACTGCTCCAGTCATAGCTGATCTAAATGAAGCCTCCAGTGCATCATAGCCACATTTTAAGAAATGATTACTGACCTGCTGAGAGTTGTGTACCAAATCCTGAAGGGACTTACGGTCTAAAGGTTCAGGAGAGGAAAGCTTTTTATTCGCTGATCTAACAAAATTCCTGGTACTGTATCATGTGAAATTGACAGTTTAAAGCCCTGGCAGAAAGAGTAGCAGATGTATAAACCTTTACCCCATCTCTAATGCTCTTGACTCTCTTTCAGAGGGTAGGGGTTTTTTGGCAGAGGCAGCTGCAACACCTTTAGGGCCCTGAGAAATGGTTTCTGGGTCTGCAGCATGGGCCTTATACAAGTGGAAGTGAGAATCCGGGACCCTGTAATATCTGTCAGGTTTGGCAGGGGCCGGGGGAAGAGAATCAGGGGCAGAACTGGCATCATTGTATGCATCATCAACAACTGATAGTACAGGTGGTATGGCTAAAGGCCTATGCTGTGGTAAGTGTAAAAAAGTCCTTAGCCTTTTCCTAGAATCAGAAAAATCCTGACCCTGCCATTGGAAGTGTTCCCTCATTGAGTGTAGGGTTTCCCCAAATGAAAATTCTTCTGGGGGGGAGGCAGAAGGAATGGAGTCTTCTGCATCCGAATCCTCATAAGGTGAGTATGGTCCTTCCTGATGGTCTGATAAATCTGATCCATCCGAGGAATAGTCAGAGGAGAGACGTTCAGGGGGTTCAGTCCTTGGCCTTTTTTCAGGAGGAGGTTGTGAGGCCCTGTCTGGGTGAGGTTGGGATCCCCTGATCAGGGAAATAAGGTCCTCAGCAAGGCTGAGAATCTGAGAACTTGAGGAAGGTCTGTGAGAGGGAGATTTTGTTGGTAAGGCCTTGGAAAGCTTAGCTGCTTTAGCCCTGGAGAAGGCCTTAATAGACATAGAAGCAGGGGGTCTAGCTGCCCCACGTGCAGGAGTAGAGATGTCCAACGGAATGGTGTCGGACAAATCTTGTGTGCCTGCTTCTTGTGGAATTTCTGTAGCCGACTCAGCCGGGGCCTCTGAGGCCTCGGTTGTCGGAGGCATGCTTTCGGCCGAAGGAAGAACCGAGGACTCGGTTTCAGCCGAAACAGAG
Organism: Protopterus annectens; assembly: GCF_019279795.1. NCBI lineage: Eukaryota > Metazoa > Chordata > Ceratodontiformes > Protopteridae > Protopterus > Protopterus annectens. The sequence goes on from NC_056728.1 coordinate 1,872,170,155, forward strand.
ACACTCGCGGTAGGCCTAACTGTGGTTTCAGCCGAAACCGCGGGCCGCGAGTGTCAGTCCTTTTCCTTGCGCTTTTTGGCTAAATGTGTAGTCGGAGTCTTCGATGGCATTTTATATGCAAAAGTGGGACCAAAAAACTCTTCATCAAACTCCGACCGACGTCTAAGTGTCCGTTGGTTGAAGGAAGCACAGGCTAAACAAGCTGATACGTCGTGGTCTGGGCCTAAGCAAGGAAGGCAGTAAGAGTGGAAATCCTTATGAGGTATTTGTTTCCCACAAGTTAAACAATTATTTACTTTGTCTGACATCGGCTGAGGCAAGAAAGAGTCCCCAACGGGGTACTTAGCTTTTTTAGATGTCTTCGGTAGTTGAAATCTCTGGATCTGACCGACCGGCACTTGCGAACAGCTTCTGCTTCGGGCACCGTGTGGCAAGAAAGACTGAGGAAAATGGCGTCGGCTGATGCCTTTATACCCCAGGAGCTATGAAGTCGGGTGCCTGAGGCAGGACAACCCATATGTTATGACTGCAGATGCATCCTTGAAGGACATCTATAACATTTGTGCTTGTAAAACACACTTTATATTAACCATGTCATTCAAACCAGGAGGTTATTTTATAATTTGACATCTCAGAAAATTTGTTTATGGTTGAAGTAATCTTGTTTAGGTCCATATTAGGAAGTTCAAATTATACTTTCAGGTCATCTGCAAAAACAGTTAAGGTTAGTTTAGCATTTATTATTTTTGCTATATGATGGTATGCTTTTTGATTTAAATATAGAAAAAGGGGTTCTATATATAAATTAAATATGTATGGAGATAGGGGGCATCCTTGTCTAGTTCCATTTAAGATTTTTATTGGTTTAGAGGTAGTTTTATTTATATGGTGGGTCGTATGTGAGCTTTTATATAATAACTGAATTGTTTCTAAAAACTTTTTCAATATGTTATAGAAGGGCAATACTTTGAAAAGAATTTTTAAATTCACCCTATCAAAAACTTTATTGACATCTAGTACAAGACCATATCTAGGATATTTTCTTGTTTAATGAGGTGAATTACTGCATCTAATACTACAGTATTGTTCCATGTTTGTCTTCTTGTCATAAATCCTGACTGTTCTGGGGATATTCTGTATTGTAAAATTGTTTTCAATCTTTCTGCTAGTAGTGTTGCATAAATTTTGATGTCGAGATTAATAAGAGTTATTGGTCTATAATTTAAAGGGTTCATTTTATCCAAATTATTATTTAATATAAAGATTGTTTTTGAGTTGTTTAAATATAAATCAGTAATACCATGTTATCTTATATAATGTTATAACTTTTGAAGGATTTGTTTTAATATATGATCAAAGAATTTATACAATTCAGATATAAATCCATCTGGTCCTTGAGATTTCTCATTTTTTAGTTTAATTACCGATAAGACTTCTTGGGTTGTAAATGGAGCTTCCAGTTCTTTTTGTTGTATGTTGCTAATTTTAGGAAAGATAATGTCATTTAAAAATGCTTCATTCAATGTATCTGTGTATAGTAATTCATGTGGACCATATATTTGGGTGTAGATATTTTTTTGAATGTGTCAATTTTTTGTTGTATCATTATAAGATTTTCCTAAATATGATATTTTAGAGATTGTTGGGACTTTTTGGTGATGTTTAGTATCCTTGCTAGTATTTTTAGATAGTAATTGCATCCACTCTGAGTATTTGGCTAATTCCTTCATTTCAGCTAATGAACTATGCTGTGCATGTCGATAGTATAGTTCCTTTTGTAAAGTGCCCATGATAGATTCAAGTTCTGGGTGATTATTATTTTGAAATTGTTTTTCTATTACACTGATTTTTTTCTTTTAGATTTTTTCTTTTTATTATACCAGCTGATTTTACCAGCTTTGACCAATTTAACTTAATAGTAAGTCTTGAATGATCTGAAAAAAAATCTTGGTTCTGTAGAATATTTGATCTTTAATCACAAAAAAGATTCTGATATTAGGAAAAGTTCTATTCTAGACTAAGATTTGTAGCATTGAGAGTAATAGGTATAATTATTTGTAGATACCATAGTATCTCTAAAGCTGTGAGGGTCAAAGAGATTAAAATCAGATATAAGATCTTCTAACGTTAATGATGCATGTGTATTATATATTTAAGATATCCCTGCCCTATCCCTTTTCAGATCTAATACTAGATTCCACTCTCCTCCTAGTATATACAAATGATTTGGAAATTTAAGTAGAATGTTATAAATTTCTAATATAAAGTCCTGCTGGTTTATGCAAGGGCTATAAAGATTTAAAAATAGTATTGCTATAGCACCATCTACCATTCATGTCAGATTCACTACTAATTTATTTATTTTTATTTTATTTTTATTTTACATTTGTTGACCAGGCTAGTCCAACTGGATACATGTCCATTTTTAGTAGAGGCCTGGGGAGATAAGCTCCATTAAGCTAATAAAATTGCAAAGAATTATAGAGATTAACATCAAAGTACTTGACAATAAAGGATTAGAAAATAATTTACTACTTCTAGAAACATATTCACACAGTAGAGCATTTGACATTCATCACGTAGATGGGTAACAAGTAATATCATAATGTAAGAGATAACTAAGAAAAAATAATAAGCTGTTCTTTAAATTATTCTTTAATTATGATCGCTACACCCTTACTGTTTGTTTCTTTTCCAGATGTTATTATTGTTTTGATCTATTTTTTTTCTCTTTTCCAGTCATCTTGCAACATATGAGTTTCAGGAATAAATGTTACCTCTGCCTTAGACTTGAATGTTAGATGCATAAAAAGATTTCTTTTCTTTTTGTCCTGGAGTCCTTTCACATTCCATGACTCTACTGGCCATGTATTTTCAATGTTCTTGAGTATATCACATTAGTTATTTTATTTAATTGACTATTTTTTGTAGTTGTACATTTTTTTCCATAGATATGTGTTTACTCTAGTATTCACAGCATTAAACCCTTTTAGTACTAACCCCATGCCTAACCACTGTGCCCACAACACTGAAAGAGAATATAGTTTTTATCCAGAGAAAGTATTTTCTAATTTGATGTGATTATTTATATAGTCCATACTTTCTCTGAATGTTTAACTAATTCTAAATAGTTTGATACTAATTTATGTGAACCGACTTTAACAAACTCTTAGATCTGTAAATGCTAATCTAAGGTGATGTGTCATACATTGTCAGGTATGGCTTCACAGACTTGGGGTATAAGTATAGAGAAGGTGTACAAACTGCATTTTGGATCAGTGATTGCAGGTGGACTTGGAGGGAAATGTTACTTTATATGGAGGGAAATATATTGCTGGACACTTTTGTGTGAAAAAGTGAGTGCATTCTTCCACAATAAGCTTGAATACATAACTGCCTAACATGAAGCTAGTCATTTAGGGAATGGATAACCATTTGAATTTTGTTTAAAGGAGAAAATAGTGTTCATTTCTGGAGAGAATGTTACAAATTTGTAACGCTTTGAGACAGAGTGTAAAACAGCTTCTTGCTTGCTTATTTATTTATTTATTGAGTGATTGATTGATTTGGAGAGCCAGTTGAAGTGAGATTGAGGCCACATTCCATATGAGGACGTAGGATTTCTTCAACAATGGCTTTCTTAGGTGTGGCAATTATGATGTAGAAGACTTTTATATCCCAGAAAAAAAAGAAATGTTATGACTGATATTTTGTTACCAGGACATGGTGATAGAAGTTAAAGGAAGGATCTAACCAGATACTAAAATATCTGTACTGCAAAACTAATTCAAGACTGACTTTTATATTATGGCATATAAAACACTCAGTAAGTTAGCAGAATGTAAAGTATTAACAAGAATATTGTTAATGTTTTTGGTGTTCAAAGTTCAATTTTGTGAGTTTATACAATTACGGAGAGAGGTGAGGTCTTGTTCCAGTTTGTCTTTCTGGAAAATGGGGAATAGCCATAATAGTAAATGACCATGTCACCTGTACACAATACTACTAGGAGAGGGCCAATGTCACTAGATAAGCTGTTAACAAAATGAGAGAACAGAAAAGGAGAGGGAGAGTGAATTGAGATTTGTTGAACTCCTTTGGTAACAGAGACTGCTGCAGAGGTCATGGGCCCATTTTGTACTTTGAAGTATCTCCAAAACATGAAGTTTTTAAAGGAAATGCAAGCTGGTGAGCTGATGCTGGCAGTGATGTGACAGTAAAGTAGAAGAGGGTAAAAGCCGAGTTAAAAGATTTAATTAGGGCAACAGGAACTGCACAAGTTAGGTGGCTTTTATATCTTAGCAACATGTCAGCTGAAAGAATACACAGAGTAGTTGGTGTACTTTGACCTACACAGAATCCACATGGATGTGGTAGTACTCTGTAGGTTTAACAAAAAAAAAAAAAAAAAAAAAACAGCAAGGCTACTATGGCTGTAAACATGCACCAGAGTTTAACAACAAATCATTAAAACAAAAGATAAGCATTTTCATATATAATACTGCATCAGATCTAAGTAAAAACAGAATAATCAAGTATTTAAACAAGATATACCTATTAACAATCGACATATTGTCCAATGAGATCAACTCTTCAATTTACACCCTCTGAGGCAGGTTTCAAACATTGAGTCCTGGATGTCTGTCTGCCTGCAATGTAAGTATCAACTTCAATTCAGCTATCTCAACGTGATTACTCAAATCACCCCTTCTACAATTGTCCTTTAAATGTTGTAAGGATTTAAAAGAAAATTTATGATTTTTAAAAACACTAATATGTTTAACTAATGCATTATTTATGTTATTATTCCTGTTGTCTCACAAATGCTGTTAAATCCTTTCTTTTAGTTTACTTGTTGTCTTACCAACATATAAACATGGACAGTCCTCAGAGGTAGCTAGATAGATCACATTACATGTTTGACAATCTACATGGTCCATTGGTTTAAAGCTAAAGTTGAAATCAGGATGTTCAAAGGTCTGCTTTTTAGAAATCGCAGCACAGGCCTTACACCTATGGCATGGATATGTACCTAGTCTCATTACATTACTGGATTGCAAACAAGAGGTATTACATAACAAGTCTTTCAGGTTACTACATCTACTATAAATAAATCTTGGTCTGTTGCCCAAAATGGTAGCTGTTTTAACATCAGTGGTCAAAATCTGCCAGTTCCTGGATAAAGTATTGCATACCATGTCCACATCATCAATAAACGTAGTCACAAATCCTATATTCCATTGAGTGACATTACTCTTATTGGGATTTTAATTATTACCATTATTCTGCCTATCTGAATAGTAGGCTGTAGCTTTATATGGTCTATCAGTCTACACATCACTTTGTATCATTTCAAAATACTTTTCATTATAACTATATCCAAAAATTGTGTCTTCAAAGACTCCATAGATTGTGCACAGACATCATCCCTGGTACAAAGCCTTGATGTACGTATAAACTGACATTTAACAATGTTAGTTCCTTTTGCTAGATATTTTCTACTGTGAGTCTTAAGCATATAAGTGATCTTGGGAAAGAATTTATCTTGAAGACAGAGGAAGTTGTTGGTCACAGATGTTGCTACAATGGTGGGATTGCTGTTGCCTACAGCTCATCCCACTGAATGTGTGTTGTTTTAGGTTTTTTGTCTTCTTTTGATTCCAAATGCAGAAGGTAATAAGTTGTGAAGCTTGTTTCGTAATGTGGGAATGAAGGAGAACTTGATGGGGCAGTGATACGGATTGAGGGGAAGGATGTTTATGTCAGTAATTGAGATATATTCCCTGTATAGTAATTCATCTTGGTGAAATTTATAGTTAATTGGGTGAGGTTGAAGTTGGATAGACAATCTCAGCTTCTGATTTCTTTGGGTGAAGCAGGTTGATGTTGAAGTCCTCAAAAATGCTGAGTTTTTTGTAGGTATTTATCGAACAAAGAATGCTTTGGACCAGCACCTCAAATTTTGTTAGGTTGGCATAGGAGGAGTTATGTCAGTCTTAAGGCTAGCGGGGGACTTGAAGGGTTTTTGCATTACAGATTTACATTTAGGTTCATGATAATTAGCTGTGGATCTTTGTTTATCACATTTAGCTAGTATATTATCTTAGAAGAGAAAGAGTGTGCTCTGAATATACAAGCACACTTTGGAAAGTGGAATTTGAGGTAGAGTGTGACTTGTTTAACCCTGGATTCTGTAATATCTGGAATATCTAGGTTGATTGTCATGATTAATGAGTGTAGCTGATCAAGTTTATTTAACATGCTTCTAACATTCATCATGGCAGCATTCAGTTTTCTTTGTGTGGTATATTGTGGGTCAGGGTATGGTTCTATACACCTAAAATATGATTTTCGAAGTTTAATACAATACAGAATGCATACATTTTTGCATGTTTGCCATAAAATACTGATAAATGTTTATTTGTAAAAACATGAAACAAGCATAAAGTAGGAGATAAATATATATTGTTATTGTATCACTGAGAGATTAGGGTGGGATTACCTTTATGTTTGGTTTCTTTAAAACAGTGTATAAAATGGTCTAGATGTAGTAGCTGGAAGACTGAATAATTTGTGTCTTTAACAAATCTGTGGAA
>NC_056728.1:1872181750-1872256750 GCF_019279795.1 Protopterus annectens
GAAGAGTTTAGAAAATTATTTTTGACATAAAACCTATTGTTCTATTAGCATTTTAAGTTAGAGTGTCATCCAACAATTTCCTCTGATTTTAGACCTTTGTCCTCATATTATGTTTTGAGCAAAGAAGTTGAAAGCTATACTTCACACATATATTTGTAATGTCTTCAGCTTGAGCCTCACAATGTGAAACATTTTGCTATCTTTTTGGTGGTCATCCATATATGACATTGTTTATTTATTTTAGAAAATCATGCAATAACTAAGCCATTAGAGAGCATTATTTATTGCATTCTTGCTATATTTATTTGAATTTGTAAGAAGAAAAAAGTCTTCTGCCAGTGGCACTACATCAAGGCTTCTCTCTTAGCACAGGTATGTTATTTTTTACAATTCAGTGTCACATTATCACACAGAATTATGATACAAACACAAACGCTGCATTCATTTTTACTGATGTAGTTCTATGTTACTTTGTGGATGCAGAGAAGGGATGTAATTTCAAGACCTCTCAGTCTAAAACCTCCAGCCGGATTGTGCAGTGGTAGCCCCATCTGACTGTTTAAGGGAGGTCATCAGTAGTGGGCTTGTTTGACTGGAGAGAAAGTGTTTATAGGAATGTTGTAACACCCTGAAAAAATAAAGAAGTTCAGACTATCAACATTCTGACAACTTTATTTTAAACTATTTGTTAATTAAATTCTGTACTGCGAGCTCAAAAGCACTGATTTGGTGATTTCAAAATAAAGAAGGAAATGCATCATAGAACATCTAAACATACAGATCATCTAGATCCCTAACAAACTCTACACCCCAGCTGTAAAAGTAGATCATTACACACATCTAGGAGGAGGTCCCCATCATTATCCCCTCATGAATCTCTGGTCTTAAATCAGCCTGTTCTTAGATATACAAAGAAGTTGTTATAGCTTATATGAGGGCCATGGACAGTGTAGTAATTATTACATTAACCTTCCTCACAATCATACCTTAAAGATTTGCAGAAAGTGACTAAAGCTTGTCTAGTGACAAGGTTCTGTTTAGTAAAATCAACACAGAATGCATTAATGAAATCTTATAATTATTTACATTCTCAAAATAAAACATGTATGGGGTGGCTATCATTTGAAGGTAAGGGTAAGAAGGAATGGTGTCATTATATGTCTAACAGCATCAAACTGCAGGATTGATGTGTTTATGACTAAAGCAAGGTCAAATAGGAGCTGTGACTACTGTATATGTGAAAAAATACATTAATGTAAACCTTTCTTTTTTTAACCTAGAAGACCAGATACTGTATGTAGGTAATGGTGACTGGGATTCTCTGCAGATGAAATGGTTGGCTTTGCTCCTTACTATTGTAATTCTGACTTTGTAATACTAATGGGCATTTGGGTGAAGCAATCTGGAACACAAGCTGTGACTACTGTTTCTGTGAAACAAAATTATTGTTATTGTTACTGTTAATCCTGGCAGGATCAAACCAGGTATAATGAGTGAAAAATGGGTATGGAGGCAATCTGCGGAAGAAATGATTACCCTGGTTTTACTATGATTTTATCATGATGTTGCCATCACTAGGACTCTTTGCTAGATTATCATAATGCATATGTGAGTTATGCAGTACAGAAGGTGTCTGTGACCTAACTGCATGCTGGACATGGATTTGTCACATCATAATCATACGCAAGTAAATGTATATTGCTGTATTTTCATATGTGTAGTCAGATAATCTTATAAATCTCTTTTCAGAGTCCCCATGCCAGTTTTCTACTCCTCCACTTGTTGATCTGCTTTGCTGACTGCACCCCCTCTGCAAATTCCTGGATCTGTTACTGTTAACCCTGTTTTGAACTCCATCGCTTGCTGTTAATATGTTCCGCATTTTGTCTGTTTGTTCCCCCTTGTAGGAGGTAGTACAGTGTTCTATAACTTGAAGTTAGAAAGCTGACCATGGCTGAAGCTCCTTTAATTGTTTTGCTTGTCAGTGCTATGGATGTTACAGTAATGTCCAACCATGCTAAACTGTCTGAAAATGAAACCTATGCTTAAGAAGTTAAGAATAGTCATTTCAATTATTTCCATCATTAAAACTACAACTTTTAATGTCTTCTGCTGAGACATTAATAGGCGGTTATAATAACATTCAGAAACCTATAACTGCATCATGTAAAAATCCCAAACATCCAAAAATTATTGAAATCCTGGAAAGGGCTATTGTGAGAATGCATTACGTTTTGATTTACCCATCCTCGCATTTCTCTTTGTTTTTACAGAATGGTCCTGATTTTGCTTCAAATGTTTGTCCTGTCCCTCATAATATTATGATTTTCTAGTACATCTCTTGTGATCTGTCAGTAGAGCCATTCATTACAGTTTTAAGCATATTGTTCAAAACTGCATATTGATGCAAAGCATGCTCTTTTATCATTTTAACTGAACCAGAGTAATGTTAAAAAATATATTCCTGGTTTTATCCTCACCCATTATTTCTGGCTTTGTACAGAATTCTTGACCAAGTAAGTTAAGACATTGAGACGTACATTGCTACCTTTAAACATATATGTATAAATTATTTATCCTGTGTTGAGCAGGTTAATTCCACTAGGTCAGTGACCTCTTTTCAGGGGAGACCTGGAGTGGTACTTATGCTACTAAGAAATTTGGACAAGGCATCTGGGCACTTCCAATTTTCATAGATATAATGGGGTCTTTCACATCCACCTGAGCTATCTACAACTAATGGAGAAAGGGAATTGGTTTAATTTTTCATCTGAAGGATGGGACACTTTAGACTGTAACACTCTTGATGATGCATACAGTGTCAGCACTGGAAATTAATTCATGCACCTGGGGAATGAGTAGAACCTATAGCTTTCTAATCTTCCAGCACCAAAGGCAAGTTTGTACTAAGACTGCTACTGGTTGGTTTTATTTCAGCAAACCAGGAAGAGAGTACAAGGTTTTTCACATTGCTAAATTTGCTTTGTATAGTTTTTGTATTTTTCAGTGCTGTTTTCCTTTGAGGAGGCTGGAAAACTAACATCTTTGTTTACAGTCTCAGTATCTCAAGTGGTAAAGCACTTGTCTTTGGTTCTATTGCATTGCCAGGTATTTTAATTCATTTTCTGGTACTGACCTAGCGGTGCATCAGAAGGCAGGTGCTGGCACTCCTTGGTGTGCCATCCCTTCGATAAGATGGTAGCCAAGGCTAAATCTCCCTGAGTTGGTGGTAACTCAGATGTTTGTAAAAGATGCCGTGGCACCTATCAAAGCAAGTAGGGGAAGTCCCAGCTGCCTTGTCCAAATTTCCCCTTGTCAGTATGAATATCGATTTGTGTCTCTTACAAAATACCTTTGGCCTAGTTGGAGTAACCAGGTCAAAAATATATAAATAAATAAATTACTGTTTCCACTATATCTCAATTATTTCATTATATTGTTGTACTCTGACTACTTTAACGCATTAGAATCATTAAGTGGCATGGTTATTACATCTCAAATGACATGCTACTATAATGTGATCTGGGATGTGTGTGTGTTTTTCCCCGAATCCAGTTCAAGCCTTCTTTATGCGAGTCATGCCAGACAAAAGGAAATATTTATTTTTAATTTTCATGTAAATTGAATGGCAATAAGGTTTATCACAGGTATCTTACATAGCGTCTGGAACCTGTTTTCATTTTCACAATTTTTGCTTGAATTATTCAGATTTGTACTCTCGGAGCAGCTCTGACCTCTAACAGTAGTTATAAATGATCAACAAAACTAATTGACCTGCATATTTTATGGCTTCTGTTTTTTAGACTAACTGATGACAGACCCTCTCCACCATTCTTTCTGAGGTGTCAAACTATCACTGTAATCCAGGAGTTGTTAACTGACTACTTGCGTTTTACTTTAAAAAACTTTTAACAGACATTTAAATTGCTTTGCTATTCACCAGTATCTGCAGTGGAAAGAGATGTGTTTTATCTGGCAAAATATGGTGTATTTGTTTAAAAATATTTTCTTTACAATGCAGCAAGGAAAAAAATAAGCCTGACTTTCTGTGCTTGAATTTGCACTAATGGTGCTTTTTTTTCCTTTTCAACTGAGGTAAAAATGTTTCTGTGCCTAACCCACCCCTGCTGTATTGATACCAACACCCTTGACTTGTTAAACAGTAGCATACCAATACTTAATCCTAACCATAATCCTTCAACAGGACAAATTTCTACTTTTTCTGTGTTGTGAACATTGCCAGAATTTGGCATTCATTGTTTTTTCATAGGGAATTTTTATTTTTATTTTTAACAGCAGATTTTGGATGAGTTGTTTGCATTCTGTATTTTATCAGTATGCTGTTTTAGTGTTTTTACCCATGAGTAAAATATGCCTCGCTAACTAGCTACGGCGCTCCTATTTGCCCTGGTAAGAAGTGTAACCTGGAGTTCCCATTGCCAAAAAGGGGTGGAGGGGATAGAAGAGGGTTTTCAACCTAAAACCCCCTTACTCCAGCTATCAGGCTGCCACAGCAAGCTATTCCACCTTTTCTTACACACCACTAACCACATATTGCAATGCTAGTGAAAAGTGCACGATGGGAATGCCTGACACTGCCTGTATCTCCTCAAATGTAACCATTAACTGATACCACCTTAGACATCTGAAGCCATGCCAAGACAAGATCCACCTACCATGCTCTAGACCTAACATACTTCCTCCACGTCTAATCAACACTGTCTTTTCTGCCCAAAAGATAAAAGAGAGGCCCAACATGACAATAGTTTCACCTGATAAAGAAAAACAAAAACAAAAATCACATTACTGACTGAAAATTAACGGCTATCTTATATAAGATAAAAAAGCTCTAGATGACTGTCTCTCCACACTTCACATGAACTCCGCTGTTTAACCCTCCACCATTAAATTAGATTGCTTCTGTAACATCCCTTAAACCTGCTAATCTAGCAGTTACTCTGAGTGCAGCTACGTGAGCCTTAATTGACCTAACCTCATCTCAATGATGGAATTTGTGCACAAAATCTTTTATTAACAATACAGCTGGCCACTTCCTACTGCAAGCTGGCAAATGCCTGACAAAAAAAAGAAAAGGAAGCTAATAACGAACTATATACCTTCCTTCTGGAGCTTGACCAAGATTGTTGTATTAACCAACCATCTACAGCCTTCCAATGCTCTATACCTCTTCAGCTAAAATCACTGGCTACTTTTTCATACAGCAGTAGAAATTAAACCCGCAAAGCTAAAATCAAGCTAAAATCAAGAAAGACTGCTAGCTATCTCATTAGAATGCCTCAGAATATGCTTTGCTGAAAAACTGGTATTAACAAACTTTGCAACATTAATTTTTTCTGAATCGACTAAACCAAAACACACCTAGCTGCTTTCCGAGCTAAACCTAGACAATTTCTCTATCAGAAAGAAAAATCATGGGTTAGGGCTAAGATGTCAGAGTGAGTGCAGCAGTTTTTTGTTGTTCTGTTGTGTCTTTCAGCTTTTCCCGGTTAGGGGTCACCACAGCAGAACTCTGGTCCGCTAATGATTGGTAGTTGATTTTTACGTGCCAAGTTACCAGCCCTGACGCACAACCTTCAACAAAGGTATGCCCATTCACGCATGTCTCCATGCAGAACATGCTCTAGCTGAGACTCGAACTGGACAGCATCTTACTGTGAGGCGACAATGCTACCGCAGCACCACCACAGCAGTTTTTTCTTTTTGTTTTTTTGTTGCTCTGTCTATAAGTTTTATTTCTGACAGGATTTATTTGGAATTTTTTAAATACATTGGGAAAAACTACCTACAGATATTCGTTTTATTGTTGTGGATTACCTGAGGAAGAAAAAGCAACATTTTTCAGTGAATTTTCTCACAAAATTCCTGTCAGAATATTAGCAGCTGTATACAGATACTTAAAATATGAGTCATTCAAAGTCCTCAGCTCAAGACAGTTCTATGAAAAAAGAACTGCAGACCATAATTACAAGTATACAGGACCTTTCTACTAAAATGGACAATCTAGAAAGCATTATGGAAAATATGAAAAGAGAGTAAAAAGCAAATTCAAGATTTAAAGGAAATTATTTCAAAGCACTCAGATCAAATAACCAACATAGAAGAATCTCTAAATGACATAGATGGAAGGCAGATAGAGAATGACAGTCAAATAAATTTCTTATTGAAGCAAAACAACTTATTAACTGAGAAAGTGGAAGATTTGGAGTCAAGGTCAAGGAGGAACAATATTAGAATTTATGGACTTCCTGAAAAGACAGAGGGAAATGATATGATTCTTTTCCTGAATAATTGGTTGCCTAAAGTGCTAAACCTCTCAGAGTCACTTTCTTATGGAATTGAAAGGGCTCATAAGTCTTTATCAAATCCTTCTGTATCAAAAAATCCAACTTCAGGAAGATCCATCATAGTTAAGTTTTTGTCAACACAGGATAAAGATCTGGTGTTAAAAACTGCCTGGACGAAGAGCCCTATTCAAAAAAATGGAAGAGTTATTAGATTTGATAATGACTATACATCTGCGACAATAGCAAAAAGGAAAGCTTGTATTCCCCTCATTAAAGACCTTAAGAAAGCTGAAATAAAAGCTCAAATACTCTTCCCTGCTAGATTAAAAGTCACACTTCCAGATGGTCAAAAAATCTTTAATAATATTGAAGAAGCAACAGAATTTTTCAAAAAACATAATCTACTAGACAAAATAGAAGATATGGAACTTTCTACTCCAAGCCTAAAGAGACAAGCTACTAATGGCAAAATAACAGTAAATGATAAGTCCACAAAAAAACTTAAAGGGAAGTAAAACATAAGCTTCTAATTTCCTGAGGTTATTCTCCCTTGGAATAGGATAAATAGTGCAAATATGAGTTAAGATTTTAAAATAAATATTTGCAACTATATATAACTAACCCTTCTTTCTCTTTTATAGTAATTACTCTTATTATATAGATAATTACTTTCTGTCGTTTCTCCTCCTTCCACTATGAAGTTTTTATCCCCTATATAGATTATAATATAAATAAAAACAAATGGCTTATAAGCACATAAGATCTTGTCATAATCTTACAAGATCATGATTTAATGTTATATTTTAAATTAGTGGTGTGCTGACTAAGTGCCATCAGAATAATATTAAACTGTTGTTTAAAAATAGTTTATGTATCTTTGTTCTGTAACCTTAATACATTAAATAGAGTGCAGTAGCTTTAAATGCTGAACGGGGGTTGTGGGCACTTATACAGTCTGACAGGAAGATTTGTGGGCTTTAGATAGATTACATTTTCTTTGTAGGTATTAAAGTAATTATTAATTATAATGGATGTTCTGGGGAGAGAGAGCGCTTCAAAAGAAGTGTGGTCTGTGGTTTTAAAAAAGATTAATAGCTGCATAGTTCTACCCTGTTTAACTTGTTTTTTTCTATTTTTACATACTTTTTTGCAACCCACGAGCGCACGAAAGCTAGGAAAGCCAAAAATAACTGAAAAATGTCATACCTGCTTAGTGTATGCAGTTCATTTTTTAATGCAAAGCCTCGAGAAATAAATCACAAGCTATTCATTGATCTGTGGTTTTGAGACTGGCGCTCTTTGTAAAAACTTCTATTGATGAAGTAATTGTACTCTGAGCCCCGGTCGCACATAAGAAACAACTGCAACAGGCGATAAAGATGCAGCAAGGAAGTTTTTGATGCTGAGACATTCAAAATACTCTTCAAAGTATTTTCTTGACTGTAAGTTTATAATTTCCTAACAAAATTAATGTTTACTAGTTCTTCTTGATGCCGGAGACTAGATCTAATAACATAAACGCTGGAAACGGTTGCAGTTGCACTTAAATTCAGTATTCAAGACATAATTATCTCTCATGCTTCCTAGCATTGTTTTGAATTGCTTTGTTTTCTAAACTTATTGACAGTGTGAGATACATGTTTAGTTCTAAGGTGAATTATGGTTAATTGTGTGTAGAAATAAAATAACTTGCAAATGAAGAGTAAATTACACATGAAAAGAAAATTAGCATTTCTCTATACATCACACAGACACTTTAGTTACAATGCAGCTTCGCCAGATATTTAATGCAAGATAAATACAGCTGACTGAAGGGAACGTTGAAAAACATTAAAATAGAGCATCCCTTTATAAGTTGCAGATAGATTTTAAAAAAGAAAGAAGGGGGAAGGTGTAATATTGTCGCATGTTTATAAGCCGAGGTAAATATAGTTACCTGATATATGAACATCTAAATGTTTTAAATAAAAAAGAAACTGTAAAGAGAACATTGGTATTTCTTCATAAGTCACTTTTGGAGAATCATATTTGAGAGTTCCTTCATATATGTGTTATATATCTCACCCCAAAAAATCCTAGTTTAAACATATATTTTTTCATGTGAGCACTGATACATTAGGAATGTTATTTGGATAATAGAAAATTGCTTATTATTTTCAAGGGTATTTTGCATTTAGGCATTCCTAAAATATAGAAGGATGTGATAAAGTAAGTTGATTGCATAGTCCACATAGTACTAATAATCGATTTTAAGCAAGTACTTAATACAACAGTAAGTGTTGAATAAACAAAACAAAAAAGCTGTTTTGGGAATAACACATATCCAGTTACTTCAAAGCAGCAAACATTTGTACTATCTGATCTTTATATTGAAGATGTTATCTTATAATCAATAACTAGTATAAGCAATGTTGATTTATTCTCTTGCTAACAGTAGTGATATTGACAACAATGAGGACTTGAATGAATACATTTTTGAAATATCAGTATTAGAAAGTTGTACAAATGGCTTATTATTGGAACAAAAGGGGATAAATGAAATGGAGAAGGGTATTTGAATAAAGTACGTTTACCACAAACTGTGGTGGTGATGCTACGGTAGTGTTGTCACCTCACAGTAAGATGCTGTTCGGTTCGATTCTCAGCTAGAGTGTCTTCTGCGTGGAGACATGCGTGAATGGGCATACCTTCGTTGAAGGTTGTGTGGCCGAGCTGGCAACTCTGTATGTAAAAATCAACTGCCAATCATTAGTGGACCAGAGTTCCGCTGTGGCGACCCCTAACCGGGAAAAGCCGAAAGACATAACAACAACGTTTACCACATTTAAATAAGTGTAAAATGCTCATAATAGTTTAATATTACAGATTTCAAAATATTGGTCATACTTTGCTTAGATCATACATATATAGCCCATAAACAAAATGCATAAAAGGAATAGTTGAGAGGAGAATGGTGATAGAAGAAAAATGGAGAGGGTTTCTATGCCTTAAATATATAAATATATATTTAATACGCAGTATCATTTCAAATCATATAATTAAACTGGATGTACACTCTTTAGTCATAGTTTAATTTGTATTAGGAAAATAATATCTTTTTTCATCTTAACGAAAGACTCTGATTTCTTATATTGCTTTTGAAGTCAAGCTTAACTATGCTGGTTTATGAGAGCATAATCCTGTTACTCTAACATAGAGATGTTTGTCAAACATGACTATTTATTGCATGACTATTTTATTTGTAATTTGTAAAATATTTAATATTCTATCATATGTCTTGAGATGTTTTGCGCTTCAATAACTAAACATAATGTTACATAATATTGAATAAGTTTAACTGTATACCTAATTATTAGAGAGCAGAAGCAGCAATATAAAGGCTGACTGGTTGTAGGACTATTAGTGGTGGTGGCTAAGATGATGCTTTCATCAAGCCAGGAAATTAGGTTTCCATTTTTAGTTTTGTATATAGTTATATATGTCATGATTTTCTTATTCATTTCTATTTACCTGCTCATAACTAAATTCAATATATATATATATATGTACCATTCTAAATGTTCTCTTATAAATGTATGTCTTTAAATGTCAATGGCCTCAATAATCCTGTCAAAAGAGGGAGTATAGCTAGATATTTGAAACTGAATAAAGTAGATATAGCTTTTTACAGGAAACACATATTGTTGGCAGGGATCTAGATAAATTATCTTTTAATGGTTATATGGTCCTTGTAGAATCCCACTACCAAACCAAGAGAAGAGGCATGAAGATACTATGGAGAAACACATTACCAATGCCTAAAGTCATCGATACTTACTCAGACAAGAATGGCATGTTATGCCTGGCAGTTTTGGAGATAAACAAAAGATATGTAACTCTTGTAAATTCTTACTGGATACCTGGTTTTGGAGCAGTTACAGCAAGGAATCATTTAGAGTTAATAATTTCTAAATCCAACGGAGAAATAATACATGCAGGAGATTTCAATTGCCTTCTCACTGTAAAATATACTACTAAAAATGATACATTTAGAATTTCCCCTGCAGCTAAAAAGTTAAAGAATTTTATTAATGTATTATGTCTTAGGGATATGTGTGATTTAAAAGAAACACACTCGTTAGAATACACCCATTATTCATATAGGTATGGTACACAAACAACAATTGATAAAGTACTAGTTACTAACAATATATTTTCTAAGGTACAAGAAGTGTTAATTAGTTCATGCCCATTGTCAGATCATAATGCCTTGTTTTTTAAGGACAATATCATGCCTAAAGACTTAATAACATGGCAAAGATTACCTGTGTACATTACTACACTTAATGGATTTAAAGAGTGGCTTCTTGGTGAAATAAAATATTTTTTAGACATCAATGATAATAATGAAACTTCAAATGTTATACTTTGGGATTCACTAAAATCTTATTTATATGGTAAGATCAAAAATTGGTATCTAAACAAAAGAAAACAATGGGAAAATGAATTAACACAAATACAACTAAAAATAGATGGAATAAAGAAAAGTTTAAGCACCAAGGACATAAAAACTAATTCTGAACTTAAAACATTAAATACTAGATATGCAGAAATTGTAAATCATAAAGTCAAATCCAAAAGCAGAGCTGCTGGCAGTCGAGGTATGAATTCACGCTGTACATAAAAACAAGCACAATCCAAGCAAAGCGTGATGTTTCAATGGCAATAAAATGAAAGTAAAGTATTCCAATAAATCAGTTGCTCCAAAGAAATAGATTCAGTTCTTGAAAACAAACTAGATATTTATTAAAACGAGTAAGCGCTTTCGCCAAAGGCTTCTTCAGACTCTTAATACAAAGACAAACAACTAAAAAATACTTTTAAAACTAGCCAATACTTGTCATTGGTCAAATCAGTGCACATGTTCTATTAGCTTAAAGAAACAGGAACTAATGTGAATGTGAAACATAGCCATGAATTTCTCATCCTCATAGAATAACATCGACATAGTTATATATGAATAAACCATGTTGTTCGAGCACCTGGCCTGAATGATAAAGTACAACTAAAGCCATTCTTAAGAAATAGAAAGCTACGGAGATGAAGACGATTCCCGTTACTTCAAAATAACCTTTATAAACTGATGGAAAGCCTACTAGTAGTTCCCTTAGGTCTAAGGTTAGACCACGGAGTTTTGTAAGATTTATTACACAGTCTTTATACAGTATATTTTCAACACTATTATTTATGAATAACCCTAGTCATATACTTAAGGTGCTTTTTGTTTAAGAAGTGCTCTTGGGTAGGTGTATTCTAGATATCCTACTGGTTTTGGTCAAAACATCTATTGATGTTTATATTTCTGAGTAATATTATTAGTATATTATTGAGATAGTATTTAATTCAGCTGTCATTTAAGTTAATAGACTTCATGAATAATGTATTGGTAATTATTATTTTTAGATTAGGATGTCTTAAAGATAGCAAGATAGACCTTTAAGACCTAGACTGATGAGCCACAAACTGATATCTGCAGATATTCGCTCAATTAATAACGTATATTAAACTTGCGTACGTCCCATTAGAACAGATCAAAGTAATGCGACTATAAAAGGAAATAACCCTTCCCTTTGACTTTATAGTTTTATTATTCTGCACTTTACGATGTGCTAATGTTATGTATAAGAATTGGGATTCATGTTTCCTCTGTCTTCTATTTTGTTTTATATTAGTTTTTGCGTGACTGTGTATGAGTGATGTCCGAGAAAGCCTTCGATGGGCGGCTGCATAATGTGTTGATAGTACATATGGTTTTGAGCTGTACATTCAAAGCTGATGATCACCGACTGTTCTCTGGTTCTTTAAGAATTTTAACATGACGTATTGACGCACAGAAGCGTCCTGATGCACTCTGCCTTTAGTTGAGTAAATGCGAGTACAGATTGTTTTATCTGCACAGTGAGTTTGAATTTTAGATTAGTAAAATTTAAAGCGTAGAGCAATTTTTTAAGTATTTTAAAAAAGATTAAGTATTTGAAGAGACTTGATATTTGTGTAGTTCTCTATTCACAGATTTTCATGATAGTACGATGCTTACGCTATTGTGTCTGTGTAAACTACATGACATGACAATATACTGAAAGTGCTTAGGGCTTAATTAATGTGAAGAAGGATTAGAAAAGAGGTTTACAGAAATGTTTATCTTATTTTAACATCGGACAATGATGTCCTCGATTTTCATGCTCGAACAACATGGTTTATTCATATATAACTATGTCGATGTTATTCTATGAGGATGAGAAATTCATGGCTATGTTTCACATTCACATTAGTTCCTGTTTCTTTAAGCTAATAGAACATGTGCACTGATTTGACCAATGACAAGTATTGGCTAGTTTTAAAAGTATTTTTTAGTTGTTTGTCTTTGTATTAAGAGTCTGAAGAAGCCTTTGGCGAAAGCGCTTACTCGTTTTAATAAATATCTAGTTTGTTTTCAAGAACTGAATCTATTTCTTTGGAGCAACTGATTTATTGGAATACTTTACTTTCATTTTATTGCCATTGAAACATCACGCTTTGCTTGGATTGTGCTTGTAAATCATAAAGTGGCAATAAATCTAGAAAAATTCAAAATTCAATCCTACTCAGTGAACCCCAAAAATGTACATAGGTTAGCAGTCAAAGCAAAAAAAATACCTAGACTAAGTCATATAAAAGAAATCACTGATAATACAGGAGTTAAAACAAGACTTGTAATGGAACACAAAGAAATTCTGGAGGTCTTCAGAGTATTATGAGAAGGTAAATAATACAAATAGAGACTCTGCAGATAATATGCTTAAGTGTAATTTTTTGAATGAAAATATCAACAAAAGAGTAACAAAGGAACAAAATGCTAATTTGCTCAAACCAATAACATTAAAAGAAATTAAAGAATGCATTTGTAATCTTAAAAACAATAAGGCACCTGGATTAGATGGGATTATAGGAGAAATATATAAGTTGTTTCCAGAACACACCTTAAAGACTTTACAGGCAGCTTTTGAAGAATTTAGGAAAAATAAAAATATATTTCCTTCATGGAAGTATGCTATAATATCTCTCATTCTAAAGCAAGATAAAGACCCTAAATTAGTATCATCATATTGACCCATATAGCTAAATGTAGATTATAACATTTTTACCTCCATACTTACTAAAAGATTGAATCAATTAATCTCCGAAATAATAGCAGATGATAAAACGGGGTTTGTTTTGAATAGGAAAGTTCAGGACAATGTCATCAGACTTTTAACCTTAATAGATGTTCCAAATAAAAAGAAAAAAGAATTATCAATTATTAGTTTAGACATAGAGAAGGCATTTGATTCTTTATCTTGGTCGTACCTATTTAAAATCTTGGAAACTTTTAATTTCTCCACAGATTTCATAGAACTAATAAATAGCTTATATAAAAACTCTTTGTCTTATATTAAATTTTTATCTAACAAAATTCAAATACTAAAAGGAACTAAGCAAGGTTCTCCTCTGTCACCTTTGTTATCTGCATTGTCAGTAGAACCATTTGTAAATTACATAAGAAATAATAACATAAATAGCTTTATGGTTAATTCAAATTATTCCTCTAAAATACAATTATTTGCTGATGATATAATATTAATCATAGTAAATTTAGACTCTTCAATAAGGCATACTACAACAGCTATAGGACATTTTGAGAAACTTTCAGGTCTAAAATTCAACAGCACTAAATCTAAAACATTATTGGTAAATAAAAAAGTAAGTTCTGAATGGAGAAAACAGAGTAATTTTAGTTGGGGGAATAACACTCTTAAATATTTAGGAATATATATAAAACCTAATTGGAAAGAAATTATACAAGTCAATTATAGAAATCTGTTAGGTATAAACAAAGAATATATAAACAAATGGAGTAAAATGTTATTTACTTTTGAAGAAAAGCTAACATTAATAAAAATGTGTATTCTTCCTAAAATGTTGTTTCTTATTCAAACAATAATTATTAGCCCTCCAAAAAATAATAAAACTGCTCAACTCACTTCTAATTAAGTTTTTATGGTTCCCACAAAAACTAAGAATAATGTATGATTGGCACAATAGAGATTGTGAAAAATGTGGAATTACATTTCCAAACTTAGAACTTTATGCTGAATCAGTTATAATTCACATCATAAGCAAGTGGTTAAGTAACAAGTATGCTTCAAACTGGAAAAAATCTACACATTAATATTCTACTATCTAATGCCGATGAAACAATAAACAATGATATTTTTACTGAAAATAACAACATTTTTTTAGTAGTAAAGGACTCAGTATATAAAGAAAATAAACATGAGGAATTACCAGATTGTGTTAGCTATATACTAAACAATTTTAGGAAAATTATAAATAGTAACTGCATAACAAGACATTTTTCTATATTAATATTCCCAATAGCACACACAAAGAATTGTCTAGACTCTTTTAATATGAATAAAATAATGGAAATGAAAGGCAATGGGCTAAATTATTGGCATCAGTTCCTAAGTACAAATAATATTTATGATACTACAAGCCTTTTAGCAAGGTATAGCACAAATCAATATAATTGGTTAAATATTCAAATTTTCAGGGAACATCTAATAAAGGAATTTAAAACAAGCCAAGTGACTAATATTTTATTACAGCCTAAAATAATCTTTTTTTTATGTGAATTAAATACATCACAATTTAGCATGGGGTTCTCTTTATCTAAAATTTATAAGACATTAAGAGCTGACTTAAAACAGCCTGAAGACTTTTTATGGAGTTATATAGAAAGTATGAACAGATTTAATTTTTCTGAAAATAATAAATTAGTAGCACTCAGGTCAATCAATCATACAACATCATCTCCATATTGGAAAATATTTACATGGAAGTTTTTACACGAGTTTCTATACCCCACAGAGAATTGCTATAATGTCAAATAAAACTAGTCATAATTGTTGGAGATGTGATGAGAGTCTCTGTGCTGATTGGGTACACATGTTCCTTGAAGGCAGAGTGATTGTCCCATTCTGGCAGAAATTTTCAGGTTTTATAAAGGCATTATGGACTGACAAGTGTATAATAACAGATGCACTTTTGTTGTTTAATGCTCCAGTGCCAGATTGTATACCAAAATTACAAGTGCATCTTCTCTGGTCTCTTTTGGCTAAAGCAAGAAAAGTCATCACTTTAAACTAGAAAATCAAAACAATTGTATCTTTTGCTGAATTTGCATTATTGGCCAAAACAGTATGTAATAGAGAACTTTTAACTCGTGCCTTTAGAATGACAAGAATGACACACAGAAAGTTATCCTGGATGAAACTAAAAACGTTATTAGATAAAATGTAATGATTTCAAACAGAATAGACTAATGTTATGAGAATCTTTTGTATATAGTTTTAATATTTAGTGTTATGTTTATGTATAATTATCTGCATGAAGTAAGAAGTTCATGATTTATGAAAATTAATAAAAAGAACGTTTAAAAAAAAAGAAATAAAAATCATCCTTTTGTTTCACAATATCTCTTTCCAAACTGCTGATTGAACCCAAATAGATCTCAATTCCAAAAATGGCTCATTCGTCCTCCATTCATCTGGCTATTTTACCAGCCAACCACCCATGAACCACTTACAATCAAAACAGATCCTAATGCCATTGACCCCTGACACATCAATAAACAGACGTAACTCAGCATCCATCAACAACTCATCCTGCCAAAATAACACAACATTGAAGTTGGACAATAACACCGATCATAAACTCAAACCTCTTTGAACTGAGTGAGTAGCTCTAACCCTGTGGTGTTTACTCTGCCCATCTCTAAAAATATCTGTAACTGACCTAGAAAAAGTTCTACCTAATCTTATTATCCTGTGAGCAACTCCTTAATTCTAACCATTTTTTTTTGATTGACCCAATCTTGCCACCCAACTTCTGCAAGTTTTCCAGTAGCAACTAAAGTAAACCTCTATCAACAATCACTGTCTACCCTATAACATTTAACACTTTACTTGGGGCCTCAAGTTTGTCCAGAGCAAATGGTAAGCTGAGTTCCACACACATCTCTTTAAATATCATCATTCCTTATTCTGCTTTTTCATTATCCTCACTAATCAATAAAAAGTCCTCCAAATAATTGACTGCCTTGGATTAGTGACCTGTTTCTGTGAAATCCATTGCAATGCTGTGCACAATTTCTTGAACATAGCACATGCAAAGACACAACACATGGGCATTGCCCTGTCAAAATAGAATTTCCCACCTCAGCACATAATGATCAGTGGCCAATCCTCTTCTCAAATTGGTAATAACAGAAAAGTGGCTTCGATATCCAATTTTACTAACCATAGGTCCTCAAATTCCCCAGAAAGTCTTACCACATCATCTACGGATGTGTATATTATAATTGAGCATCCAATCTAGCAAAAGAAATCATTCACCATACACTCTTCAGGTAATGATAAACAATGAATCAGTCTGAATTCACAATGTCACTTCTTATGCAATAGGCCCAAAGGAAAATTGCAACAATCCCAAACGGAGGTACCTCAGAAGGACACAAAGCCCTCCCCAACTAAACTTCTTTATCCAGTAACTTCTGAACAATCCCCTTTCCATTTAACTGACTGCAAATTATGACACACACCCCTGCTGACTTAATAGCAAAACCCCCATATGAATCCTGAATCAACTCCTCAGCTACCTTTAAATTGGGAAAATCTATTAAGTGAGTGGCCAGAACATTTACTTCAAAGGGTGAGTGGGAAAGTTTGCCTCCCTGATGGAACTTGAAAAGACAAAGCTTCCCTTTGACTAAGAAAATTATGCCTTTCCATAAAACTCAGCTATAAAAATTAAGGTGCATGCCATCCACTATCCTGTGGCAATGAAAGCAAATATCCAAATTCCTCTTCCTTGTGCTGGGATTTTTTTAGCTGCACAAAATGAACATACATGATTAAATCTGCATTGTGGTCATGAAGATCTACCTAAGCTGAAAATCCTAGCCCATCTCTAGTTGTTCACCTGTCTCCCTCAAAGGCCTTTCTTTTCCCCTGCACTATCAACCATAGTTGCTAATCAAATAGCCAAACATCTGCATATTTTATCCCCTATCACAGTGTCTTGTCAACTGGTTTCCTTTTGCAGGAATGCTAATCATAACATAGTCAAGCATTACTAGATCACAATTTCTGTGCCTCATGAAAAATAAGGAAATACATTGAGTGGCAAAGCCTGTGACATAACTTTCTCTAAAACCACAGTGATATAATATACAAAACCTAAGATGCAATTCTCTCAAATCCTTGCCCTAGACTTACCTGGCCTTGTTTCCCCTAAAGTAGCCAAGCTGGCCAACAAATCCTTCATCCCTGTGCCTCTGACTCTAGCAACCTCTGCACCACATTAGTATCAAGTCATTAGAGTAAAAAACAATGAATACATCAGCATACTCACCCCTCCATTACCTTTTCTTTTACTGATGTGGCAGTACGATGGGTAATGAATAGCACAGACTATCCTGCTAAAAATGTTTGGGTCAGCAGCCACTCTTCTGTTTGTGTCGCTAAGTCAACTTTGCTCAGTCCCACAACCTAACCAGCCTCCTGATGTACCACTCACTTGGTGGATCCAAGCTATCTATGCCTGCCACTGCATCGACGTCTGCAGCACCAACTCCTAAACCTGTTCCTTGAACCTCAACAAATAGTGTTATCTAAGCCACTCCAGTTTGTCTAAACTTCTCAGTAAGTATGCTACCCTATCACCTCAGATACACAATGTTAATTACCTCACAATCTCACAACTTTCAGTATAAGCTGTAGATAGCTGGATCAGAACTATTTAAGCTCAGTTAGCCCAGCTTTTAGCTGTTCTGGATGCCTACCTATTTCTCCTTCCAGTGGTAATCTGAATCACAAGCAAACAATAAGCACCATTGTCATCTTTGTACAACTAAAAATACTTAGTACCCCCTTTGTAACCACCCACTGACTCCCCAGACACAAGGTTTAAACCAATATACAGTATATCCCCCCAAACATTAAGGTTGTCTCAGCTAATTCTAAGTGCTTTCATCCATGCAGTAAACTCACACCACAATTCAAGCATGCCAACATGTACAAAAGAGCAGCTAGCAAACAATAAAAGGGACAGACTTGTAATTCACTCCAATTAAATAACAGCACTGCCTCCAGCCTTCCACATAGACCACAGTTCTATTCACTAACTACAATGCCCTTAGTGCACCTTAAAAGGCATCATGCCTTCATCTCCTACCCTCTCTCCAATAGCTCGAATGGGGGTGGCGATCAACAAAAACAAAACCACTGAACAATGTGCCAATTACTTCATAAACTATGGTGAATTCTCTTGCTTGGAGTCTGCATGGTAAACCTAACTCCATCTTAGCTTTCATGTAAAATGCTGTGTTCTCTGTAATGAGATTTATAACCTTTATAGTCTCCTGACAAGTGTAACTCAAAGATAAACACTCATTTCTGGCTTGTCATGCAGAAAATAATGTTATGAACAAAGGAATGTTACATGCAATACGTGAACATAATAAATTCACATAAGCAATATGCTGCTGTTTGCTCTAACACTGCAGAACATCCTTGACAACAAATTAAAGAAGCATTACCTAACAAATGAAGACATTCGCAATAATCGCCATACAGCTTCAACACTTGCTATAACTTAAAATATCCAGCAATAATGTACTAATAAAAATAATAAACTAGAAAGCTAGGGTAACTAAGCCAGACTTGATTACCTTTAACTCTTGCTATGGAGACCAAACATCTTGTCCATAAGATGATTAGCCACACCCAATATTAGCAACCACTGCACCAGGTAACACTACTACTGCTGCTTAACACAAAGCTGAAATAATGTCCAAAATGATTGCCAAAATCACTAATAGGCCAGTATACCTCTCCACATCATAGCAGACTGAGCTGCACAAAGCTGAAAATAATGTAGAGGCAATGACTCAAACTGGGAAAAATTCAAGTTATGATCATACTAACTAGATACTTATACAGTGCTAAACTACAAACAAAACAACTTCAGAAAATCCACAATGAGACGGCACCTCCGTCTCATCTATGTTAAACCAGGCAGCAAGTGAAACTGGACTCAAACACGGATGAATAACAATTTATTCAGTTAAAAAACAAACAAACATCAAACATGGTTAAGAGCTTTCATCTGCCATATGCAGACTTCCTCAGAACCTCGTTCGATGTTTGTTTTTTAACTGAATAAATTGTTATTCATCCATGTTTGAGTCCACTTATACAGTGCTGTCAGAAACATAAACCCTTTTCTTCTCTCCTACCTATATATATATATATATATATATATATATATATATATATATATATATATATATGTGTGTGTGTGTGTGTGTGTGTATATATATATATATATATATATATATATATATATATATATATATATATATATAAACATATATAAACATATATATATATATATATATATATATATATATATAAATATAAATATATATGCTGACTGCCTAAACATTATCCTGTAGCATGGGCTGGAGTAATCTCTGTATCCAGTGTCCTCTCTAATGCATAGCAATAATCATGTGGAAATCCACTCAGAAAAAAACAGTTATGGACCTAGCCACTAAAAATTCATTGACAGCCAGACCTTATACATCCATGCCTCTCCAATTCCCAACTTTCTGATACTTGCTGTTAATTTTTTGGTGTGTGTGTGTGTGTGTGTGTGTGTGTGTGTGTGTGTGTGTACAACTAAGAGAAGCAAACTTCCCCACAAGTGAGGAAAACCAAGGAATACCAAAAGGATGTTTAACAACTCAACCATACTTCAGCATTAGGAAATTAAAACTCCTAGCATTAAAGATATAGCCTTTTTAAGTCAACCACTGTTATGTTATTATTCAAATGCCAACCATGCCAGATATGCAATAAAAGTCTGGATAAGGGATCAAGATGTCTGTTTTAACTGCATTTACATGGAATACCTTAACTGAAAAACATGAATACTGAGGAGAGAATATTTCTCATCAAGAATGAACATCATAACATCAGATGCTCTAAACATTGTTTTATTTTTTAAAGTATATCAGCCTGCCAACAAATTAATCAATAGCATAACAAAATAGCATAAACAATGTGAGCAGGTGGGGAGGCACGAAATAGCACAGTTTCCCCTAAAACAATTTTCCCTCCTATTGCACGATGCACACCTAACTAAAATCATTTACTTTTTGCATGTGGTCAACCTTTCCACCCCCCCAAAAAAAAAAAAAAAACACTTTATCTTTATGTCCTCAAGTGCACTCAAAGAAAATACTCCTTACCTTACTGCCTTTTACATACTGCCAGGCTCACACTTGAACTCCTGGTCACTTAAACATAGATGACTTATTTGTACAAAAATCCAAACCAAAGAGGTCAACATGCTGCCAACCTAAAACATATAAACACTTATCCTCCCTCCTGTCCTCATTTTCTGACCCCCAGCCTCTCTACTTTTTTCAAACTTAGTTAACCCTTCATTTTCCATCACTTAATCCAGCTTCTATTTAGCAAACAGCAACTCAACTAAGTATTCCCATCCCAACCACCTATCTCCCCCCTCACCCCCAAAACCACCTACCACTAACTCCAATACCCATACAGTTGCCTCTGTACAAATGCATCTGCTAGCAAACTATATCCATTCTCTAGACAAGTGATTAAAACACCCTGTGGTAGTGGGGTTTAAATTGCACAGACACCTGTGCTGCTCTAGCTACATGATTAACAGACATGCACAGGTGATGGATGCAACAACAACATGACTTATTCCATAACGAGGGGTTATTCAGCCTCATCTAGGGCAGATAAATAGGGAATATACACTAGGCTATTATATCTCCTAGGTAAAGCTAGTGCACTGGCTAGTCATGCCCATGGATTTAAACAAAATGCCCATGTTATACAAAGCTACAGCTGTTCAGGTCAGGAAATTCTATTATCACATTTTACGTGATTTTGTAAGAAATGTTTAGCCTTAGGAACATTGACACACTTGACTTCCATTCTCCCCTCGTGTTTAAACAAAAAGCAAGGCTACACTACCCAACAAAATTCTTTCATACCTATACACAGTTACTGGTGTTCAGCAGGAACATCATGCTATGATTACCATGATAGGAATGCCATAAAGCATTCACTTATCAGTAAGTATGCAATGTAATATCATGAAAACCTCATCAGTAATACTGTAACCCTGGCTGTCAGTAGACAGAGGGTAGGAGTCTGACACCTCGGTTTGTACCAATGTCTGTCACCTCAATTGGTTGGTATTTTAAGCAGTAAAGTTTCATTCATTCATTTGTCAGCTGTTGCAGGTGATTCAGAATTTGTAAGTGAACACTTTATATAGACATATTTCCTCTATTTAACTATCTCTCTACCGATCTGTCTATGCCTGTCTGTCCATCTATCTGTCTCTGTGTTTATCTACCAAACATTTGTTTTTTCCAACATTCTTTTTTTGCTGAAACAGATAACCTGGTGAGAATATAGGGTGTCTGCTTGCAGTTTAGGGCTAGATTAAGCCTTACATAAGGGGATAGAGTTAACTGCGTGCATTTGTGTGCATGCATGTATGTGTGTTCATGTGTGTGTATTTGTTTGCATGCATGTGCATGTACATGCAAGTATGTCTCTGGTTAAAATAAGAGCTATATTAGGATATACATTTAGTTTTATGTTTTGTCTGTACTTGTTTTTGTGTGATTAGTGTATTTGCCTGTCTTGTGTAATATTACCATTAGGTTAAGGGTTTTTCAGAACAAAAGTTGCATAGCTGAGGTTAGCACACCAGTAAGGCTGTGCAGGGTAGAATAATACAATATTTAAAATTTTTAAGTCGTTGTATCTCATATTATGTCTGTTCGGTACTTCTAAACTTTTACTTAATGCATGACTAGAATACATGTAGATGTTTTCAATTGGAAAAATAACAAAGATATTATTAAATAAGGAATTTCAAAAAAGGCCACTAAATCTGACAGCAGATCAAGTCTATTAAAATTAGATAAATTATACTTTTAGGCCTTAATCTTCTTTCATTTGCAACCCTTTTTATCTTAAATTCTAAAAGCACTTACTTTCACTCTGAGCTGTCTACTTAAATATATTAATTACTACCCTATAAAAAATTGAAAAGAACATTACAAAAATGGATGTGAAGAGAACAGAAAATATATATATTTTTTTATAACATGTCATATACAAAGAAAGGATGCATGTTTTAGGCCATAATATTTTAGTTCGGTTTAATTACTAAGAGATTTAAGCACTCATAGGTATGGCTTCCTCAGCATTTCAGGTAAACTTTCATTTATTTGTTACATTTTGCTTGTACATCTTCAGGTGACAGGGAGGAATTTGCCTGAGCATCAATTACCGGAAATACAAGATGGCCACCAGCAGAGATTCGTTTGTTTTAGGAGATTTCTCCATTATTCAAGTTGGTATAATTGTGGAGTTGGTATATGTAAATTTGGGAAGTATGGGAAACCTGATTCCCATATCGGGTGGGCATAGGTGGGCTTGCAGCCAGAAAAACAAACATTCAGTTTAATTTTTTTTGCCTTTTGCTTTTTGGGTCTTAGTTTTAAGTGTTTCCTTCTGCATTTTAACATTTGAGGCTCCACAGTAGAATCAGTTATATTTATCGAGTAGAAGTCCAGTGAATGAACTCTTTAAGAAGACTGTCACAGTTAACTAGCATCACAAAAAAGAATATAGTAGTAAAAGCAAGTGAAGCATTCAAATAAATATTAAAACACAGAAGCAGAAGAGTAAACTGAAGATAATTATACATTATCGATGGTAATGCATTTAGTACATTGTTTTTTGTACAATTGAAGTCTCTGTCAAAGATAAATACATATAAATAGTAATTATATGAAATATACCTACAATATTAAGAGGATTTAACATATAAAATGATTAATGCTTCACTATCTCTTTATATCATGCTGCAACTTTAAAAGCTAAGGTAGTTCTTCAGCCAGCATTTACATATGGCCTGATGCCTTAGAGGTCTTTAGTTGTAGAACACTCTGCTTTAAATATTCTGCTATCGTATACTGAAGGATAATTTTAATTTCTGCCACTTAAAGTACGCTCTTCATTTTCTGTCTAGTTAAGAAGGAAAACAAGCATGTTTCCCTTTGGGAATACTCATACCCTTCTTATCCATTTCTACAGCACACCTATTAAATTTTATGAATTTGAGAATCATTGCACAAGGCTTGGCCTCAGGTGGCATGCCTTCCCTTAACAATGCATACGGCCATTTCAGATTGCAACGCACATCATATGCAGAGACTCAATGTGTGCAAGAATGCTCTGAATATCAATCACTGAGTCTGGTCTTCCTTTATTATTTTTTTACTGACCCCATAACAGCTCAGTTTTTCTGCATTTGCGACCTTGTGTTTGTCTAGATGCGGTGTTCCAGGTTGTTGTACATCATTCCTATCTGAATTATCAGTTCTCTGTGCTGATCGCCTGGAGTGTTATTATATTTCTGACCTCTTCTTTTTCCTCACTGGCAAATTACTAGTAATACAGAGGTTTATGAGTGGATCAGTGATGATAACCGACTTATTATGTGTTGAACACATGGATCCCAAGAAATTCACCTTGCCAGCAAAGCTCAAGAGGTGACTCTTGGCATCCCTGTCAAGCAAAACATAATAAAGGGATATAATCAGAGAGATGATCATCATTCTTTGTTGTGAATGGAGCTTTCTCTGCTCCGTGTACTACTACTTACAGGGGAGAAGAAGTAAGTGCTGTGCCATCCTTAAAGCCTTAAGACACTTAGCAAACACTGTCAGAAAGACAGTGTAAGAGATTCTGTATGTTAGAAAAAAAGTCTGAGACACATTACCAGCACACACAGCTGGCAGACAAACATCTATTTTTTATTGTGCCACTGTTTGCTAGTCAGCAGTGGCAGATTTAACTGCCTAGCATGACAGCCAGTCATAACAATTGAAGCAAGGAGTACTTAACATTTGTTAAGTCTGGGTCTCCCACTATAGAATTAAACTGATTTGCTTTTTCCTGGATATCAGACCATGATTACCAAGCTCCATGCACTACATACTTGTTAGTTATGCTAAATGTCATCAACAGAAGTTGGATTTCCTTGTTAACCTTTTTAGCTCCTTTGCATTTTTAGTTAGAAGACTTTGCAGATTCTTTTATCATTATCATGTCATTGTCACTATCAGCATCACCATCTAGAATCTAATTTTTTGTGGACTCAGTAGGCTTTCACTGTTTCAAAAGGGATTCCAGCTGTGCATGCAGCATAGGTGATGCCACAGTTGCTTATTTAATTCCTACTGAGGTGAAAAGCAAGAATGTATAGAATTTACCTTTAGTAGCTTTTGTCTTAATGATGAGCTTAACCTATATTTTACCAGTGGTAGTGGTAAATGTTGATATGCCAAATTTATTGACAGATAAATAAATATGGCCCATACAGTGAGAGAATATGGATCACTGGGTGAGTGGACTGCTTGAGACTCTAGTACAGACTTTAAATCTCATGTGTAGGTCATATTGTATTTTCCCTTTTTGTCCCTATCATTTCCTTATACCCAGAATCCAGGTTTAACCTTTATCTAGTTTCTATTTAATATCTAGACTATCTTGACTACAATATTATGTCATCCTTCTGTTGGCAAAGCATGCACCTTTACTTGAATTTTAGATAACATTTCTGTATTAATACAACCGCTAATAACTGAATGGACTTTTGTACTTAGGTGATCCATATATTTTACACACACTGGCTTCTGGAACAAGCATGTTTTTTTTTTTTTTAAACAATAGTGGTCAACAGTAAAACCAGCATGGCGCTTTGAGAGCAAGCCTCCCACAAATCTAAGGGCTTAAATTCATTAGGTCACAGTGCCAGTGATATGAAGTATGGAAACTGGAGCATCTCTGGACCTGGGTGAGATTGTCAGAAGTGTCTTGCCCATTTAGGTGATAGTGTGGTTCTTAGAGGAGACAGCACTGTTAAGCTATCCTCCAAGGAACAGTAAATCCTTTCATAAGATCTCGCCATTGTGAATACTTTATAAAGTAGATTGACATATACCGTCAACATGCACCTGAGCACTGTGTTTGCCTTTACAGATAAAAACTGACTGGACATTTCATACATGCTATGAGTACTTCTTTATTCTTGAATTTAATTACTATGGAAAAAAATTACCAATAACCAAGGATAACACATTTTTTAAACTAACTTTCACATCCTTAATTTTGAATGATATTTTCTCATATGTTAGTAGTTTTCTGTTTCAATATAAATTTAAAGTTTGGGCATCTGATACTATCTTAGCTTATGATAGTATAATAGTCATGCAATAAATGCTCAACTAAATTTAGAATATAACTACAGGTCAATAACTCAACAGGCCCATTCCTTTTCAAATTTAGTAGTATGTCCTTTAAATTTCATTCAAATATTTATTTCTTGGGTGCTTTCTTTATTGTTTTGATTTGAACATGTATCCATTGTGTGAATTTTCAGCAAGAGAAGAAAATCTATTATTGTTACATATGGTGTTATAATAATTTAGGAGACAGAGATTAGCAATAAAGTGCACACACTCCATGCTTTTCTGGACAAAATAATTTCAGGATAACAATCCTTATAAAGCTGGCCAGCTTAACAGTGGCTGATAAAAACTGCACCTAGATGCGCTCCGAGAAAAAACAGAGGGTGGAATTAATTTACAACTCATATAGTACACAAAACTGCACAGGTTGCTTCAAGTACCATGCAAGGCTGTCTTGATTCATAGCCATCTTACTGTGCATTAGCTCAGTTCTGCTGTATGGAATAGCAAATGATTCAACACCACATTTAAGTATGGCAGTTGTGGTGGGGGGGGGGGGCTGTGCCCAGTTATATAGTGCAGTTATTAATAAGTATCTATGCAAGGTAGGTTTTATGAAGATATGTGCACAAGATTTGTAACTGTTCACTGAAATTTAATAGTTTAAATTGATGCATTTTCAGTGGAGGGAAATCTGCAGAACGTATGGCTGAGGAGCTTCAACCAGCTCAGAATGACAGATAGTAAAAGGGTGGCGCAGTGTGTGCATGTGTGTGTGTGTGTGTGTGTGTGTGTGTGTGTGTGTGTGTGTGTGTGTGTGTGTGTGTGTGTGTGTCTGTGTGTGTGAGTGTCTGCGTGAGACTATATAATTGCATTAGTGTGTGTGAATATGGGTGTCAGTGCATGTATGTAAGCTTGTGAGTGCATGGGAATAAATGTTAATTGTGAGTGCAAGTGTGTATGAATGTATGTAAGTGTGCATATGTATGTGTATGTCTGTGTGTCTGAGTAGCTGAGTGTGAAGGAAAACCAATGTCTGGATTGACTTATGAGTGGCATGTACTGGGAAGTTATGGATACAGAGTCTGACTGCATTGGATATGTGTACTTTTGTCCCTGTAAATGCATGTCTGTGTGCATGTGTATGTGAATATATGTGTGTCTGTGTTTATTTCATCTCTTATTGGAAAGTGGAGACTGAAAAAAATCAGAGCATTGATTTATTGTGACTCTGTTCTACTTAGCTCTTTCTGTCTAACAGCAGCTGTGGCAAGTACAGTATGAATGTTGTTCAAGTATGCATATGTTTGCTGTTATCTGTATATGTTTGTGGACATACCTGCATGCAGTCTGCTAGGTAACTGTGCTACTTTGCTGGTGCAGGTCAGTAGGGTGCCCAGCTGTGCAGTTATTCAAGCTTCTCGTCTGAGTGATTTCTAGCAGAGCAAATTTTCTCTTAATGGGATGCATTACTACTTGAATTTTGCATGACTAAAAATAACTTAATAGCAAAGCAGCACACCTCTGCTTACATGCAAATTGCTGTAATCTATTAATTTCATTCCACTTATTACACCGGTCCCCAGCATCTTTGTCAGAAAAGGTTGTAATAGTCTAAGGAATTTGATAAACCTACAACACAACATACGAAACATACCTTGCATGACCTTCCTTAACCAAAACAAAGTGCCATGCACTTCTCAATGTTTTATTTATTTTTTTATTTATTTACTTTTATATGCAAAATGAACTGACGTAAATTCTTCACTATACAATTTTAATTACCAGGCAGAACATTACTCTATGAAAGTTTTTCACCTGCTATGTTTAACAAGATGATAAATGTCCCTTATTACTTGTAAATTTGAGAATCTGCTTCTTGCAGAATTCAGATACTAAACCCTATGCTGTTATTTTTTTCTTTAACACTGAAGGTAATGCTCAATTATATGTCAGGTGATGAAAGAAATAGTTGGTCCTAGCCTGTAACCTATGTTAGGAAATGATAATAACATCTCCCCACATCCATTGCCAGCATCACGCAGCTCTAAATGACAATGTTTATACTTATATTATTTTTAATATTTTACAATGCCATGTTACACAGTTTGAAGAAGCACAGCATGCATACATCCGTATGTACATAAAGTAGTGCTTTCACAAATAAGCCATACATTGTTGTACCCACATAATACCCACAGTCATACCCTTCACCACTGAAGATTACTGTCTGATTATAGCAAATAATAGGAATGTGGAGTAGGATCATCATAATGGTGCCCTTGCTGGAATTCTGCAAGGCCCTGTGTGACTTTTAGCATTTCTAAGCCTCAGTGATACTAGTAGATAATAGAAAGAGAAGGACCAGGGTTCAATTTGTGCCATGGAGCAGTGTACTGATTCAGTAGCTGAATAACAAGGTCAGTATAGGATCGGGAAATGAGTATTATGCCGACATTAGTAGTACAGAACTACTATCCTGACCTGGAAGTAATTGGCAACTGATGGAGCATGATGAACTAGAGCTGCCAACACTGGTTCATATATTTTGTGGGACTGGCTACAGTACTGAGATGGGGTATTATTGCACTTCGGTAGGCTGTAGTACTTAGACTGGATATTATAGCAAGAACAGCATGATTTGTCAAGCAATGTGTTGATGTATTTTAGCTGGAAAATGGCAGAAGTCATTGAAGATCTGGCTGTGATGCCAAGATATAACCCTATATTCAAGTGCAATGGGGGTAGTGGAGCTAAGGCCAGCAGAAACACTGATGGTTATGCAGGGCAGCTTTATATATAATACAAGTAGTCTGGGTGTGAGTCATGTGACCAGGATGGGCCTTCAGAGACTCTATTATAAAGCCTTGTGCTGATGGTATTTCAATGCTCAAGCATTTCTGTCTCATCTTTTCATGTTTCTCCATTAACTGTTAACTCTCTTTCTCTACTGCATATTTCACATTTTGCTTTTCCTGTTGCGTACAGAAAAAAACAATAACTTTTCTTCAGAAATACATTTTTGAATTTTGATCAAAAAACAAACGTACAAAATTTAGTTTAGCTGCAGTTAATTTCATTTCACACATTCATAGTAAGTATTTGGTTTGTACCCCAAAAGATGACCAGAGTATATTTTGTTGAATTTCTTTACTTTGTGAATAAAAATGGTGACCATATAATTATTGGCATCTCCAAAGTTGTTGGAACTTGTCTCAGAAAACATGAAACTCTGGGTTTCACATTTTGAGTTGTTTCTTACTATGTGCTGCCATGGTAGCAAAACAGATTAGATCCCATGGACTGTGCTCCTCCAAGTCATAGGAGAGGATACTGTAGAGCTATTTAACACATTTCCCCTAAAGAAGAGGACAAATACAAACTTGTAACACAGGAAAGTAAATTCTTGGCATACTGTGAGACTTAGATAAATGTATCTTATGTGAGACAATTATTTTTTTTCACAAGAACCCAAGTGGTATAATAGTCTTCTGATGCTTATATAATGGAATTAAATAATACAGTGAATGGTGGTGTAGTTGTGGAAATATGCAACTGAACAATAATGGTTTGATGGCTGAACAAATAAACTAGCAAACTTAAGCCCTACGATGGCCAATTTAAAGTTTGCCTAACAGACATCTTTGGAGAAAATAGAATTTTAGAGAACCAGTTATCTAATGCCCCTTTAAATGTTAGTAAATAATTTACCAGTCTTACATGTCTAAGTAATGAATTTCATGTCCTTCTTGCATTAATATGAAAGAAAGAGCCCTAACTTTGAATTGGAAATAAGAATTCTTTCATCTAAATTTTTATTCCTTGCACAAGTACCATGATCAGTAATGTCAGTATCTAATATGGCTGCCAATCATTTGCTCTTACATATATATATATATACATATATATATATAATAATCTCATGGCTTGGAAAATGGTGAGCCAAAGAATACAAAGACAAATTTACCATTCTTTCCTTACAGTATAAGTTTTGACAGCCATCTGTCTTGTAAAGGTTTTCTGAATGTAGCACAGCTTCTTCAGTTGCAAAGCATTTAATGCACATAAAGGCTTCCATGCTCAATAATAAGTCCTACACTAGTTAAATAGAACTTTAATAACCCCCAACTATCATTGAAGGACATTTCCCATAAGAACATAACATTTCTTAATAATGTTTGTCACATTAATTTCAAAGTTAAGATTTCTATCTATCATGATACCTATATCTCTCATTACCTCAGAAGAAACTTGTCTCAGAAAACTTGAAACTCTGGGTTTCACATTTTGAGTTGTATCTTACTGTGTGCTGCCATGGTAGCAAAACAGATTAGATCCCATGGACTGTGCTCCTCCAAGTCATAGGAGAGGATACTGTAGAGCTATTTAACACATTTCCCCTAAAGAAGAGGACAAATACAAACTTGTAACACAGGAAAGTAAATTCTTGGCATACTGTGAGACTTAGATAAATGTATCTTATGTGAGACAATTATTTTTTTTCACAAGAACCCAAGTGGTATAATAGTCTTCTGATGCTTATATAATGGAATTAAATAATACAGTGAATGGTGGTGTAGTTGTGGAAATATGCAACTGAACAATAATGGTTTGATGGCTGAACAAATAAACTAGCAAACTTAAGCCCTACGATGGCCAATTTAAAGTTTGCCTAACAGACATCTTTGGAGAAAATAGAATTTTAGAGAACCAGTTATCTAATGCCCCTTTAAATGTTAGTAAATAATTTACCAGTCTTACATGTCTAAGTAATGAATTTCATGTCCTTCTTGCATTAATATGAAAGAAAGAGCCCTAACTTTGAATTGGAAATAAGAATTCTTTCATCTAAATTTTTATTCCTTGCACAAGTACCATGATCAGTAATGTCAGTATCTAATATGGCTGCCAATCATTTGCTCTTACATATATATATATATATATATATATATATATACATATATATATATATAATAATCTCATGGCTTGGAAAATGGTGAGCCAAAGAATACAAAGACAAATTTACCATTCTTTCCTTACAGGATACGTTTTGACAGCCATCTGTCTTGTAAAGGTTTTCTGAATGTAGCACAGCTTCTTCAGTTGCAAAGCATTTAATGCACATAAAGGCTTCCATGCTCAATAATAAGTCCTACACTAGTTAAATAGAACTTTAATAACCCCCGACTATCATTGAAGGACATTTCCCATAAGAACATAACATTTCTTAATAATGTTTGTCACATTAATTTCAAAGTTAAGATTTCTATCTATCATGATACCTATATCTCTCATTACCTCAGAAGAAACACATATCTGATTGCCCATGGTGGAAGGATATTCATTACTATTTCAGCCAAAATGTAAAGTAGTACTTTTACCATTGTTACATTTCATACCTTTGGTTGTTATCCATTCATTAAGGTTATTCATGTAAGACTGCAACAGGTACCAATCACTGCTGTTATTTATTGCCCAGACTATATTAATATTGTCATCATACTTATTTAGTCATACGAAGTAAGATTTTGGACAGCCTGATATCAGTAGACCAAATAAGAGTAGCCCCAAGACTGAACCACAAGGCACTCCCCTGGCCATCTATCTGTGCTTAGAGTAGGAATTTTAATTCTTACTCTGTAGGTTCTACCCAGTAGCCATTTAGATGCCCATTTATTGGTTGTCTTTAAAGTACTTACAACTGTTTCATGCAGATGAAGTCAAAGGCCTTAGCCAGCTCCAAACCACAATATCAGAAGTTAGTGATTCATCCAATGTGCTAACAATCAGCTCATAAATCTTATCAAATTAGTGACATGATCTCCCTGAAATATGTATGTTGATATATATCAGAGCTAAAGATCCAGAACTTGCTTACAGAATAGTAACCAAAATGCAAGTCAAACTAATACATCGCTATTTCTCTAAAGTATGTACTAGTATACATTTCAAAATGGGAAGTATTATAGCTTCTTTCTACAGCTCAGGAAACAATGATTCCTTTGAATGTTTTTTGGAACAGATAAGTTTAATATGGAACCAATTTTTCAGATATTCTTTTAAGAGATATCCATTAAGACCATCAAGTACCACTGCTGAATTTAGATTTATCAAATTAGTAATGCATGATCTTCGGAGTAGCTGTTAAATATACTTCATAATGAGGTACATTTTTCTGAATGTGTTGTAATCACCCCTATTTGAAACCATAGGAGAATTTTTATATCTTTCCCACAAGCATAGACTTTTCCTTCTTAGTTTAGATAACTTTCAACTGTGACATGATAGTTTAACAAACTATTAACAAAATTATGACAATCATCCCAGTTCTCACTTATATCTTTAATTTCAAAACATATGACTCCCAAATTTCAATAGACTCAAAGTTTGATTGATATAATTTTTCAGTGGTTCATAATGCTTAATCAACTTTGTATGTGTGAAAACAACCTTAAAGCTTACACTTAAGTCATCTGAGTTTCCCAACTCACTACCTATATTAAAACTATCCAGATTTAACATCTTAGAGATATAGATTTCATGTCTTAGAGATACACACAGCAACAATGTCAGTTAAGTTAGTTCCTCTTGCTGCCTCATTCATTATTTGAGTATAAGCATTTATCAAAGATTCAATTATCATATAGTTTAAAGCATTTGATGATATAGAAGGAGCTATCCAGTCTATATTAGGAGGATGTATGTCCCCATCAGTTAAATTCATCTTGTCCAGAAAACTGTTGCTAATAACATTTAAAAGTTTCTCATCCATCTTTTTTGAAATATTAGGAGACCGGTAAAATATGACTCTATCCATTTTAGTCCCATCCCCAAAGACCATGCCATTATATTTTGTGATGGAATCGTACTTACTAGTTACATAGATAGACAGCCATC
The DNA here is from genome assembly GCF_019279795.1 of Protopterus annectens. Taxonomy (NCBI): domain Eukaryota; kingdom Metazoa; phylum Chordata; order Ceratodontiformes; family Protopteridae; genus Protopterus; species Protopterus annectens. Next base: position 1,872,214,394 of record NC_056728.1, read on the forward strand.
CTCCTTTCTTATCAGTCCTAAAACTGTAGTGACCAAAGAAACCTGGCATTACTATTGGTTTGTTATTGCAACTGAACTAAGTTTCTGTAAACAAAAACACATCATTCCTATTATCAGCTATACAGGCCTCTAAATCATCTAATTTATTGTTAAAATGTGAGCATTTAACAGAACACATTTCAAGCATGTCTTATTGTTATCAGTTGCAATCACTGACATGACTCTAAAAAACTTTAATTAATGTAGTCAACTGAGTACAAGTTATCCTATTGCCTAAATTACTGAAGTGCAACTTGCCCTTACAAAAACTTACTTTTTTCATCAAACAATTCCCACAGATGGGTTATCTGAATGGAATTATGTAAAGATTTGCACCTTATCCAGTTTGTGAAAGACCTAGATTATCATCTAATCTCACACTGAAAATGTGGAATTGGAAGATGATCACTGAAAATCAACTAAAATTTAAAATGTTTACTGAAATGAATAATGTCATTTGCAACTGCTTGGAATGCATTACCATTAGCTCTTTCTATGTTGTTGCATCCACACACACAACAATAACAAGGATTTTGACATATTGTTACCACACAAAGATAAAACAGTGATATGATGTGTATTTATTCACTGTATAATGTTTCTTATACTTCTTAAGGAGTCTCCAATTATTAACACACGATTGTGAACATTGGTATTATAATTAGCTATATTATCATGAGACTCATAGATGACATAATCATCGTTCACCGTTAGTGTAGGCTGATTTCCATCTATAGCCCTACAACACTTCTTAGGTTCATAGGTTCATAGGTTCATACTAGGCTATCTGCCTGAGGGCATTTACAAGCCTAGCCCATAGTTTTGTGGCTTACGCCACCCCTTTAGTTTGGAGAAACTATGCCCATTATTTTGCTGTGCCTCTGTCGAGCAGTGACACTGAGGTAACCCCTGGGGTGTATCTGCGATCTCCCATCCATTGGTCAAGATTCCTCTTGAACAAGGCCAGCGAGGTGCTCTGCCTCACATAAACTGGGATTTTGTTCCACAGCATAGGGAGTCTTTGGGTGATGAATCTATCCCTCCAGCACGTCCTATTAATAACCGTGTCGAGGTTTAAGTCTCCGCCTTGTGGCTCTCAGGGATCTAGATTTTTGAGATGAAGCATGTTCATCAAATCTGGGTTTGACATGGCCTTGTATGTCAGGCACAGGTCACCTCTGAGCAAGCGGTAAGCAACTGAATATAAATGGAGTTCTTTTAGTCGGGCAGCATAAGACAGATTTTTGAGACCCTTTATCCTTTTGGTGAGGAACTTTTGTGGCCTCTCCAGCTGCTGTAAGTGTCGGGTCAGATACATTCCGAATGGGGCATTGTACTCAATCATTGGTCTGATGAGTGATGAGTATAGGGAGACTATGACCTCCCTTGATCTAGATGTGAATCCCTTCATGATAAGGTGGGCAATGTAGAAGGTCTTCCTAACTACTTTAGCAATATGAGTGTTGAATGAAAGGCTACTGTCAACCTGGGTTCACAGGTCCCTGATAACTTCTTCTATGATCAGGGGATTGCCACCTATATGGTAGCTAGGGGTAACCTTGTTTTTCCCGAAGGGTATGACTATGCATTTCTTGGCATTTAACTTTAAGCCATGGCTCTGGCACCAGTTATCCATTTCTGTGAGACCCTTCTGAAGGATATCTGTGTCAGATGTGTTTTCGACTACGGCACCCAGTTTGCAGTCATCTGCAAACTTTGTCAGCCATAACCCTCCTGTGTTTGCTTGTACTTCAGAAAAGTAGATGCCAAACAAGAGTGGGCCCAGAACTGAGCCCTGTGGGACACCACTTGTGACAGGCTTTGAGTCTGACATGGCGCCAGCAACTCTGACCCTGTGGGTTCTGTCACTCAGCCAGTTTGCAACCCATCTTGTAATGTATGGGTTTACATTTAAGTTGATGAGTTTTTCAATGATACCCGAGTGGGGTATTGTATCGAAAGCCTTCGCCAGGTCTAGGTAGGCTGTATGGACTGCCTTTCCCTCGTCATTGGCCTTGGTGACTGTTTCGAAGAAGTCAACCAAGTTTAAAAGGCATGATCTGCCTTTGACAAAGCCAAACTGGGTTGGATCCAAAGTCTGCAAATTCCCTATGTCTTTATTTATGAGATCCATTATGATCCTCTCCATGGCTTTACAGATAAGGCTTGTCAAGCTGATGGGATGGTAATTTCCAGGGTCGGTGGAGGACCACAGTTGCTGTGCGCCACTCCCTGGGTACATATCCGGAGGTGAGACTAAGATTAAACAGCTGTCCTAACTGTGGGTTTAATTCCTCGTTGAGTTCGTGGAGCACACAGCCGGGGACACCATCAGGTCCCATGGATGCTGTGTTCTTTGCCTTGGAGAGAGCAGTTCTCACCTGGGCATTAGAGATGTTTAGGGGGCTACAATCATTTGGTATAGATATCTCTCCTTTGGGAGTTTGCACTGAACCTGTCAGCCAGTATGTTGGCAATGTCTGTAGGATCAGTAATCTTCACATCATTTTGAACTAATTCTGAGCATATCTGGGAGTTTCCTCTTAGGTTTCTGACATAGCTAAAGAATGCCTTATGGTTGTCTTTAGAGTCCTTAGCTATTTTTTTCTCAAAATTAGCTTTGGATGATTTTATGAGAGCTCTTAGCTTTTACTTATAGTGATCAGCGGTGTCTTACCTTTTAAGGATTTTGCTCTATCTTGTAGTAGCTTTCTCCTTTTGTTGTAGAGTTTATTTATGGCTGGGGTCCACCAGACTGGACGCTTGCCTTTGGTACAAAGAGTCTTTGTTTTGCTTGGGATTGCCTGATCCATGCAGCCCTGTAGGTTCTGGTAGAAGGCATTTGTAAGTGATTCAGCGGTTTGAGTAATGTTTACCGCCGGAACGGGGGCCTTAAAGGAGACCACACTAGTCTTTAGAAGTGTGAAGTTGGCTTTCGAGAAGTTCTTTACTGTGGTCTTTTTCATTTCGGGTGGGGGCGGGATAAGGACCTCCAGCGAGATTAGTTTGTGATCTGATCTCACCAGTGAGGGGTATACTTCCGGTGTTGAACATTGTGCTCCCATGTTCGTGATGATGAGATCAAGTATGTTTTCTCCTCTTGTGGGGATGGTGACTAGTTGTTCCATGGCATTTGAGTTTATGAATTCCAGGAACTTTTGGGCTAGAGTGTTTGGGCTTGAGTAGTGTTCCCAGTCTATATTAGGGTAGTTGAAGTCACCTAGTATGATGGTGTTCGGAGATACATTTATCCCCTCCAGTGTTTTCAGGAAGGCCATGTGAGGTTCCTGAGTTTGCGAGGGTGGCCTGTAACATGCTACAAATTGCAGAGCAGTCTTGCCTATGGTTAATTGCACCTGGATGGTTTCCGATGCATCGTGCGTTGCCACCAAGACAACAAGTACAAGAATCATCAATTCAACATTCTTCTGCCTCACTCCATGAATGTTTATTTGTAGACACCGAACCATCTCTGCAAAATACATCACCTGACTCACCTCCACCCTGACTTATTGTCAAATTAGCCCCAGGAAAAGATTTGTCTGCCTTGTGTAACATATAATCATTCAATACATTCTCTCCTAATTGAGTATCTCTTTCATTCTCAAAATTTGTCAGATTAATTGATGATTCACCAAACCTGTTACCTCCAACCAAGACTCCTCCTGCTTTATTAGAAAACATAAATGATGATAGAATAGTTTTAATCTTTGGGAAACAGCAGAGATGTACTTGTTTTACATAACATTTATTACAAAACTAATTGTTTTCTTTACAATATTCTGTAGCAATTCCATATGTAAAGAAGCCTTTGCATTTAATTAAATATCTATTTTAACAAATCATTTAAGCAAAATTAATTAATAACTTTTATTACCAAAAAAACAGAAATTATCACTTACTAAATACCATGTCCCACACAAACCACACATCCTGATATACATAAAACACAAAGATACAGAACAAGTCCTGGCTTTTTGGCATCAACATTAAGACATGTCTGCTCATAGGGTGGAGTATTTATACTAATACAAACACTCAAAAGCAAGGGAAGACACCCCACTGACAAACTGCAGCTTTGATAACAGTTAAAGAACAGTACACAGTTATCTCTTGTGCCCTTAACAAGACACAAAAGAGAAAAGGTAATGAAACAGCAGTCCAAGATATAAATGCAGCTGTAACAAGAACAGTCCTCTGTTATCTCCTGTGTCCTTACAAGTACATTCGTAGGTTCATAGGTTCATAGGTGTGTACTAGGCTAATGGCCCTGGAGCTTTTACAAGGCTAGCCCATAGAAGTACCCTGGCATTGTGCTGCCCGACGTTAGTTCCCAGTGCCTCTATCAAGTAGAGCCAGTGGAGTGATCCCTGAGTTGAACTTTCTATTACCCATCCAGATTTCTCTTGAAGAGGGACAGTGAGGTGCTCTGCTTGGCATGTATGGAAAGTATATTCCAGAGCATGAGCAGTTTCTGGGTGAGGAACCTGTCCCTTCGGCATGTTCTGTTGATTGTGGTAATAAGGTTGAGGTCTCTGGAGCATGTGGTATGGAGGGATTGGGATTTCTTTAGATGTAGCATTTCTAACAGAGCTGGCTTAAATATGGCTTTGTAAGTCAAGCAAAGACTGCCTCGAAGTAGGCAATATGAGATGAGAATAGATGGAGTCTTTTGAGTCTGTCCATGCAGGACATGAGTTTAATGCTTAGGATCCTCTTTCTGAGGTACTTTTGTGACCATTCCAGCTGTTGCAGTTGTTTAGTGAGGTACATGGCAAATGGGGCATTATACTCAATGACTGGTCTGATGAGGGAAGAGTAGAGAGAGATGATGACCTCTTTCTTCCTGGATGCAAAACCCTTGGTAATGAGATGTGCCACATAGAAGGACTTTCTGACCACAGTGGCAATGTGGTATTCGGGGGAGAGGTTGCTGTCAACCTGTGTCCCCAGATCTCTTATAACGCTTTCAGTGTTCAGTGGGCTCCCATCGATGAGGTAATTAGTGGGAACTGAGTTTTTACCAAAGGGGATGATGACACATTTTTTGGCATAAAGCTTAAGGCCATGGTTTCAACACCAGTCATTGGTCTCAGTGAGGCCTTTCTGTAGGATGCCTGCATCACTTGGGGAGTTAATAATGGCTCCCAGCTTGCAGTCATCTGTGAACTTGGACAGCCAGAGTCCCTTTGTGTTGGCCTGGACTTCTGAGAAGTAGATGTCAAACAAGAGAGGACCCAGGACCAATCCCTGTGGGACTCCACTCATGACTGGTCAGCAGTCTGACTTGGAGTCTACTACTTCCACACTGTGTGTTCTATCTGTGAGCCAATTTGCAACCCACATAGTGATATAGGGATTGATGCCTAGTTTGTTGAGTTTATTAATAATTCCTGAGTGAGGAATGGTATCAAAGGCTGTGGCCAGATCGAGGTAGGCTGTATGCACTGTCTTACGTTCATCCACAGCCCTGGTGACCGACACAAAGAAGTCAACCAAGTTGAGCAGGCATGATCTCCCTTTCACAAAGCCAAATGGCATGGGGTCTAGAGTTTGGAGATTTATTATATCTTTGTTAATCAGGTCCATGATGTTGCACTCCATAGCTTTACATATCAGACTCATCAGGCTAATGGGGCAATAACTTCCAGGGTCTATAGCTGCTCCCCCTTTATGGAAAGGGATGACTGTAGCAGTGTGCCACTTGGTAGAGGCAAAGCCTGAGGTTAAGCTGTGACTGAATAGGGCATACAGATGTGGTGCCACTTCGCTTTGTAGTTCATGTAGAATACAACCAGAGATATTATTGGGTCCCATGGAACCTGTATTCTTAGCCTTGGACAATGCACCTTTAACCTGTGCTGTAATAATGCTGGGTGCCTGGCATTCTTCTGGTATTGTGGGGAAAACTATTTATAGCAACACACACTCAAAAACAAGTGAACACCCCCTGACTAACTTTAGCTTCAGTACATGTTGCATACCAAATAGTTGTTTTTTGAAATAGTTGAAGAACAGCCCACAGTTATCAATTGTGTCTTTAAGAACACACAAAAGAGAAAAGGTAATGAAACAGCAGTCAAAATGCAGCTGTAACAAGAACAGTCCCAAGTTATCTCTTATGTCCTTAAAAGGACATTCAAAGGAAAGGTAATAAAACAGCAGTCCCGGAAACAAATGCAGCTCTAAAAATGCCATTTAACACAGTCACATCTGCTGGTGTGGAAGACTGTTCATAGCAACACAAACTCAAAAGCAAGCAATCATCCCCAACTAATTGCAGCTTCAGTACTTGCTGCTTACCAAATAGTTGTTTTAAAAACAGTTAAAGAGCATCCCAAAGTTATCTCTTGCGTCCTTAGGAAGACACAAAAGAAAAAAGGTAATAAAACAGCAGTCTAGGAAACAAATGCAGCTCTATTAGTGCCCTTCTAGCAAGCCCTCACATCTGCTGGTAGGGCAGACTATGTATAATAACACACACACAAAAGCAAGTGAACATACTACCCCTGATTAACTGCAGTTCAATCCTTGCTACTTATCAAACAGTTGTTTCAGTAACAGTTACAGAACAGTCCACTGTTATCTCTTATGTCCTTTAAACAGTATTCAAGTGATAATATAATAAAACACCAGTCCAAAAAACAAATGCAGCTCTCAGAATGCCTTACTAGCAGTCACTTGCCTTTACTGGAGGAAGACTATTTATAGTAACACACACTCAAGAGCAAATAAATACACTCCTCTGGCTGACTGCAGATTCAGCACTTGCTGCTTACCAAATAGTTCTTTCAAAATGTTGAAGACAAGTCTTCAGTAATCGTCTGAGTGCATAAAGACAGTAAAGAGAAATGGTAATAAAGCAGCAGTCCAGGAAACCAGTGCAGCACTGACAAGTCCCCAGTTATCTCTTGTGACATTAAAAAGACATTCAAGAGAAAAGATAATAAAACAGTAGTCTGGGAAACAACTGCAGCTCTAGCAATGCCGTTTTAGCAAGAAATAGAACAGTTTTTACATCAGAAATGATATCTGCATGTAGACCTATTAAGAAAAAAACTGATTTAGCACTGGAAAAAGTCACAGATGTATATCATACAAGGGACTTGCAAAAAATGCAATTTGAAATCAATAACTGATCAGTTGAAAGTATTTGAGATTGCAGCTACATGTGAAAATAAGGTGAGAACAAATCTTACAAATGATGAAAAGTATACACATATGAGTAAAAGCAAAAATTCAGATAAATGCATATCATACATTTTTGTTTTAATTATAAATGAGTTAGCTTGAGCTCCACCCCATGAAAACACTGGGCAGGTTTCATGAAGGCTTGCACTGAGTCTAAGAGTAGTGTAAGACTCCATGCAGCCTTCGCGATCCAGGAACAGCCCTAAATTCCGTGTAAGAGACCAGCTAAAACGTCTCTTACACGGAGTGGGCGTGGATATGCTAATCACCTCACTTGCAGCCCAAAGGCATGCAAATGAGGTAGATTAGCGATCCACGAAGCCCAAAGCAGCCCGTGTAAGAGCCGTTTTAGCTGCAGAAATGTACTCAGTTGACAACTGAGTACGTTTCTGCAAAAAACACAATGGAGCCATGTCAGCTCCAAATAAAGGGTGCATATGTGTCAGGCAGCATGCCAATGGCCAAATATGTGGCCATTGGCAAGGTACCCCAATGCAAATATGAAAAATAAATAATAATTTTTCGCGATCGCAATGTTTAAGCATAGCGCAGCCCCGCAAACGGGCTGCGCTGTATAAAACATAAAAATGAAGATTATAAACCCACAAATGTGGGTTTTATGCAATACATGGATTTACAATGCAGGGACCAGCAGACCAAAAACAACATGGCCACCGTTTAGTGGTTGCTAAGGGGGGAAGCTGAGTCTAAGACATGTAACTAAGCATTAGTAGGCAATCTGACATAAATGAGTGTTAGGATACTGAATTCCACTGTCACATAGCAAATGAGCACATTCTGAGTAGTGTAAGAGATTCATAAGGGGGAGGAATAGAGAAGGAGATAGGTGACATCACAGGGGGGAATGGTAGAAAGAAATGCAGTTCATTGGAGGTCAGTGTTACATGACAGATGTCAGACACATATCATGGAAAGAGGAGTGCCACAACATAAGCATGGGAAAGTCAAGAAATGGAAGGTGTACACTGTTGCTTATACCAAAGTTTCTTGCTGGGCGTGCATGCACACGTGCGCGAGCCATGAAGCGCGAGTAGGGCAGTGTGCGCCCGTGTAAGGCAGACTGAGCATGTGGGAGCCTGTTGGCAGACTTGTAAGACTGTTTGCGCTGGTGTGCATGTGTTTTAACCCAAATAAGCAGATTCTGAAGCGTGTAAGCATGTGTGCGTGCGTGTAAGACACTGTGAGCGTGTTTCTGCTAGTATGCACATTGCTCCCCCCAGAGGAAGCAGAAAGAAAAAAGGAAGCAACATAATTATTAGGAAGCTAGCAGGGAATACTGCTGGAGCTAGCAGGTGAAAACAATTAGAAGCAGGCAATTACACAGGCAGAATAGTATCTCAGCCCAGCACTTAAAACTCTGCAAACAGCAGTGCAGGATGTTTCTCTCAAGTGACACTGCAAGACAGGAGTAAGCTATTAGAAGTGAAAACTGAAAAAGCTGAACTCAGAGCAGAAATGCTAGGGGCTGCCATAGCTGTCATAAGGAGACATAGGCTACTTGCTGAGGGTGGTGACAATGCAGATGGTGCCAGACAACCCACAGTGAGGAGACGGAGAAGAGTGTACAGGCCCAGGGTCACCTACCACGGGTTACATGAGCTGGAGATAGTAGAGCGCTATAGAGTGGACAGAGACCTCCTGCAGCAAATTGTCAAGCTGTGCAGGCCACACCTCACACACAGAACTAACAGAGGGGAACCCATCCCAGTGGAAACCAAGGTATGTGTTGGCATAAGAATACTAGCAACAGGTACCTTCCAGAGACCAACTGGTGATATGATGGGGATTTCACAGGCATCAGCATCCAGGATACTGCACCAGTTCCTGGATGCCATGTCAGCACATGTCGGTGATCATGTATATTTCCCCAATGCCTGTGAGGTATTGGCCAGCAATATGCGTCTCTTCCAGCAAATAGCAGAATACCCTGAGGTAGTGGGTGCAATAGACTGCACGTACATACTCATCAAAGCACCAGACGGTGAGCGGGGTAGGGCCTACATTTACCACAAGGGCTTCCCCTCCATCAACTGCCAGGTTGTGTGTGATGCCCAGGGCATAATAATGAATGTGTGTGCTGGCTGCCCTGGGAGCTACCATGATTCCCATATCTGGCATTTGACGCAGCTGTACCAGACATTCGCCAGTGGGGACATCCCACACGGACACCTAGTGGGGGATGCAGGTTATGTACTGGAGCTGTGGCTGATGACACCCATCAGAAACACACACACACCTGAACAGGAATGCCATAAAGAGGCACACGCACAAATACGTAATGTAATAGAGCGTGTGTTTGGGCTGCTCAAGTCACGGTTCCGGTGTCTGGACACATCTGGTGGAGCCTTGCAGTACTCACCAACTACACGTACCCAAATTGTCATGGTATGTGCTATGCTGCATAATATGATCTTGCGAAAGCAGCTGCAGCAGGACCAGCATAGGGCCGGGCCAAACAGCCCCCCACCATTGCCAAGGCCATCACAGGCAGAGCATGACTCAGAGGAGGAACAACCTGAGCCTGCCCCAGTAGGCAGAAGGAGGCATGCCCAGTATGCCCTGGCCTTGGAAAAGAAGCAACGCATAGCACATACACTGGCTCAGTAGGAACCCTAGGGATGATACCCCTCTCTGACTCACTCATATAATAACATGGATGACTAAAATGACATAACCTGCTCTCAAACATGTACAGGGAGTGTAATATGTGCATCCGACAGAGGCAGCTCTGCAGCACCACCTGAGGCATGAATGCCATGTGTTAAGTAATGTAACACCATGTAGTATATGCACACGTGAGGACTCTGACTACCATCCTACCCTCATCAAGCATGATGCCACAATATGACGATGGGATGATCAATTGTAATAATTGGCTGAAGTATTGCAGTTAGTCAAAGGGGATCCAATGTGTGCCAGCCTGGGATGACATGCTGAGCATGACATGATGCTCCACCTGCTAGGGGTGGCGTGCACCTATCAGTCCAGGCCTTATGGATACTGGCAAAGGCTGTCGTTACCCACAGCATGCCCTGAATAAGTAAGGCCCAAAACACAAACCCACCTCCATAGGTATCACAAGGGATAAGAACCTAGATGTAATGCTACCCAATGCCAGAAGTCTAAACAGCAAAATGCAAGCAGTGTAAACTCACCCAGTATGGAGAATGTTGATATCTGACCTGTAACAGAAAACTGGGTCAAGGCTCACAACAGCACCCTAACACTACCAGGTTACACCTCATACTGTGCTGTACAGCCTCAAAACATGGAACAAGCTACAAAAGGAGGGTGACTAGCAATAATTGTCAAGGATAACTACACCCCTATGTCGGTACCACAACAAGAAGCAGCATGGACTAGCCATGGTCAAGTAACAGTGGCTAAAACTGCTTCCCAGTTTATAGCCTGCTACAGACTACTGTCCTAACACCAGGAACTGCACCTGGCCTATGTTGGAATACATGAATATATCAAGCCCCCCAAACCACATTATATTGGTTGACTGAAAATATCCAGACATAGACTGGGAGCATTATACTAGCTCCAACACTGTAGGAGAAAAGTTCCTAGAAACCATAAACCAAAATGCCCAGGAACAACGTACCACTCCCACAAGAGGGGTAAGCATACTGGATGTGATAATCAGCAACATGGGTACTGGATGGCAAGATGAGAAGTGTATCCCTCACTGGTAAGACCAGACCATAGAGTAATCACACTGAATATACACATCCTGACCACAGTCCCTGTCCAGAAAACCACAGTGAAAAACATGTATAAAGCAAAAGTTGCACGCCTCCAAACTGATGTGGAATCCATTAAAGGCCCTGTGCAGGTGCAAAATATGGGCCACACCTCAGAACCTGTTATACAGGCATTCCATGAACACAGCCAGGAATGCTTGGATTATGCAATCACAAATAACAACAAGACACAATGCCATACATGCAGGCATCTGGCATGCTGGACTCCAGCCATTACCAAACCATGCAAGAGAATGAGGAAGCTACTACATGATAGAGCAAACATAAAAATGGAAGTAATCACTGATCAGTAGTATGGCAATAAAATATGTCCACACATACAATCCACTAAGGCCAGCTACAACAAGTTGAATCTGTGAATCCTGAGGCAATGTTACACCTGCCCCAAGTACACAGACAACCCTCAACTCCCCCCAAGAAATACAAATATATCTGAGAGATGCAATCATTTATCCAAACCGGAGGCTGAGCTCCCTCAACTCAGTACTGTCAAAACTAGTCAGGAGGAGAACGTAACCACACACACCACAAACCCAGTCCCACATAGACTTATCACAACTGCAAACCAAAGACATAAACACAGAAAAACATTCCCGGAGGCCCTAATTACAAACACACCACACCAACAGAGGCCTCCAAAGCAGACCCCCAAGCAACCACAACCTCCAAACATAGCACATGCAACACACAGTACACAAAGCTGGTGTGCCAAACAGTCACAGGCCAGAAGGAGAAACAACATGCCTGATACAGTTGTAATAGGTGACTCCATAGTCAGACACACTGCTGTCCCGCTCACCAGACTGAACAAGGGAAAGGGTACAGTAAGCTGCCTGTAGGCTGCTACTATACATCACATAACACAAGTACGCAGGTCACCCCAAAGCAAGTAGAAATATGATGCAGTCATTGTCCAAGCTGGCGTGAATGACCTGAGATGTACCTCCCTGGACTACATGAAAAGAGACACAGATGAGCTCTCTGAGTATGTACTCCAGGCCGGTATGACACTGACCATTTGCAGCATCCTACCCTCACCAAGAATGATGCCACAGTACAAACACAGAATGATCAGCTTTAACAAGTGGCACAATTACTGCTGTCATTCCAAGAGGATCTAATGTCTGTCTGCTTGGGATGTCATGCTTGACAAGCCATGCTGCTGTTCCAGGGATGGCTTGCACCTGTTACCCCTGGGCGTCTGGATATTGAATAAGGCTTTTGCAACCTCCATAGAGCCTTACGTAGGCAAGGCTGAAAAGACTAACCCACCACCCTAGAAAACATAAGTGGTAAGAAACATAAGGGTAATGCTGACCAATGCCAGACATGTAAACCGCAATCTGCATGCTCCTGAGGCCCTCCCCAGTATGGAGAACATCAATGTCTGTGCAGTGCCAGAAACCTGCTGCAAGCCTTCTGACAGCACACAGGCACTACCAGTTTATACCTCATATCATGCTTTATGGCCCCAAAACCTGGACCAAAACATAAAAAGGAGGGGGAGTATCCATATTCAGCACAGACACCCATACGTCCAGGTAACTGACAATGCACGGAGCATCGGAAACCACCTATGTGCACCTAACCGTAGGCAAAACTGCTGTACAGTCTGTAGCATGCTACAGATCACACTCTCATACACAGGAACCCCACCCAGCCATCCTGAAGACACTGGACAGTATGAATGTCCCACCAAATACCAAACAAGGTACTCACAAATTACCACATAGGTGGTAAACCATTATGTATGGAAGGAGTAATCAGGGACCTAGGGACACAAGTGGACAGTAACCTGTTATGTGACACTCACATTGCCAATCTGGCTAGGAATACTGTCTATATTGGACACCATATCATGAAAGGATTCACATCTACGTCAACAGAGGTCATTGTGCCCCTGTACTGTTCTCTTATCAGACCCATAATCTAGTACAATGCATCATTTGGGATGTACCTTACCTGACACCTGCAGCAGTTAGAAAGACCTCAAAGGTACCTCACCAAGAGGATAAAGGGTCTCAAATATATGTCATATGCTGCCTGGCTGTAGACACCCCAGCTGAATGCAGTCACATACTGCCTACACAGAGGCATTGTATGCCTGTTGTACAAGGCCATGTCCAACACAGGAGTAATGGACATGCTCCACCCCAGAAAACCCAAAGCCATCGGAGCTGTGTGAGTGAGAGATGTCATCCTCAACACATAATTAAATAGGATGTGCTGGAGGGACAGATACATAACCCAGAGGCTCCCTACACCCTGGAACAGAATCCCACTCCATGTTAGGCAGAGACCCTCACTGACACTCTTCAACAGGAATCTTGCCAAGTGGATGGATGATCGTAGATGTACACTGGGGGTCTTCACTGTGTCACGTCCAGACAGAGTCCCAGTAAAGTAAATCATAAATGGCCATAATATTCACATAGCAAGGGGTGGTGAAAGCCACACACACTCTGGCTAGGCTTATAAATGCCCTAGGGTGGATAGCCTAGTATGAACCTATGAACCTATGAAGATACAAATTGTACGGGACACTAAGGATTATCACAAGGCTTTCTCAACTGATGGTAGGAACCTTGTTTGGAATTCACGGATATGCTCTGAATCACTCAAATATTACAAACAACATACCAAACACACACACATATTGCCAACATACAACCTGACAGGTGCAGTGCAACCCCTCCCCCCCAGAATGCAAAATATCTATCCCAGCAGACTGCTGGCCCCCTGACATTGCAGATGCTGAGGTAACAGCCAGCATCTACAAAGCAAAACACACAGCAGCAATGGTATGAGATGGTGTCCTGGGCTGAGTCCAGCATGGACTCCAAGAAGAATGGAATGCCAAATCACACTACTGCTCAATGTCAGCCTTATCACAGGATATATACCCAAACAGCAGTGTACAACAACAGTGGTCCTTCCCAACAAAGGTGTTGCCTGAATGGATACTGAAAACTACCACCCCAGAATCCTGACAAGCTTGGTCTGCACAGCTATGGAAAGGATCAGCATGTACCGCAGATATAAAGATATTGGGGACCTACTGACACCGGACCCTACCCTGTGTGGCTTTCTTAAGTGCAGATGCTGCCCCTTAAACATGTTTGACTCATTTGAAACAGTCATTAAGGTCATTGATGAGGGCAATGTGGTCCACACAGCGTAGCTGGACCTTGCAAAGGCTTCCATACAATACCCCATGTGTTCATTATAGATAGGCTCACCAGCTTAAATATAAACCCCTATGTCAGTAGAGGGGTTGCAAACCAGACCAAGGACAGAACTGACATGGTCAGACATGCTGCAGCCATGTCAGACTACAAACCATATATAACTGGCATCCCACAAGGCTTGGTCCTGGGACCTCCCTCGTTTGGTATATATGTCCCATAGGTACAGGCCAACATGGAAGGACTGTGTCTGAACATGTTTGCAGAGGACTACAAACTGGCCACCATATCTGACCCTCCAGCTGACGCAAGCATCCCACAAAAGGGCCACATAGAAACAGACAACTGGTGCCATAGCCATGTCAGCAAGCTAATTGCAGAAAAGTGTATAGTCAACCCCTGTGGATATACAGTAAGTGCCCACCAATTACCACATAGGTGTTAACCCATTAAGTACTTAACATGTAATGAGAGACCTGGGGACACAAGATGATAGATATCCTGCATTGGACAAACATGTGGCTGTAGTGGTTACAGAAACATACCATATACCCACCTACCATGAAGGTTGTCAGATCTAGATAAGGGTAGGTCATTGTGGCTCTGCAATCATCCTTCATCAGCATTACAATTGACTACAATAGCCCCTGTGGGATGTGCCTCAGCAGACACCTCCATCAACTGTAAAGTCCCCAAAAGTACCTCACCAGGAGTATCAAAGAGCTTGAACAGATGCCATGTGTTGCCTGATTAAACAAACTGCAGCTCCATACACTGCCATACTTCCCACCCAGAGGCAAGCTGTGCCTGATGTATAAAGCCATGTCCAAGCTGGAATCAATGAACATGCTGCACCTTGTACAATATGAATGGCAGTGAGCTATGCACATGAGAGACCTGAACCCCAGCACTGACATACTTAGGACAAGCTGTACTGAATGATCCATAACACAGAAGCCACCACCACTCATGAGTAAACTCCCAGTACAGGTTAGCCAGAGAGTCACTCATCAACTCTCCTCAAGAGGAATCTTGATGAGTGGATGGGAGATGGTAGGTTTACCCTGGGTATCACTGTTATGTCATGGGTAGACGGAGGCACAGTATACTAACCATGACATATGTCATGGCAAACTCCACCTACAATGTGTGTCGAAGGACAAACACACTCTCCGACTAGCATTAGAAATGGCCTAGGGCACATCGCTAGTGTTTGCTAATGTACACCTATGTTGTGGAATACACTACCAATGTTGGACAAGCCTGGTTTAAGTAGCTCATATCTGAACATAATGCAACATGGTCAGATGTGCACAACTGGCCCCTAACCAGGCTGTTGTGGTCACTATGAAAATGTAAAGCAGTGGTAGGACTAAAGGCCAAGATACTGTCCACCGCAGTGAAAGTACTGAACCAGTACACTATACGGTACTACACTGTTAGGTCAGTATAAAAGGATGTTGACAACTGTATGCAAAGTATCCCATGCAAACCTTGCAGGCAGAGTATAATCCCTGTTGTGTTCAGACACAAAGCAGCTGGACAGTAACTACACGACATGACACACAACACACAACCATAAACGTGAGATATTGTTGAAGTTCACACTCATCCACAAATGTGGTGGGCTGCAGAGTCCAACATATTGAAAGCTCACACTGGGCATGCCCGCACACTTTGAGAAATGAGACATATGTCAGACAACATGCCATGGGAAGCCTGAACTGGGCATGCTCACACACTTAGGCCACATCTCAGTTTAACATTTGGCCACACATATCTGGTATTTGTACGTGTAATTCCAGGAACCAACCACATTACAGCAACCTACCCAGTGCACACAGTTAAATGACTACAGAGACATATCTGATATAGTGGATCCCTCCCATATTCAAACATCTCCCACAGATACACAAGTTGTTCATAGAAACAGGGAATGCTATGGCAATAAAGACCTGCAAACAATCTATCAGCAACAAATATTATGCATCTGACAATTAAACATATGGGTGTAGAGGTCAACACTAGGCTGTTTGCCCTAGGGAATGACAGCTTAGCCAGAGTGTGCTTGGCGTCTGGCTCCCCAGTACAGTAGGCTACTGTGCCACTGTAAAGTAGGTCACATAAGGCACCGTGTGAGGCTAGTGTGCTGTGCCTCTGTCAAGCAGGGACACAGTGGAGATCCCAGGGGTTGAATTTGCTAAGCCACATCCATGTTGTTTGTGTGTGCTGGAAGAGGGTTGCTGAGGACCTCTAACAGTACATGGGCGTCAATAACAGACTGAGGGGAGCCTTATCTGCATTGCCTGGACAATTTCACTGTCAACACTTTGTCGTGATGATTATGAGGGATTGAAGTGTCGTGCCAGTACTGTTCAGAGATGTCCTCCCTCTGTGGGCTACTGCTCTGCAATGTATTAGCTCACTCTGTCTGTTGGACAGCTCATATATGGCTGGTGTACATTGTATATTTGGGATAGCATGATCAATGCAAACCTTCCACATGCTCATAGAATGCAGTTGTCAAGGAGTATGCAGAGTGGCCTGTATACTCCCCCAGCATGGGTCCTTTGAAGTCTTCCACCCCAGTCTTCACAAGTGTAAAGTCTGCTTTTGATAAATACACTTTGTTTGCAGTGACAACCTTGCCTGGGGGTGGGGATGGGATATGGATGTCCAGGGAAAGGTGGGTATGGCCACATATCAACAATGGTGGTCTACCTCTGGTGTGGAACAGTGAGTACCCATGTTGTAGATGGTCAGGTGCAATATGTATTCCCCCTTGTGGCTGTAGTGAGTGGTCCTGCCATAGCACATGGACTCACAAATTGTAGTGGCTGTAGGGTAATGTTGTAGAGGCCTGAATAGTTCCCACACACAACATACCTGTACCTGACGTTAACAACTGGAATGGTGTATGTGAACACCTGCATATCTTGGCACTGTTCCTAGGGAAGCAAAGTGTGTCTCCTGGATGTGGGTGGGGTGGTCCAAACTGGTTGTGTTGTGTGTTACAGGTCCTGTGGTCACGAAGCATGGTATAGAACATAACCTGCCAGTGTGATGTGCATAACTGACCCTGAAGTAGGTGGCTGCAAACCCACCTGACAGGTAGTACTAGATGTACATACCTCTGTAGAAATAATGATGTCAGCACCTTTTGGTGCAGAACAGATGCCCAGTAATTCGGATAGTGTGCTCTGCTAATGCGTCTCCCTCAAGTGTCATAATATAGTTAGGTAGGGGTTTGAATCCTGCAAATGCTCAGTGTGTGTGTGGGTGTGTGTGTGTGGGTGGGTGAGTGGGGTTGGTGTGTGTGCAAGTCTGTGTGAGGAAAATGTCCCTTTTGGCAACTGGGAAAACACAGTACAGGATGCACATTCCCCTTTCTAAACACTGATGATGTCAGCACCCTATAAGTACAGCAGGAGAAGGGAAACTTCCCAGTAATGTGAATAGCGTGCTCTGCTAATGTGTCCATTTCGAGTGTCATAACATGATTAGGTAGGGGTTTGAATCCTGCAAATGCTCACTATGTGTGCAATTCTGTATGAATGAAATGTCTCTCTTGGCAACTAAGAGAACACACTAGAGGATGCACTTTCCTCTTTCTAAACACTGATGATGTCAGCACCCTATAAGTACAGCAGGAGAAGAAAAACCTCCCACTAATACAAATAGTGCACTCCGCTAATGTGTTTGTCTTGAGTGTCATAACATAGTTAGGTAGGGGTTTGAATCCTGCAAATTCTCAGTGTGTGTGGAGGGGGGTTAGTGTGTGGGCAATTCTGTATGAAAGAAATGTCCCTTTTGGCAACTAGGAGAACACACTACAGGATGCACATTCCTCTGTCTAAACACTGATGATGTCAGCACCCTATAAGTACAGCAGGAGAAGGGAAACCTCCCAGTAATGTGAATAGTGTTCTCTGTTAATGCGTCTGTCTCAAGTGTCATAACATAGTTAAGCAGGGGTTTGAATCCTGCAAATGCTCAGTGTGTGTAGAGGGGAGTTAGTGTGTGTGCAATTCTGTATGAAACAAATGTCCCTTTTGGCAACTAGGAGAACACACTACAGGATGCACATTCCTCTTTCTAAACACTGATGATGTCAGCACCCTATAAGTACAGCAGGAGAAGGGAAACCTCTATGTAATGTGAATAGCGCACTCCGCTAATGCATCCATCTCGAGTGTCATAACATAGTTAGGTAGGGTTTTGAATTCTGCAAATGTTCAGTGTGTGTGGAGGGGGGTTAGTGTGTGTGCAATTCTGTATGAAAGAAATGTCCCTTTTGGCAAGTAGGAGAACACACGACAGGATGCACATTCCCCTTCTAAACACTGATGATGTCAGCACCCTATAAGTACAGCAGGAGAAAGGAAACTTGCCAGTAATGCAAATAGCGCGCTTTGCTAATGCATCCATCTTGAGTGTCATAGCATAGTTAGGTAAGGGTTTGAATCCTGCAATGGCAAGTGTGTGGGGGGGGTGGAAGTAGGGTATGTGCAATTACATGTGTGAGAGAACTGACCCTTTTGCCAACCAGTACAACACACCAGCTGTTGCATATACCAATCTCTACACAGAGATGATGTGAGCACCCTACAAGTACAGCGGAAGAGGCCAAATCTCCCAGTAATGCAAATAGCATGCTCTGCTACTGCATCTCTCACTGCTGTCATAGCACAGTTAGTTATGGCTTTGAATTCCACACATGCCATGTGTGTTTTTGTCACACAGAATGCCCATGTGTGTCGGTTGTTGTTCACAATAATGCATTACATTGATTAAACCAGTAATGGCAATGGACACAGATGATGTATGTGTGTGCCCAATACACATATGTACCTGTGATCTTCAATAGTTCCCATGGGTCATACCAGCCTGTGCCACATGCTCAGAGAGCCCTTCCATATTCCCTATCATGTAGTCTAGGGAGGTACATCACAGGTCAGCCATAGTGGCATGGACAATGACTGAGTCATATATGTCCATGCCTCTGACTGACCTGTATGCTTGTGTCATGTGGTGAACCATAGTGCTCCACGGGCATATCACTGTGACCTTCACCTTGTCCAGCCTGGTGAGTGTGACCTCACTGTACTGGACAATAAAGGTACCTAACACAACTGTAGCAGGTGAGTTGTCTAGCCGTACAGGCTGTGACTGTTTGGCACACAGGATTTGTGTGCTATGTGTTGCATGTGCTGTGTTCTGGCTTAACATATACCTGTGTGCCAGCTGCAGAGGTGTCTGCTGCTCAGGCAGGATGCTATTCTGAGGCTCCACGAATGGCCCAGTGTGTTCACGTGTTTGGATTGCTGTCAGTGTAGGTCTACATCAGACTGGTATTGTAGTCACTGTAGTATTTCATGCCACCTGACAGGTTATGCCAGTACTGGGTTCGGACTACTTAGTCCCCAGTTTGGCTATGTGGTTGCATCTCATACATGTGTTATACGTCTATGTGTAGGGGAGAGGGTTGACTGTGTACATGTGGCAGCTGTGACATTGCAACATGACCCACATATACCACAACTGTACCATAGAGGTGACTGACAAGTGACCTTTGCACATGCTACTATTGTATTGTGATTGCCATGGTGATTAACAGCACATAGGGCCAATGGGGAACAAGGTACATAGGTACATAGGTTCATATGTTCATCGGTTCATACTAGGCTATTTGCCCTAGGGCTTTTATAAGCCTAGCTTGAATGTGTTTGGCTTTTGCCACCCATTTTAAATTAATTTACCATGCCCTTTTCTGAGGTTAGTATACTGTGCCTCTGTCTAACAGTGACACAGACGTGATACCCAGGGTAAATCTACAATCTCCCATCCACTCATCAAGATTCCTCTTAAAGAGAGTCAATGAGGGACTCTGCCTAACCTGGACTGGGATTGTATTCCAAAGTGAAGGGAGACTCTGGGTTATGAATCTGTCCCTCCAGCATGTCCTATTTATTTCAATGCTGAGGTTCAAGTCTGTCGAGCACGTAACTTGATGGGATTTGGATATTCTGAGGTGCAGCATGTCCATTAATTCCGGGTTGGACATGGCTTTATACGTCAGGCACAGATCGCCTCTGAACAGGCGGTATGCCACTGAGTAGAGCTGGAGTTTCTTTAACCAGGCAGCATATGGCATCTGTTTGAGCCCTTTGATCCTCTTGGTGAGGTACTTTTGGGGTCTTTCCAGTTGCTGCAGGTGTCTGGTAAGGTACATCCCAACAGGGGCATTGTACTCAATTATGGGCCTGCTCTGGGATGAGTAAAGAGGCACAATGACCTCCCCTGATCTAGATGTGAATCCCTTCATGATGAGGTGGGCTATATAAAATGATTTTCTAACCACTGTGGCCACATGGTTGTCAAATGAGAGATTGCTATTAACTTGGGTCCCCAGATCCCTAATTACTTATTTTGTACTTAATGGATTACCACCTATGTGGTAATTTGTGGGCACTTTGTTTTTGCCAAAGGGGATGACTATACACTGTTTGGCATTTAGCTTGAGGCCATGGCTCTGGCACCAGTTTTCTGTTTCTATGAGGCCCTTTTGGAGGATGCTTGTGTCGGCTGGAGAGTCGATTATGGCGGCCAGTTTGCAGTCATCTGCGAACATGGTCAGCCACAGTCCTTCCGTGTTGGCCTGTACCTCCGAGAAATATATACCGAACATGAGAGGTCCCAGGACTGAGCCTTGTGGGACACCACTTGTAACTGTTTTGGAGACTGACATGGCTCCAGCAATTCTAACCATGTGGGTTCTGTCCTTGAGCCAGTTTGCAATCCATCTAGTTACATAGGGGTTGATATTTAAGCTGGTGAGCTTCTCTATAATGCCCAGGTGGGGTAGTGTATCGAAGGCTTTTGTGAGGTCCAGGTAGGCTGTGTGGACCACCTTCCCCTCGTCAATGGCCTTGGTGACTGTTTCAAAGAAATCAACCAGGTTTAAGAGGCAGGATCTGCCCTTAACAAAGCCGAACTGGGTAGGACCCAGTGTCTGTAGGTCCCCAATATCTTTATTTATGAGGTCCATGATGATCCTTTCCATAGCTTTGCAGACCAAGATAGTCAGGCCTATGGGGCGATAGTTTCCAGGATCTGTTGGGGCAACACCTTTATGGAGAGGGACCACTGTTGCTGTACTCCACTCTTTGGGCACATATCCTGTAGTAAGGCTGATATCGAACATTAGTTTTATGTTTGGGTTTAGCTCTTCTTGGAGTTCATGTAGGACACAGCCCGGGACACTGCCTGGTCCCATTGATACTGTGTTTTTTGCTTTGGAGAGGGCTGCTCTTACCTGAGCATCTGAGATGTCAGGGGGGCAGCACTCTGCTGGGATAGATATTTGCCCTTTTGGTGTGGAGGGGGGGAGACGTTTGCGCTGAACCTGTCAGCTAGGATGTTGGCAATGTCTGTGGGTTCGGTGTTTCTTTTGTCATTTTGGACTAATTCTGAGCATATCTGGGAATTACCACCCAGGTTCCTAACATAACTAAATAAAGACTTGTGATTATCCTTAGTGTCCTGTGCAAGTTCCTCTCGAAGCTGGCCTTAGACAATTTTATGAGTGCCCGTAGTTGTTTGCTAATACTGATCAGTGATGCCTTCCCTTTTTGGGAATTTGCTCTATCATTTAGTAGCTTCCCCCTTCTATTGTATAGTTTGTTTATGGCTGGGGTCCACCAGGACGTCTGCCTTTGGAGGATTGGGTCTTGGTTTTATTTGGATGTAGTGTCTGTGATTAGTTAGCACTGGCATATATGACTGCTCACGTGGACAAATGCCAGGTAAGTCATATGCAATGTGTCACAGGCAACGTACATGTGAACAAGACAAACAGTGACGTTCTGTGAAGTGAGACATGGACATACATATAGTAAGCTATGCAGATGTCACTAGGAGTCCACAGAAGCTCTGTAACTCTGCATTGCAGGTGGGATCAGTGTTCCAGGGTAACTGCAAGCAAACATGCATGCAAACAAAGCTACAGTAAGCAGGGCTGCATGTAGTCCATTGTACAACAAACAAGCTGTACCACTTCCACTAGGTAAGAGTGCAAATATGCAGGCACTATACACATGTACATGGAAATCCACAGGTCAGATGGCTAGGGTCCAGTCTCAGCGCACACAAGTGTACATACCATGTACCGTCAGGATGTACAATAACTGGATGGAAACCCAGGTGCTCATACCTGCAGTAATACACATGTCAAATAACAGACACTGAGCCTTCACTCAGTGGTTCAATACTTAGTAGGATGTATGCTACCTGGCCTGCCACCACAGTATCCCTGACATGTATGGGGACTCTCCCTCCTGTGACAGTTAGTTGTGTGTGTTGGGGCTGTCTAGCATGGTATGAGATGTGAGCTTGCAGTGCTAGGGTGCTCCTGTGTGTCCTGTACCAGTCGTGTAGTACTGCACACATATCAACATCCTCATACATCCATATTGCAGAGTCCAGTGTGGGCAACATGCCACATGCAGTTTACATGTCCATCATTGTGTATCAATACTTTCATTACCTTATTCCCTGTGCTACCTATGTATGTAGCCTTCTGTTGACATCCTTACCACCAGTATGCCAACATGTGCAGATGATACACTATGGTACTTACCATGGGTGTAGACAACAGTACAAGACAATCATACCCTTACTGCATCAGGCATGCTGGGATATACCCACAATTATATCAGCACACAGTACTGTTAACAACATGATACTATTACTACACATCTATGTAGTCACCCTGTGCATCAGCAACATGTTAACCTGTACCTGCACTGATGTTACAGATTGCAGGAGGTGGCACAGTTTCATCATATGCACAGGGTGTGAACTTGGTATGCCTGAGTCAGCCACCAATACCACCAATTGACATGTATGTGTGTTGGTGAGGGACAGCAGTACATGGTGGGGCAATGTTGATGCAGTGTGTGCGTGTATGCGGTAGCCCTAGGTGTTGTCAATTCGCATGTGTGTATGGATGCACACAGTTCCACCTCATGGCTGCCATATACTGGTGTTTGTGGACAGCCACAGACTGTACCTGCCAGGTCATACAGATCAGTGTCTCTGGCCACGGACACAGTACCTGTGCCTTGCAGGGGTGCTACGGACCGTATCCGGTACCAACCCAGACTGGGTACTGTCATCAGAAGCAGGTGTTCATTGACTGGACACAGATCCCTGTCGGGCCTGGCCAGAGCCATGCGCACATGGTCTCCTGGGGCGGTCTGATGACAGCACAGACCCAGCATTGCTGGGGCTGCTGCTGGCACTATGGGGGTGGCCACGGCCCTGTTGTCGTCCGCGATGACTACCAGCTGCTGCTGTTACTGGCATACACCCACGTCGATGCCTCAGCCATCCACCATCACCCTGGCTCATGGACATGTAGTTGTGGAACCGGTCTAATATGTCCCCACAACGTCTGTCTATGACATTGGTGAAATTACGGATGGCAGCCGCAATGTCACGCATACTGTCAGTCATGGCTGTGCGACATGCTGTCAGCTACCTCAGACCCTGTCTGGTGTACCATTCCATATGTGACTGTGCCTGCATGACAGCCCAAAACATAGCTGAGGTTGTAAGACCTCTGTGGGCATGTCTGACAGGGGCAGTACGCCCACGGATGCTCCCACAAGAACCGCTGGACATCTGTCTGTGTGGTACCATCTCTAGGCCATGCCTATGGCTGCTGTGTGGGGATGCATGTGCCACAGATACCACATTACCCTGGTCAATGCCCACTGTATCCTGTCCATCACCTAGGGACATTGGCAGGATAACTGTGTGCATTGATGGGGTTGACAGCTGTGTACTGTCAATTGGCTGACCAATGACGGACCCTGTCATACCTTCCTGTGCCATTACACAGCTGTCATCATTATCAGTACCCATGGCACCTGATTCAGGTTCCCTGCTGCATGACACCAGAGCAGCACCAGAACCTGTGGGAGGGAAACAGGAAACACAGTTTACAATGTCTACACAATATTACCAGTGATGCACACATCCACACATGCACAGGTCCACACATGCACACATGCACACATGCACAGGTGCACACATGCACACATGCACACATGCACACGTGCACACGTGCACACATGCACACATGCACAGGTGCACAAATGCACAGGTGCACACATGCACACAGTTGCACACATGCACACATGCACACATGCACACAGTTGCACACAGTTGCACATAGTTGCACACTACTCAGTATGCGAGATATCAACACACAGACAAAAACAAACCTGCATGCATACACAGAGCACTACTCAGTGAGCCTATTATTACTATTACTATCAAGACTATTAAAGGTATTGTTAATGCACACTCACCAGCATGGATAGGCTGCATTGCTGTTACACCGGAGGGACCTGCAGAAGTGAGGAAACTAATGTCAGTGGGCACAACTGTGCCATTGTTACTGAGTATGATACAAGTCAGTAGTACAGCAGTCGCCTTTCACAGGTCAGCTGCTGATATTGAGAATATCACATTTGCACATTGAATACTATGATGACACCTACAAACCAAGGACACACCTCACACATGCATTAACTACCAGTGCACACAACAGTCAAATATACATATGGCATATTACCTGCACACTCATAGTCTTGCTGCTGCATGGTTCCAGCCTCCATCATAATGCATGTCTGCTGCTGCTGTTGTTGTTGGCGGGCTGGAGCCACAACACTTATGAGTAGTCCCTCCAGTCTGGTGAGTGGGGGATGTGTAGCCACCCCACCACCTGTGGCAACCTGTTGCCTGTGGATATCCGACGCACGCTGATGGACATTTCTGATTAAATCACTGCAGTGATGTCGTACCTGCTCATATGTCCTATTATGCGTGCCTATGTCATTTACCCTGACGGACCAGGTCTTGCCACAGTGCAGCCCTCTCCTGCTGATTCTGGCTGGTGCGGGAAAAGAGTATTGCATAATCCCGCACCAGGCTCTGGTGTATCTCCTCATCCTCAGCTGCTGAGTAGGCTAGATTGCGCTGGTGAGCCATAGTCCTGTAAAAGGAAATAACAGGATATCAGCTAAATATGTCAGCAGAATTTGGCACACATACTACACATGCTACTCGACTGTTGTGATACAACATATCTCACATATATAGCATCAGTCTGTCTATTGGTGGATACACATGTAAATGGCCAGGTATCAGTGCTCAGCCAACAACTGTGCAACAGTACCTGGCACACTCCATATGAGATACTACCAAACCCCAGCAGTAAGAACACTGATTCAGGTCCAAAGCACCTCCTCACTCCGGGGGTTTGTATCGAGGTACCGTATGGGGTACATCAACAACTACTGTGAGCTGACCACAAAATAATTGCCCTGGATATACATATCCCACCTCCACCACCAGCACAAACGACTATAGTGAATAACATTTCAAATGCAAACGTTACACTTTGTAACAGTGACATGGTATCCTTTCATCCCACTTGGCCAGTGGAAGACACAACCCACAATGCTGACCCCTTCACAAATTATTTCTACGGACATCTCCATGAATGCATGGATCATGCAATCCCATTTAAGAGCAAGACACTCTCCACAAAGGAACAGCATCCTGTCTGGTGGACCCCAGCCATAGACAGATTGTATAACAAAAGATGGAAGCTACTGCAAGACAGAGCATAATTCCATAAAGGGAAGGCATGTCTGATCATCACTAGTAAGGAGCTATTTTCTCACATACAAACATCCATGGTCAACTTTGAGAGGGAAATCAACAAGGACACTAAAGATAACCACAAGGCCTTCTTTAGTTATGTTAGCAACCTGGTCAGATACCCTCCACTATGCTCATAGTTAGTACACAACAAGAAATAATTCCCTGAACCCACAGATATTGGCAACATTGTGGCAGACAGGTTCAGTGCAGGTTTCCCCCCTCCCTCTCCCCCAAAATAAGACATAGTTATCCCAGCTGACTGTAACCTCCCTGTCATCACAGTTGTCCAGGTGAGAGCCGCCCTCAGGAAAGCACAATACACAACATGAATGGGACCTGATGGTATCCCCAGTTGCATGCTACATGAACTCCAAGAGGAGCTAAACACACATATAGAAGTGCTATGTAACACTAGCCTGACTACAGGATATGTACCTGTACACTGGCGCACAGCAGCAGTGGTTCCACTACACAAAGGAGGCACGTCTACATATCACTACAATACAACACAACACAATACATTACAATACAATGCAATACAATATGCTATTGCCCCTGGGACTACAGCAGTATACTGTTCTGCTACCCTGACCATTGTGACACATGTGATGTGATGGTACCTGCTGCTGTCAAACAGTTACACAGGGTGACTCATATGGCATATTACCTATCTGACTAACATTCAGCAGGGGTATGTGTGACATGTACTCATGGGGAGTCTTGTTTCTTAACGCTGTGTGGTATATTGCAGGGTATGTCTTATCTGTGGGTAGGAACCTGCACCTCCACCATGTGCTCTCTATTGCAGTGTCACAGATGACACACAGCAGTCATTTAGGTTGTGGATGGTGTGAGGTGTTCCTATGGTTGTTGGACATCTGTCATGGGTGTGACTTAAGTATGTAAATCCAGGAGTTGTAACCTCTATGTGGGTAGTATGTGTGTACTCTGTGGTGTTGTCAGTCACTGTGCATTGGTAATGTGTTTGAGTGCATTGTCACAGTGTTGTACATGTCACTGTGTCCTTCTCCATATCTGTAGCTGTCATGTGAGGTACATACCATGGCAGCCATTATGTGGTGTGGAGGGGTACACTGACCTACATGTCCGTAGCTGACACACCATGTCTGGTGACACATACCATGTGCAGGTATTCCAGGAATAGTGTGCCACTGTGAATATCATTGGGGGGACTATTGTACACATTTATGACCCTGTTCACCCATGACACATGTAGTGGTGGGCAGCCAGTCACATATCTGGTGGTTACTGGTGTAGGTGATTTGACATGGGGTACGGTACTCCAGTTTTGACACTGGTGTTCACTCCATGCCTTTGCCACCAGGCACCTGTTGCAATACATATGTATACATGTGCCTCACTCAGAATATATATACATCTCTCTCTCTCTCTCTCTCTATATATATATATATATATATATATATATATATATGTATATATATATATATATATATATATATATATATATATATATATATATGTCTGTATATATATACACATATATATATTGCTGTACATATATTGCTATAGATATGGAGGGGGGTGTGACAGAGAGGGGGTGGGACAGGGGGAGTGTGAGTTCGTCATGTACAATCATACCTGTAGATAGTCAGATCTGTCTGTCTATGTATATGTATCTACATATATCTATATCTGCATGTGTGTATTACATATATATGTTTGTACATATTCTATCTATCTACATCTGTCTATGTATTCCTACATCTCTCTCTATGTATGTATACATATATGCATATCATATATATATATATATATATATATATATATATATATATATATATATATATATATATATATATATATATATATATATATATATACATACATACATATATTGACATACATACGTATCCATATGATAGTTATATCAACATGTTTGTTTACAAAACTGTATACACACACTAGCATACTGCTAAACATACATAACTGTGTAACCTACTTTGTACATTGCACTACAACCTACATTCAATCTACTTTGATATGTGCACATAGATGCTCTCACATACAAATGTATGTACAGCCTTCACTGATATGTCCATGTGATAGCCTCTGCACCAATTGTTAGCTAGCATTTGCTAATTGCATGCAGCCAGTTGTGTACTGATTGCAGTTCTCACTGTGATTTCAGGACAGTGCTATAAAAAGGTATGTGAGATGGGCGTAGCCCTTTCAGATTTTAAGGGCAGGGACCATGCTTGTATGCTGTGGACACTGTTCTGTGAGTGTAAAGGTTAGTATCTCTCTCATATTTCCAGTTGTGTTGTAGATTAACATTTCTCCATTCATTTCTCCAGTTTCCTGTACTAAGTGTGTATGTACACTGACACCTAAGACTACTACTACTGTTAATGTGGGTGTGTGTGCTTTCCTGTGGAACATGTGGTGTAACTGGTGTATAGCAGTGGCTCTTGCACTTTGTTGCTATGGCTTCAATATTTGCCCTTTACAGTCACTACTTGTATGCCTGCTAGGTGTCTTGACTGTAGTTTGTTGCTGTGGCTTTCCTGTTTTCCATGTACATTCACACCTTGGAATGCTTGCTATATCTGCTAGGGTGTTACTGCATGCAGTGTGGTCTGGCCATGGTGTGGGCCTTGACATCTATTAGGGTATTTGAGTATGCTGCTGAGCAGGCCCCAGAGACTCTCAGGTGCATCTGTTATCTGCCTCATGGAATGGTACATATCAGTGGGGTACACCCATTAAATTGTCTGGTATTCTGCAGTTGTGACTATGGGATAGCATGAGCATATGTATTACTACACTATTTCTGCTGTGCAAGTGGTGCATACTTTCAGGAATTCATAGTTACCATTGCAGGTGTTGTAACACCTTTCTGCCTATTGTTTGTACATTTCACATGGAGTCTGTGGGGCATCCCTGTAACTCAGTCACTGTTGCTATGTCTAGGCTCTTAACTATTCAAATATGGCAGTGTCAGACCTCTCAAGTGTACAGATATTTGCAGGTTGTCCACATTTCTGCCTCATATTTTGGTCAATATCTCATTAACAGCTCTTTCTGGCAAGTCACTCTGGGCTCAAGTCAGAATATAGTGACTAATATTTAAGTTTCAGACTTCATACCCTTCCAAACATCCAACAAAATGCGGAACCTGTTACTCTCTGAACTAAGTTTGTTGTAACATTATTTGGAATGTGTCTCTGTTTTTGGCCCTTAGCTCCACATATTTTACTACTTGGTCCGGATGTGTTCCTGTAAGAGGTTGTGGGGTATGGGCAGTGATTATCCTGCTGTGAGTATGTGTGTGGCTTGCAAGGTGCTACAGTGACATTATTACCTACTAGCTACTAACTAGCATGGCTGTTTCTGTTTGCACACTACTATTATAGAAATCCACTAGATTTGACAGTAAATATACATGACATGCTTTGTGTACTACACATCCTATATTCCCTTTACATTCATTCCTACTATTACATGATATATTTATTGTAGCACAATGTTCTTATATAACAGTCATGGCTTAGTGGTAAGTCATGCAGACTAGTGTTTCCAAAGTCCTGGGTTCGGGACTGACAGTGGGATTTTATTTTGCTTTTGAACAGACTACAGGACCTGTCATTCAGAGTGACTAAGGCACTTTTAAGCAGTTGTAACCGGGTTAGCGCTGGTTTGCGAGGAGCTCCCGCATGCGCACTGGCGTTCAGCTCCGTGCACACCCACTTACAACCGCTTAAAAGTGCTTACTCTTGCGCACACCCGCGCTATTTTCTTTGAAAGAAATGAAAATGGGGAGACAGAAAAGTGGTGAAAAAGGGGTCACAAAGAGGGTAAGAGAGTAGGGAAACAAGCTTGGGTTTTGCAGGAGGGATGTAGGTAAGGCCCATAGCTGCCCATTTCTTCATCAGCAACAGCTGTGCATATGTTTGTAATTTGGTGTGACATTTGAACCTTCCACCCTGAGAGAGGTGTAAGGACAACAATAATACTTGTTGTACAGCCAATTGTAATTGACAGTTTCCATGTCCAGCAGACATGTGTGCGAAATGGGCAGCTATGTATGGGGCGTAATTTTTTTGTGGGTACAGAGTGCCCTTTTTTTTTTTTTTCAGGTGAGAGTGGTATGTCAGGTAAAGGAAGTCGGTATAGCTGGGGAGGTAGGTTGGGTAGGTCAAAAGACAAGACAAACAAGATGCATACAGGGGCAGTGTATGACACGTGTGGGGGGGTTACACAATTGACGGGGACGGATGTTTGGATATCCAGAGCCCATGAGCCCACAGATGGCAACAGTGGAACTGATATCCCCACCCATGGGCAGTTGCCACTGTGCCTTATCTGCCCAGGATGGGGCTGTGCTGGGGGCTGTGTAGGCCGGGCAGCAGGCATGCCCATTAGTTTTGCCACCTGTGCCTCAATCTGGCGTAGGGGCCCAAGAACAGCTTCCTGGATCTCCCTACGCACCACAGTCCGGACGCTATGGAGGGGGAATGGTGGTTTTCCTCCGGCCACACTTGCAGAGGGAGGACGAGCCCCATCCCCTGCAGCGCTTCCACTCACAGGTGGCACAGGGCCACCGAAAGAGGGTCTGGACTGGGCACTACTGCCAGGTGCACTCGCCAGCTGAGGTGGGAGAGGTGGGTCCGCTGGAACCCGCCTTCCCTGCCGTCCTATGTTTTGCATTATGTCATGACAGTTTGGGTTAGTAACATACAATACCATTCACAATTAGTTGTAACAGCATGCATTAGTATTCCCATTAACCAAACACCCAGATATTCACACCATTGAACAGCGAGCATAACACATGCATAATTTAAACAGCAATACACAGTCCAACAACATGCAGGGTTGATTGATGGCAACAGGCCATCAGGTTTGGATGTATGAACAGGGCAGATGCATCAACGTACATGCAAATATGTATGACCCAACAGGACAAATGTCCAGGGGTGTTAATTGTGATTGCACATACCAATTTCACGTGGAATGGATTATATGTGGTTATAGGGTGGGGTGAAGAAAATATAATTAACACCTTCAAATACCAATACATATGCTGTACATTTCTAATAGCTGCAGATATATACACACTACAGTTCTACCTACAGTTTCCTATGTGATAACTACTTCAAGTTGATGATAGGAATGTTACTGCTACATCAATATACATTTTCATTTTATTCATACACGTTCATATCTGGCTCTGTTCAGCTACATCATCCTGCTACATTTGCTTTATATAGCTATAGACAACTGTGGAGGTTTGGTATTTCAGACAATCATACTATCTGCATATTGCAGACTGAGAGCAACATATCCAGATTTTGGGATACACATTCCAGCTGCAGGAACATTTTGAACACATTTCACAGTTTGGTTCTGCTTGTCACATTCATTTCATTCTGTACTGACTGCAGTATACTTTATTCAGGAGTTATTACTACTTTATTGGTGGATTCATAACTCTTTCTCACACTCTCTCACTTGTTTTATTTTTACAATTCAGGATGGTACTTACTTCTAGGCTTTATTGACATGTTTTACCTGTAGTTATTACAATCCTTTCCAACAGTCTCACTTCTGTCATGTTTCAGTATTTCAACAGGGGTATATTTCACACATGTGATTTGCTCATCTTCTGCAGCTGTACTTTTCAGCCTGCTGCAGGTTGTGTACTATTATATTACAGGTGGGACATCTTTATTTCAGACTTTATTTCAGACATTTTTCTGTTTGGATTACAGACTGCAACACACTTTTGTAATCAAGCAATACTTGCAAACACTCTTACACTGTTACTTGCACATTTTATTACTTATTGACTACACTACACTCTTTTGCTAACTGTCATACTTTTATATTTATTTACAGTTACAGGGAGAGGATTACTGACCTGCCTGGTGGGGCAACTGTACCAGCCTATCGCCATAGGCTCTGCGGTTCGCAGAACGGACACCTGCAGCTGTAATATAAATAAAGTAATATTGGAATACACATCTCCATAATATCAGCTAGGATAATTTCTTACATACATAATTAGATGTAACTTACTCAGTAGTGGGGTGTTGGGCATTTGCCGGGCCTCTTGGATCCAAAGGTTCAGTTGGTCCTGCTTCCGTCTCTTCAGGTCCACATGGTGGTGACGGACCTGTTCACCAGTCCTGGGAATCCCTGTGGCACTGGTAAGATCATGAGCCAACCGGTCCCACGCCTCAGCCTTATATGCTCCCCACAGGACCTGGCCCTGCATGAGTTGGGCCTCATGATTGTGGACAAGGAGCCAAACCATATATTTGGACTCCTCAACGCCCCACCTCTGTGCTCGAAAGCAACTACCCTCACCTACTCCTGACATTCTGGCTGCAAGTTAGTTCTACAGTCGGTTATGCTGTGTATTCCCGCTTATGGGGCTTATATATGCCATTTTTCCCGCACTTATCTGTGATTGGCCATTTTGGAATTGTATCAGCTTCACAAAACCTGCTTTGTCATGCTCCTCTTTCTATTCATTCCTATATATTTGCTATTACTGCATTTCTAAGTACAGCTGACGTGGCTTAGTGGTTCAGTACCTTGACTATGGTGCATGGTATCCTGGGTTCGAACTTGGCCACTGCTTTTTATATTTTATGACTGTCTAGACAGGCTAGGAGGTGTGTCTATGTAAAGGCAGTTTTGTTACAGCTTGCTCAACGTTGTCCGTCGGTTAGCTTGTTGGAGCGGTGCGCAGCTCCGCGCAAACGGGTTACGCTGGTTTACGCTTCATTGGCTGTCAGCATGCATATTACGCTCAGCTCAGCTAGGGGCACACAATTTCAGCGTGCTAAACCACTGCTCACCTACGGGCACTCATTTTGCACCTGTTGAACCACTGCTCACCTTCAGGCACTCATTTTACACCTGTTAAACCACTGCTCACCTACGGCCAGATACACTCAACTTGTTAAACTGTAGCTCAGCTATAGGCACATCTGGCATTTTTTATTATTTTGTTATCTTACATTTCTTCAAAATAAATGGTCCATTTCATTACATTTTACATAAAATATAATTTTATATGTGTACATATATGTCAGGAACTTGTTTCGTGCTTATTTCACTAAAAATAAAAATTTATGTTGTGGGGGCTCGAACCATGACTGCCTGCTCTTCAGCCAACGTCTCTACTGCTACGCTATTGATTTTTGGCTTACTTTGCATAGTTAGTTCTTATATGCTTTTCCACTTACTGCTAACTGTGGCTAAGCTACGGGCACGCCCGCGCAAATGAGCGCACTCACGGGCAAACATCTTTACAATTTAAAAAAATATATAACATGTTCATTTATATAATTTTATGTTCATAGTCTGTGGGGGCATGTGTTGTGTTGTGTTTATTCACATTTCCATGGACTCTGTCATGGGGGTTTACTTTAGGCACTTTTACTCTTCTGGGGGTGTGTCCGTTTGCAGGGCTCGGCCTACGGACACGCCCCCTACTGTCTTCCATGGACCGTGTAAGCCTTAGGTGTGATTCAGCATGCCCTCATGCATATGCATGACATGCTGACATCACACCGTTTAACTGCAGCCTCCGTGTAAGCCTTGTAACTCTTTCACGGAGGCTTTGTGAATCCTGCCCATTGTCTCTGCAAGCAATAAAAGGCACAATGCAGAGCTAAAAATCAATTCTGCAGATTATGTAGAGGCAATATCCTTTTCGCAAGACTGTGCACAAAATGTAAAAAAAATCAAAAGCAAAATAGCATGCTATTAATTTTGTGGAATGAAATGAACAATCTAAAGCAAATAAAATGTTTGTGAGTACAAAATGAATATTGTGCAATTTAAATGTGGTTTAAATGCATTCAGAAATGAACAAAGAGGGCAGACTGAATGGCAGTGAAGCTATGACTTAGTCCACAGAAAATTCTACAAGAATGCAATCTCCGTGACAAATATTAATATGGGTAACTGGCCAGATGAGCTTGCCAGCCAAACCAAATCTACTTTTATGACTGGATTGTATGTGAACTTGATAAGGTAGTACCATTAAATACAGTCTGAAATATAGTAAGCCCTTTGATTCAGTTAGATCCAGGGTACCAAGGGGAAAACTGGTGGGGGTTCAGGTAGGACCAAGCCAGAGGTACTGGATATCTCCACGCTTGAATAGTAAAACACAAAGAGTTATGAAAGGGTGACCAGTAATTAGGAAAGAGACTAGTGAGGCACAACAAAGGACCACCATGGGTCCAATTGTTTGCTTGCCTCAGATATGCCACAAGGAAGTGAAAATAGGATAAACTTTTTTGTGGATAACACAAAGATATGGACAGCATTGTAAGCCATAGAATTTTGAAAAAGATTTGGAAAACCAATATAGGAGTCAGAAAGGGGTCCACTGAGATCCAGTGCAAGCAAAAACAAAGTACTGCACTGAGCTAATAACTCCATGGACCTCTAAAAGTACTTTTTTCAAAAAAAGTGTTAAAGAAGTATAGAATTAACTACTGAAAAGGGTAGTAGAGATGACATCTACAGAAATATTCAAGACAGCATGGAAAACCTGGCAAATTATTATGTGGGTAGGTAGTTATGGAGACTAGAAAGAATGGTAAAACACTTATAAGTGTGGTCTATATAGTTTTATTATCTAGCAAAGCAAAAAATTGTGAAATGAAGAAAGGCAGTGTATATTCAATTTGTATTATAAATGACTGGCAGAAAACTTTAAAAAGCCTTGGTCAAAGTGACATTTTAATGTTAGATGAAAGACAAATTTTGAGATAGAAAAGGTTGGGGTGGTGCTAAGGCAAAAGCAAAGCAAGTACTATCCAATAAGAAGGGCAATGTTACCAAATGAAAGTAAGGGCTGTAAAACCAGAATTGTATAGCTAGTTTATCAGTTATAATTAAATGAACTAAGAAAAGGGGGTATGTAATCTGTAATCTGAATCAATACTTCACTACAAGAACTGAGGCATGCAATGCAGACTGCTGAGTCCAAGGTAAAGAAAGGTGTGATGTTGCACATACCTGAAGTTCCAGGGTGTTTGCGGAGAAAAGGTGTGATGTTACAGAAAGTTAAGTTCATTTATTTGAAGTTCGAGGAGGCTTGAAGAGAAAAGGTGTGATGCTGTGGAACGCTATAATGATTTATTTGGATTCCAGTGCGCTTGAAGAGAGACTATCATATTAAGTTGTTGCAAGAAGCCATACCAGTAATTCAAACTCCATGTAGGGTAACACTTAAAGACAAGACTGAATAAGAGAGTAAAATGGATGGTATTGCTTGGAGTAATAATTAGACAGCCAGCCTACAGAGTGAGCCAGTAAAGTCAGGACATCCATTGGACCATAACAGATGGATCAAAAGGGAAACGTACCCATTTCAGTCTGTTAAGGAATTTATTGTGACTATATTCAATAAAAGTACTTTTCAGTATTGGATGCCAGCATGGGATTTTGGCAACTTAAACTCCATGAATCACTCTTAAAGATCGGTATATCAGTACATTGTTAATGTTTCACTTTAGGCTTTCATCAGCACCACAGATACTTCAATGGGCCATAGCAGATATCACTGATGTGCTGGAAGTGGCAACATTGCTGATGATGTGCTAATCTCGCGTGATCTGAAGTTGAATAAGGCCAAGTATCAAATACATGTTACATCTTTGAATTATAGTGGCAAATGGTCTGCACCCAAATGCTGACAAAATAAATGCCATAGCAAACATGCAAACAGCTATTGATAAGCATTCCCTTATGTGATTCTTGGGAATGGTACAAGATCTGTTAAAGTTCATACCATACTTGTCACAGATAACAGTACCTATACAAAACTTGCTAGCACATGATGCAAAATATACTGGTCAGATGATAAAATGAAGCAATTTGATTTCTTGATAAGACTGGTAAAGAGTGTGCCTATGTTGAAGTACTATAAAAAAATCTTTAGTTTAAACACTACAAAAGGAAGGCAGACAAACTGCAATTGAACAAAGAATACTGAGTAGTATACAGACTAGACATGCTTAAGTAGAAAAATAAATGCTTGCAGTAGTATTTGGATATCAGAAATCCCATAACTACATACATGGGGAGTTCATTACATTTATAGTCAGATTATGAACATCTACAAGAGATTTCAAAAAAATCTTTATACAAAAGATTAGCTTTCACAAACAACACTGTTAACATTACAAAACTATGAATTAGAACTGTTATATGAGCCAGAGAAACTTTCACATATTGCAGATGCATACATTATAGCATATCATACAGAAAAAAAAAAAAAGATTTGCTGATATTAAGGTTGTGTCTTAAAGATCAGTATGAGCTGAGAAACTACAGGAGTTAAAAATCTGCTAATATACACGACAGAGAACCTGCAATTATTCAAAATCCTAACAACTACAACAAAAGTCTTAAAAAGATTTATCCATTAATCAAGCCTTATTTTACATATCAGGAAAAGTTATTAGGTGTACAAGAACATGTGTTCATAGGTTCATAGGTTCATAGATTGGTACTAGGCTATCGGCCCTAGGGCCTATACAAGCCTAGCCATAACAATTCCCTGGCTATTTCTTCCCACATTTACTTCCCTGTTCAAAAATTGCAAGTTTTCTCATGGGTTTAATTTCTACAAGTGTTTTGGGTTTCTAAAACTATGACAGGAATGGGCCCCTTCCCTATGTCATGGTACACATAGAGGTCATAATAGTATTTGAAAGTTAAGAGTGCTCTGCTCAGAACCTGCAAGGTGCCCAAAATGTAATTTTTCTGTAGTTCATTTGGGGTATATGAACCTTTAGCATATTTAATCATGCCTGATTTTTTTATTATGCCAATTGCTCCTAATACTATTGGAATTGTCTAAGTATATTTCTTCCACATTGCTCAATTTTCTGCTTCTGAATCCTCATAATTTATGACTTTGTGTCTCTCTGCATGTAAAACATTGTAATTAATAATTGTCCTGTTATTATTGCCTCTCATGTGAGACATCAGATACTCCCAACATTGTATGAATCTCATATAGGTATGCCTAGGTCCAAAAAGAGAGCTAGAGACATAATGTAATTACCAGAGATAGTCATTTAGTTAGGAAAAACAATGGCACATGACTGTGGTCTATCTACCATGTTCAGAAATTAAAATCAGAAAGATGAATTAATTCCAGATCAATTTCCAACAGTGACATGGCTAAAGTTATGTCCCAATTTAGTCCTTTTTTTCCTCTCTCTTAACTACTACTCAGAGTATTTGGAAGTAACTCAGCTTAATAACAATGCAACTAATATTATGGTCAATATGCTGAAATCAGTATTTGCCCAATATGGTATAACAGAGCAGGTGATATGTTACAAGGGTGTTCAGTTTATCAGCCAATGGTTTAAATCATTTACCAAGGACTATGAATTTGAGCATATTATGTCTAGTGAGAGATACCCGCACCCTGAATCAAATAGCCAAGTAAAGACAGAGATCAAAACTGTCAACACATTTAAAGAAATATGATTTTTCAAATCAGACATATTGTTTCTTTTATGCATCACTTTACAATTTAGGAGGAAACTGTTACAGGTTGTCAGACTTTCAGCAGTTTAGCTGATCGTAGAAAGAAGGCCAACATGGAATAATACTTCCATTATTCATTTAGCTAACACCTGAGACTAGATAACTGGTAATAGAGCTTCTTCAAAAGAAGAAGCTGTAGCAAAAATAGTTTTATAAAATCAGCTCATCTTAGTTCATCATGTATTACTGTGCCTTATCACAAAAAAGAGAACAATGAACAGTTAAAACATCAGTTTTAAAAGAGGAAGAATGATATATGATAACATTTCAGACATAGATTAGTGACTGAAGCCACTGTTGCACAGTATGCATATCCACAATCACATTTAATAAAAGAGTATGGCATGAAAGTGCACAGAAGAAAAAAAAAACAATTTCTGAAGCTATAGTCATTCCATTGGCATAGATGGATAAAGCCCTGAGAACTCCTCAGCAAAACTAGGTTCTGTTCTGTCAGTGGCTCAGGTGACCGAAGGACTGGAGGTGGAAGGCTAGCTGTTAACATCCTGTAAGAAAAGTCACTCTTGACGATGTAGACTGTGAATTTGTGATTAAAGGGGGTTTATTCCTAAAAAGGATTAGGGAGGGGACTTGGACTTAGCTGCCATGGAGGTGGGGCAATATGCCAGCTTTTCCCCATTGCATGCCTGCTCACCCTTTGAAAAGAAATCAAGAGAGACTACAAAGAAGATGGAAAATTGGATAGGGGTAGGGCATAAATGAAAAAATCCCTCAGTAGATGCTGTGATGACTAGACCCCCCCCCCCCACACACACACACACACACTGACATTCTTAGGCACCATACTGGCCATATCCTATGTAAGGAAATTTTGTGGATGTGTAGAAGGCTGATAAACCTGATGATGGATGTGGGTCACTGGAGTCGGTTGCCATAAGGATGAAGCTAGGGGAACCAAAAAGAAAATTCTGAAGTTGACAGAACAGGCATTACAGAACTTGCTACGTGTTATAGAGTACAGTGAAACCCTCACATGTGTTATTTATTTCTTTGATATTACCTGTATCGGTATCTTCTGTTACTACTGAGGATTATCCTGAATAGAGTATTAAACCACTGAAGGCATCAGTGGACCCTGTTGTTATTTATGCTGCTTCACCAAGTAATGCTGCAGTAAAACAAGGCATTACTTCAATACCCAGGGCAATAGCCACCACACCTACTACGATAGCCTAGTAAGGAATTTGCTGATAGGAATGGACTGACATGGGTGAGTGGCTAGGCCACAAAAAAGAGAATGATATGATGAGTGTTGCTGCCACATGTTGGATGAGTTGGGGGATGGCAGCAACAGACTAAACTGATCGTGATTTGACTGGCTGTGCTGTAACATTAATGCATTACAGAGACAAACTGTCAGGAATGTTGTTTGCTTGTGTGTGCTTTGGTAGAGTTTCACCTGATTAACTACAATGGGAAATTTTAGAAGGCTTCAGCAAATACTTTAAAGTGGGAAAGGGCTTTGCAAGTATCTAGAAATCCAAAATAAGTGTCTGCCATTTTATTTTAACTCTTGACCTGCAAAGAGGTATTTGTATTGTCTTTACTGAGTGCCATTCACAAATGTTGCCTTCACACTGATGTCTATTTACCTAAGTAATATGATAATGAGCTAAAAGCTCAGTGCATGTGTATTGACATAACTAATCTAGTAAGCAAACCATCATGATTTGCTTACTTAACATTGCAGTCTAAGAACCTACATATCTATTCCTATTTAGCAGAGCAGTCACTGATACAGATAAGAACAGTAAAAACTTTGCTGTGAGAAATGTAACTGATAGACGTGACTTTATTATTCCATTATGACACGACAACATAAACGAGCAGTTCTTGACATTTCTGCCAGTTATATATAGCATAGTCAGAGTTTGTGATATTAAAGCTGAGTGCACCTTCAGGAACCTGTGTTGCTGTGGTTTATTTCAGTGAGACAGTGAAATGGCTTCATTACTTCTGTACACAAACATTTGATATGCAATTGCATAATGTCAGATCCACTCTTATCAGATGTGTTAAGAACTGTATTATTTATAAGGACACAAATGCATAATATTCAATTAATCTTTCTTACCTGCTGTGGTTGTAAGGTAATTTGCTGTTGTCATTCATTTAGTTTTATCTCTTTTTTTATTTCACATTATATATGCATTAGTACTTCAAGGCATTTTATGCCTGAATTCATTGCAATGCATGAACACTTCATAATGACCTGCTAGGGAATTGGCAGTCTGACAGTCATTGATCAAAGCTGCAAATAAACCGTTCATGTAATGTCACATATTCTTCAGCAACATATTCTGAGCATCCTATTAAATGGTCGTGAAGATAAGGGCAGAAATGCATGATGCTGATTGACTGGAGAACGTAAAAGTGTACAGGTGCTATCACAACCATGGTAAGACTTGGTATCATTATCTGCATTTTCATGAAATATTTATGGCACTCTGTTCAGAATACTGGCCTTATATGTATACAAAAATACTTACCTACTTTTATCTAATGAATACCCTATCACCATTTTATAGGCAGGTCATCAAATAACACAGAACTACAGCAAGAATGCAATTTTCTTAAGAATAAAGTAATTTAATGTGTATCATATGGTGCATGAGATAAACACTACTAAATAAATCAAATGGCACCTGACAGTGTTCCGGTACTGCAGAATGAATGATCCACTCAATTCTACTTCATGCTGGCAGCCAGAAGTTTTCTTTCTCCTTTACATAAAACTAAGACATACGATATCCCAAACACTGTAGATATCTGCCTCTAAAGATTACCTGAATGTGCTTTAGAAGGCTGCATTATACAAGCAGGAAATGAATATGGGTAGTGAGTATTTAAACTTACACATGTGATCACATTTCCAGCGAGATTAAATAGTCAGCCATCCAGTCTGTAAAAATGTTAATTCTATCATTGCATCTAACTTTAAGAAATAATGCTGCAGCATCTCCTCTGCTGAAGGCATCTATCACTGACATTGCAGGCGATAAAATGTAGTAAATGCATGATAATCCTGTAATCAAAGCAGGCATTTATTTATTTGGTAGCCACATAGGTTCTTCAATCACTTGTGAAAAAGCATATGACAACAACAAAGCATTATATACCAAAAAATGTTGATGTTAATAGCAGTCACACAGTTATATAGATCTGGGACTTGCTCCCCTGTGCATGCTGGTTGTCATATTATAGTCATTGCCACTGAGGGTAAGAAATATAGAGTGCTGGTTTGCAATCCTGAGCAAGATGGCTTTCTTCCTTTGTGTGCCTGTCTGACCTACCCTTGTGCATGTCAAACACTGCGTAAGGGTACAGACTGTGGTGGGTGCAATGCAGAGACGTCAGTTGCTCATACAAGGAACTGCCTTTTACTGGCAGATCTGCCTTCTAGGAAGTTAACCTTCACTGTAGGTTTCTTGATCTCTTGTAGAATGTAATTTAATGTGACATGCATCACTGAGACACACACATCCTCACTCACATCCTGGATTGAGTCAGGTGACAATTACCAGTCATATTACTGCTACGCCTTCCATTGGGTTAGCTGATAATCAGACTCCTGATAATATGATCATAGTCAAGGCTCTATCTCTCTTCACAGTGCTAACACATTATGATGAAATCTAATTCACACCATATACGACAGGCAAGGTCATTGAATGATAATTGTATAAAGGAAAATATGGGAAAAACATTACATACAGTTTATTATGTGATGCGGTTAACTAAATAATAATACGTCAAAACTGATATGTATGACAAAATATGCAGGAAGTAAAATAAGTCGGTTTATTATTTGATTTTTAGTTTACAGTAAGCCAAGTGTTTTTAACTTTTGAATTCTTTTTTTAATATACTATTTCTAGAGTTAGAAGTTCAGATTTGATGGTCTAGTTTCAGGAGAAAAGGAAAGGTGGGGGAGAAGGGGATACAAGGTGTTAGGAGGCAAACTGGGAAATTCAGTTTCTGGATTGTTTTTCTGTAACAGCATTTCTGAACGCCCAAACAGAAAAGCAGTGCAGTGCTCCAGCTCTTCATCTGTGATAAGCTTCAGATGTGGCAATTGGTTTTCTAAGTTCCTTTTTTCTTTTGCTCTTCAAACGTCAGATGCTAGATGAGTTGGATGTTACTGTCATGTTTACACTTTCTTATATCTGTTTGAGTAACTATGTAGTAGTTTTCAGTTTGTTGTTTTACAGCCGTACACAATTGTTGGATTACAATTCTGGGATCTTGCTGAAGAGTTATTTTTGTATGTTTTTTATTATCATAATTATTTTCTGATTATCAGTTACAGTGCAGCATTTGGGTGGCCACGGTGGTACAGTGGTTAGCATTGTTACCTCACAGCAAAAGGTTTTCTGGTTCGATCCTTGCCTGGGGTGCTTTCTGTGCAGAGTCTACGTGGTCGCGTGGGTATCCTCCGGGTACTCTGGTTTCCTCACATATGCCAAAGACATGCTGTAGGTGGATTGGACACACTAAATTGGCCCTAGGCGTGAGTGTGTGTATGTGCATGCCTTCTGTGGAAGGTTGGGCACTGGGCTGGCAACTTGACACCATAAAACTCCACTGTCAATCATGAGTGGACAGGTGATCCACTGTGGTGTCCCCTAACCAGAAAAAAAGCCAGAAGACGTTACAGTGTAGCATTTGGAACCATATCATAAGGCATATTTCTATGTCTGCAATTTTTTGACATGAATTAAGCCTATTTTTAACGTATTCTTTTATGTTTAATGAACTGTTTAAGGATTAATTTAAATGTGCATCTGTAAAATAGGAAGCAGAAGATATTTGCCTTTTCT
>NC_056728.1:1872259250-1872261750 GCF_019279795.1 Protopterus annectens
ATAGAACCTAGTTCAAGCACCCTTGCAGGTAAGAAAGAGTAAAGAGGGTTGCTAGGTCACAGACCCATCAACACACACACACACACACACACACACACACACACACACACACACACACACACACACACACACACACACACACACACACACACACACACACACACACACACACACACACACACACACACACACACACACACACACACAGCAAGGGAGAGATACAGGATTTTTTGGGAAAAGATAAGACATTAAGGTAGTAGGAAGAAGGCTATGGTCAGAAGAGATCTAAATTTTGAAGCATGAAGCTTGGATGTTCTGAGATTCAGGCTAATAAAGGAATCCGGGCTTTCTAAGGTGAGGGACCCAGATGATATCATCAAGCTGATGTAGGACTGTATCAAAAGGAATGAATTCTGAATACAGTCCTAAAGCAAGATGGAATGGGCCATGAATGTCTCGTTAATAGTGTCATTAGGCAACAGTGGCAATACCATAATGTGGATTAGAACAGGAGTGATAGGAAGAACACAGAGACACACATGGTAGTAAGCCATTTTAGGTAACAGTAGACTGAAGAACTGGCAGAAAGGATCAAAGATGGTTTAGGGAACAGCACCAACTGAGTGCATAGGCAGGCTTTGTTAATGGGTAAGGAATGAAAGGTTTAAGGATGAGACAGAAGGACAAAAAGTAGAGAAAGCCTATATGCTTGCATGAGAAGGTAAGTATGGTAAGTAGGGCAAATAAAATCAGCAAACAGAAGGTGTAATTGAGGGGGTGCTTTGGTGGGGATGGCAAAGTGCAAGGAGGGAAGCAGATGTCCACAGTGAAAATGGCTATAGTAATAACATAAACTGAAACTGAGTTGGAAGGAGCAGTAATGAAGGAGAACAAAGGCAACATTAATTAAGATAAATGTATACAGAAAAAGGAGTGGCATGCCCGTCCAGGCTTAGAAAATGTGATATAAACCATATCAGAGTGGTAAAAAATAGTTACTGAATGAATTCTTTGCTCTAGCTTTGTCAAGGAAGGCAAGAGGAAGGCAAGTTTGGAAGGGGGGTAGCAGATAGCAAGGAGAGCATTACACAGACATCTGGGTAGAAAGGGAAGAGACTGAGTGACAGCTTGCTTTCATAAAGAGTAAAGTGCAGAGACCAGAAGGGATACTTCCAAAAATACTTAGGAATGTTTCCAATAAACTCACAGATGGTCTAATAAGGATTATGAGCAGATCTTTCAGATCTCTGGTCATTGTAGAGGTTCCTGATGACCGGAAGAAACCAACTATGGCATCTCTTCCAGGGGGATTTCTATCAAAAAATCCATGGAAATACAGGCTTTTAAAAGTAAAGACAGTGGCAGAGAATCTTGTAGAAAGAATCCTGTAAATGTCATATGAAGATCTCATATATTAATCTAGAGCAGGCTCGTGTGCCAGAGAACATGTTTTACTATTCTTAGTTTGTTTCTGCATTTGGTCATAAGTCAGTAATTCATTTTCAGCAATACTCACTTTTCATTACCAGCCCATATTTTTGTGTATTAGACTGACTCTCAAACAATATTAGTCCCTATCCTCAGAGAAGCAGTGATAAACAGCATGATGATGGGTGAAGGTAATCTTTAGTCCATGTTAACCTGAAAATAACAAGCTCTGTTAATGACAAGTGAGTGACCTATATCTATAAAGAAATTATGGAAATATGGATTGCAGTCTCTTTCATCTAATTTTTAAAGAATATCTTCATAGTCATATTGTAA
Source organism: Protopterus annectens (assembly GCF_019279795.1). Classification (NCBI taxonomy): domain Eukaryota; kingdom Metazoa; phylum Chordata; order Ceratodontiformes; family Protopteridae; genus Protopterus; species Protopterus annectens. Next base: position 1,872,261,015 of record NC_056728.1, read on the forward strand.
CTGTTTGGGACAAGAATGTGATATAAAAGAACTGGAGTAAGAGGGAGTGTATACATATTTGGGAATTGATGAAGGATGAACACTAAAACATGAGCAAATGTGAATAAAACTTAGTAAGGAATACTTTAAAAGACTTAAATTAATACTGAAAAATGCATTGACATCTAGGAACAAAATCCAGGCTATAAACCAATTTGCTCTTCCTGTCCTAAGTTACAGTTTTGGAGTGATTGACTGGCCCCAAAATGTGTTGGATAGATTAGAGAGGAGAACAAGAAGGATGCTTCATGCTCACCAAATGATTTATAAAAATCAATGTATAACAAGAATATATATATTCCCTGTTCTGAAGGAGGGATGGGCCTCCTTGAAACTGATTATATGTATAGATCAGCAATCATGGGACTCCACGCATATCTGCTGACCTCACAAGACCCAAATGTAGTGAAAATTTTGAAACATGAGGAGAATAAATCTAAGATGAATTGTCTGCTTAATTTAGTCGAAGCATATCAGCAACAAACAGGAACTGAAATCATACCAGAAGTAGATAAAAATCAGGCAGCAAATGAATGGGACAAAAAAACAAAAGAAAGGGTATAAGGTGAAGGACCAGATGAGAAGGCAAGAAATGTGGAAAAAGCATAAATATAGTTGCAAGTATTGAAAACTTCTGGAAGAACCTCATGTTGATCAGGAACGAATGCAGGAATGACTAAGGAGAGGATAAGGAGAG